>NC_091131.1:182387785-182757411 GCF_040183065.1 Periplaneta americana
AAAGTATGTGACTATGTGTCATGACCAGAACATAGTACGAAATAGAAATATAAAAATTGGAAATTTACCCTTTGAAAAAGTGGAAAAGTTCAAGTACTTTGGAGCAAGAGTAACAAATATAAATGTCACTCGAGAGATAATTAAACGCAGAATAAATATGAGAAATGCCTATTGTTGTTATTATTATTATTATTATTATTATTATTATTATTATTATTATTATTATTATTATTATTATTTTAGCATTGTTTTCTATGTTGTCATTTATAATTTCTGTGCACTTTTAACTGGTTGAGTGGAAAAGAATACCTTATGGCAGTAGTGTCAGAGTTGTAAGCTCCAATCCCGGTTGTGGAGCTAGATCGGAGCTTAACTTGCTTATGTCTGTGGAAACACCAGTCTAGTAGAGCGCTCCCCTCCGTTTAGTCCCTGTCTGATATCGCTGCCTTATGCTCTTAACTCTGCTAGTAAAATTAAACGAACTAAATTATTTCAAATTTATTCACAATTTTCATTTGAACGATATGATGGTTACTCAAAATGAGTATGTGACAGTCCAGTAGAGTCTACATAAATAAAATGTGATAATAATTTAAATTTTAGGAAACATCATCGTAGTATATCAGTTTGATCAGTATAATGCATTGTAAACAGTCTATGAGATCTAGTTTTGAATCTTGAATAGAACATAAACTCCAGCACATACAAGATATGTACCACGCGTCAGATATGACGTCACATTTATGAATAGCTGACATACCGTCTCTAGTGATGATATGTGAATTAATGATGGCGGAATGAGTCCGAGATTTTACGTCGAAAGTTATCCAACAATTCTGCTTCAGTTGGCTGAGAGAAATCACCGGAAAAAACCCAACCCCATTGTTCAGAAAACGTCAATTTTGCCCACAATTCAATGTGTAGTGCAGTATTTTACATACCTCGATGGCTGACGGCCGAAAAATTGTTTATTGTTTGATGTGTTCCTTCAGAAGGAAAATTTTCTTCAAGAGCACGCTGAAAGTAGGGCAGACAGGAAGTGCATGAAAGTATTTTGGTGTCAAGAATGCTCAAAATATGTTTTCTTTTCTTAAATTTTGCAACTCACTACATATTATGAAAGGAAAGCAAGTGATTTGCTGTTACTGTAGAGACCACAAGCAATGACAGAATTGTGTAGCAACTATCGGGAGTTCAGCTCCATTACAGTGCAGACTCTTCTGCTGTATATCCGTACAAATGTCCATTTGAAGCGAGGTACGAGAGACTTTGCTACAAGTTTGCAAGTATGCCCTTATTTACTGTGCACAGTACTTAAACTTCTATACACTGCCTCCCTCCCCAAGCCCACCCCCAACACGAAGTTGAGCATATGAGATGCGAGTTCATTACTAAGCCTGCAGGCAGTTCTGGCGGGTGCAAATGAAAGTTCTGTGTTCCATTCCTAGTGCCGAATTTTATTTCTTCTTCTTTAAACGTTTTCACAATTCAGCTAGTTTATAGTAAACTTAATGCAGTATTTCGTTAGACGTAAAGTAGATGAATACATAGTGGATTTGACACGATGCTACACGTCCCGAATAGGACAAGAAAATGTGCATACTATAAACAGGAAGATTTATCCTAATTGGAGGGAATATCAGCAAATTTTTTTCATTTTGAACAATTGAGTTGAATATTAATCAACAGCTTGGGGTCCAAGGATTATACAGAGTGTAAGGGAATTAAGTGCCATTATTTAAACTGATGATTATTCATGTCACAAGCAAGGAAAAATGTCCTTACAATTTTTTTTCTAATTGCACTATTTAGCTAATTATTAAAGTTTACAATATTATAAGTTTGGCAACGTTGCTGGATGGAAAGGAGGAAGTTTACAGGTACACAGTACTGTTCAAGCAGGTACAGATATACCCATACAAAATAGATGTTCTGTTCTAATCCTAGATCATATATACCCAGATTGCTCGGCCTTATAGGCTTTGACGGTAACAACTTTTGTCAGGTTTACTATGCTCCCATCTAGTTGTTGCATAAGGAGTCACGTCATAACTTCCATTCGAATTGCATTAGCGATTGTACTGCCCTCTCGTGTTTGTTTACGGGGAACGGGTGGCGATCCTGGCGGTTGTTCTCTTGAAAGTGCTACCAATTTTAACATAGGGATGAGCAATCTGTTATATATGTGATGTGGGGTTCTAATGCAGGGGTGGACCAGGACAACACTATAGTTTACATAAAACGAGCAGGAAATACAAATTTTCAATCTCATTAATAGAACATTATGGTAAATTATCATTTTATTTAACAGTATTGCTCCATTTTTATTGTACGTCTAAAAAATAAACATTAATGGTTTACTGCACAAAATCACACGAACTTTCTTTCTAATACAACATTTTAATCTCTCCCGCTTTCGTAAAGCAGTATAATTTTTAAAGAAGTTTCTGATTGTGTGATTTTTGGAACGGGGTAAGAGACTCTTAGGGCCATATTCATAGACATTCTTAGCGCGGGCTTCCGATGGATAATCGGCAAACTAACTGTTTTCGTATTCATAAACCAATGTTAGCGATATTATATGATATGAATCCTGTACAAGTAACCAGTTTATAGCCGGGGCTAGTTTAACACGCACGTAGCGCGGGCTAGCGAAATGTCTATGAATAACACCCCTAGCTTCTAATAATCGTTGAGAAACTGCTACAAAGGTTTGCCGATTAGGTAACCTTCTTTGCGGAAAACGTTGACGGTACATCGTTCTTGCCTCACTTGAATTACGATGACTTTCTCCATAAATTAATAATATATTATCATGATATTCCTGAACTATGAATGGCATTGTAAATTTTTATCGAATATCTGTACTGAACTGTCATCCGCTCGGCAGGAGACCTATGGACAAAGAGCTTGAAGTCAGCTCTCTACGTCTGTCAGCTGTATGAATACTAATGAACATGTTGCCACATCTCTCAAGCCATTATTTTTTTAATTTCACGAAAACATGATAGAAGACAAATATTTAATTAAACTAATATTAACTCTTTGCTAGATATAACTACTCATATAATTGTTTTCGTAATCTTACTAACAATAGAAGCAGTATAACGCAAATAAAATAAGGAAAGAAGTATTTTTTCTGCAAAAACAATAAAGTTTTGACTCTATATTGTATGAACATTTTTTGATCCTTTAGACTGTCCCCGAAGACTGGGAAAAGGAGGCACTTACATTCCTTACATCCTGTATATATCAGAATTTTAAGAAATGTGGCAACACTTGTAGTGAAATAAGTAGGATGTGACTTGAGACTAACAAAATTAACGCAGGAGATAAATAAGTGAAATCTGTCGGAGTCGTGTGTGTTTCAAGAATTAATAACTGAAATTTGTTGGTCCGAAATAACGACAATCCTTTCTTCTTTGAATATTATTTCTTGTTGTCACCTATTATTTCCTATTTAAATTTAGAGTATGTTTATTTTACTGCGGTGTTTCGTTAACATTTATTATGTGGAATTATTATATGAGGCGCTCAGAATAAAAGGGATTAAGTCCAAAAATTAGAGTCTGTATAGGCCAGTTTCTATCTGATGCTTTTCCAATTCACTGCAGGCTAAAACAGGGAGATGCACTATCACCTTTACTTTTTAACTTCGCTCTAGAATATGCCATTAGGAAAGTTCAGGAAAACACAGAGGGTTTGGAATTGAACGGGTTACATCAGCTTCTTGTCTATGCGGATGACGTGAATATGTTAGGAGAAAATCTACAAACGATTAGGGAAAACGCGGAAATTCTACTTGAAGCGAGTAAAGAGATAGGGTTGGAAGTAAATCCCGAAAAGACTAAATATATGATTATGTCTCGTGATCAGAATATTGTACGAAATGGAACTATAAAAGTTGGAGATTTATCCTTCCAAGAGGTGGAAAAATTCAAATATCTTGGAGCAACAGTAACAAATATAAATGATACTCGGGAGGAAATTAAACGCAGAATAAATATGGGAAATGCCTGTTATTATTCGGTTGAGAAGCTTTTGTCATTTAGATTGCTGTCAAAAAATCTGAAAGTTAGAATTTATAAACAGTTATATTACCGGTTGTTCTGTAAGGTTTAAAACTTGGACTCTCACTTTGAGAGAGGAATATAGGTTAAGGGTTTTTGAGAATAAGGTTCTTAGGAAAATATTTGGTTCTAAGAGGGATGAAGTTACAGGAGAATGAAGAAAGTTACACAACGCAGAGCTGCACGCATTGTATCCTTCACCTGACATAATTAGGAACATTAAACCCAGACGTTTGAGATGGGCAGGGCATGTAGCACGTATGGGCGAATCCAGAAATGCTTATAGAGTGTTAGTTGGGAGGCGGGAGGGAAAAAGACCTTTAGGGAGGCCGAGACGTAGATGGGAAGATAATATTAAAATGGATTTGAGGGAGGTGGAATATGATGATAGAGACTGGATTAATCTTGCTCAGGATAGGGACCAATGGCGGGCTTATGTGAGGGCGGCAATGAACCTCCGGGTTCCTTAAAAGCCAGTAAATAAGTAAGTAAGTAAGTGCAAAAATTAAGCATTTGCTAATTTAAAGGTTTAATATGTACGACAGTGTAAGATCTTTCTAAATGATAGAATAATATGAATCTATTATTAAAGCCATGTAGCGGCCGCGAGCTGATGCTGCTCGCAATACACTCCGGCATAAACGTCGCTCTCACAAGCGTGAAGTTGCTCTACAGATTCCAAAGGTATGTTTGCTACGAAGACTGTAGAACGGCTGAAGGTATAAAAATGCCGACCACTGGTCTATATCTTCAGTCTGTCACGCAGGCGATTTGGATTCGATTTCCGGCCAGGCCTGGGATTTTAAAAGTCCATAGTGATACTTTTTAGGAACAAGGCCACATTTAGGGATTTTCTTGGGTTTTTCCGTATTCCCAAGTTAGGTAATCAATACCATTTCCTGCGATCTCTATTCGTTTATAATGCCGTTATTACTTAATGTCATTCCCCGTCACCTGCTGCGATGCATGCGTACGGCTGGTCCAGGAAAGAGTAGAATTCTTTGTTCAGATCTAGATCTGGTTACTATGGAAACTTATTGTACCCAGCTCGTGTGGGTTGTCTCGCTCAAGGATAAGCATAATAGGTCTATTACGTCGTAGTTCTGACACGTAGTTATTTAAAGTAAACCACTTTCGTTGCCGCGTCCATATCCCAAATGTTAGTTCGCTGATTATCCATCCAGAAGGCCCGGTTTCGATCCCCTGTAGATTGTGAAGGGTTTTATGATGGACAAAGTGAACGTTCCAAAGTTTTTTTTTTTTTTTTTCGGGATATTCCCATTTCCCTCTATCATTCCTCTAGCACTCCCCTCTGCCCTCAGTTGATCTATCATCTGCAGTAGTTAAAAGTAGTTTTGGATGGAATCTTGATGGTAGACGCTTTGCCGTTACTACTATAAGGAGGTTCAGGACCCTGGGCCTTATCAGTAGCGACCGTATCCAGAGTGTACGGAGATAAGGTTGGTTGTACATAGACCATATTGGGGCGACGTCATGTTGGCGCGTGGCACAGGTACTGTGAGGGAGCTTGTTTGTTTGCAGTTCACGTCCTATTCATCATTCAAAACTTCACCTTGGAGATTGCTGAAAATTCATTCTAGTGAAAAACATTGATACTGCGATGTCGTTTCGTACAATTAAAACTATCTGTTCATTTGCGTATTTCATTTATTTTTATTAAATTGGAGATTTATCCTTCGAAAAGGTGGAAAAATTAAAATGTGTTGGAGCAACAGTAAAAAATATAAATGACACTCGGGAGGAAATTAGACGCAGAATAAATATGGGAAATGCCTGTTATTATTCGGTTGAGAAGCTTTTATCATCTAGTCTGCTGTCAAAAAATATTAAAGTTAGAATTTATAAAACAGTTATATTACCGGTTGTTCTTTATGGTTGTGAAACTTGGACTCTCACTTTGAGAGAGGAACAGAGATTAAGGGTGTCTGAGAATAAATTTCTTAGGGAAATATCTGAAGCTAAAAGGGATGAAGTTACAGAAGAATGGAGAAAATTACACAACGCAAAACTGCACGCATTGCATTCTTCACCTGACATAATTAGGAACATAAAATCCAGACTTTTGAGATGGGCAGGGCATGTAGCACGTATGAGCGAATCCAGAAATGCATATAGAGTGTTAGCTGGGAGGCCGAGAGAGAAAAAGATCTTTGGGGAGGCCGAGACGTAGATCGGAGGATAATATTAAAATGGATTTGAGGGAGGTGGGATATGATGATAGAGAGTGGATTAATCTTGCATAAGATAGGGACCGATGGCGGGCTTATGTGAGGGCGGCAATGAACCTGCGGGTTCCTTAAACGCCATTGGTAAGTAAGTTTAAGTTGGCAGATTTAAGGCTGCAACCAGTATAAAAATTCATATCAAAATATATAAATACCATCAATACAGAAAGCAATAGAATAGTAATAATAATAAAAATAATAATAATAATTATAATTATTATTATTATTATTATTATTATAAATAATAGTGTAAATACAAGATGTAGATGTGTTTAGATACATATAATTCTGAAAAGAGTTAAAGAATTACAATTTAGTGTAAAATAAGACAATTTAATCCGAAGAAATGATTAACATATTGAAGGAAAATTGTTAGGCCCTATATTAAAATTAAATATTCTACAAAATTAATATTTGAAGACAGATCATAATCTCAGACACGAAAAGCGGTTTTTCTGACAATCGGCTTTTGAAAGTAGCCAATGTCTGACAGCCCTTTACACTATGTACAAAAAAAAAACACGCTATTTTCACTACTATACTCTGATGAACAGACTTAGAAACTTAGTATCCGAAAGAAACAGTTAACTATGACCAGGATAACATAGACAGTGAATTCAGAGATCGTCAGCGTCGGTGGATGGACGGTGGGGGTTGGAACGACAGGCACTGTAGCATGACAACAAAGATTGTACACTCCAACAAAATAATATGTTGGTGATTTTGACTTGCCTTATTTTTAAAACAAATAAAAAGAATGTTGGAATATATTATGTACAATGTATAAACTATATACAACATGAGGTGAAGAACATACCTGATACACAATGTGTAGCATAACATATGCACATTATAGCCGATCTCTATTAACACTAGTTTATTTTCATTTCTCTCCTCTTAGTTTGTGCTTACAGCGTTACAAAGAACCGCGACATTCATTCTAAATGTGTCAAATGACAGTTTTCTCCGCTTTTCTGTAAAACAATTTCTGTACTGCAAAAAACTCCACTGAACATAATACGAAGTGATTGGACCAAAACAAAAATACGTTATATTATTGATATTTATGTGAGATATTTTAGATGCACTTTTATAAAAAAAATGCATGTGTCTTATTCCAAATAAATGTAAATAGCCACTGTTTTGTGAAAGCATTTTATTTGTCTTCCGTTTTACTGGTTCGGTAAGTGATGTTTTTGGTGTATTGTTGATATTTTTGGCCAGTTCATCGAGCAGAGTCGTGAGATTCATCTACAAATATCCATATTTTGTCTGCCACGACTTTCCTTATTTTGTGCAATGTACTTTCATAGCATATTTTTAAATAGCTATTCCTTAAAGTAGCGACGATTCGAGTACGTTATGGGAGATATGTACGACTTGGCGGTAAGAACGAAGGAGCTGTACCCCCAAGCGAAGATAATTATCAGCGGGATAGTGCGGCGACGAGATTTTCACTGGACTCGGATTGGGCGACTCAATGAGGCATTCGACTGGGTGGCAGATAGAACGGGAGCAACATTCGTGGACCCAAATTCGTGGATCGGTGACGGGGACCTGGGACGTGACGGAGTTCATCTAAATCGACGAGGAGCGACGGGACTAGGAGCGCTGTTCTCGAGGGCGGCGGCAACGGAGAGAAGCAACGACCGGGAATGACGGCGGCAAATAGTATGTACGAGTACTATTACAACGGCGGAGGAAGCGGCGACGGCGATGGGAGAGACGGAGGCGGTAGCGGCGGCCACAGCGGAAACAACAGGGATCACCAATATTATGTCATGTAATGGTAAGTCTTTAGTGGTGCTGCAGGTGAATTGTAGAAGTATTTATAATAAATCAATTGAATTCTGGAACCTAGTAGATTCGCATAATCCTGACGTCATAATAGGAACGGAATCATGGCTTTCCAGCGAAGTAGCAGACTCAGAAGTATTTAGAAACGACTATGTAACATACAGACGCGACCGTGTAGGAACAGGGGGAGGGGTTTTTATATGTGTAAAAGAGTGCCTGCAAAGCGCTGAAAATTTTAAGGACTCGGAGTTCGAAATGTTGGGTGTAGACATAGAGGATGATTATTCGCGAAACATATTACACATCATCGGTTTATACAGGGCCCCGAAAGAAGGCTTGAACGTACTGTATAAAATAAGAGATATGTTGGAAAATAGAAAAATCCGCGGGCAGTATGTTATCGTTGCAGGGGACCTAAACTTGCCTCAGGTAAACTGGCAGGGTACAATAGAGGGAGGGATGAGTCAAGCCCAGTCATTAGTAAACGCACTCATCTGGAAACATAACTTAATTCAAGTAACAGACAGGGCGACAAGGGGAGATTCGTTACTAGACATATTTCTTTTAAGACCCTCAGAAATAGTCGCAGGTATTGAAGTGATTCCAGGTATTAGTGACCACGACGCGGTAATTCTTGAAATATTACGGAATGCTAAGTACAAGCAAAGCGGAAAAAAGAACAAAAATATCTTGCAATATAACAAAGCGGACAGAGAAGGCTTCCAAAATTATCTTAGAGAAAAGTACTCATCATGGGTAGTAAAGGGCAGTAGTGTAGAAGAATGCTGGGCGGAGTTCAAGCAGATTATATTAACAGGAATACAGAAATTTATCCCGGTTAAACGCTTATCAAACAATCCCGATCCGGAATATTATAATAAATACATACGGAAACTGAAAAGAAAACTAAGGAAATCCTACAGACAGCGCAAGGAAAGCCTTGCAAAACAAACAAAATTCACACAACTATCGAAAGAACTGCTTAATGCGAAGAAGATAGCGCAGGAAAATTACCTAAACAAACTTTTCAAAGGTGAACAAAACGGGTGGGGGGAATTTTATAAATATGTGAAGAGACGACGCAAGGAAAATTATTCGAGCCTCCCCCTAAAAAATGACCGCAATCAATTTATCGTACAGGACAGCGAAAAAGCAGAAAAATTAAAGTCCTATTATGCCACTGTTTTTGGGATGAGGACAATAGTACCACACTTAGCTTCTGTGGAAAATACGGGTCAGTTTTCTATCAAGCCTAGGGACATAAGGAGAAGGATCTCTAAATTGAAAACTCATAAATCAGTAGGACCTGATGGTATCGCCGGAGACGTACTAAAATTGGGAGGGGAAGCCATGATTCCCTATCTAGTGCGTATATATGAAATATCAATTAACAATGGTACTGTCCCGCGAGATTGGAAAGATGTAATAGTGGTTCCAATTTATAAGTCAGGGTCTCGCTCAGATACAAAAAATTACAGACCGGTCAGCCTTACCTCTGTGGTTTGCAAACAGATGGAACACTTGATTTCAGCTTATCTAAGGCAGCATTGGGATGACTCAAATTGGTTACATAACTGTCAGCATGGATTTCGAGGGGGCTATTCATGTGAGAGTCAATTAGTAACGGTATGTCAGGATTTAGAAGACGGAATAGATTCCAATAGCCAAGTAGATGCAGTGATTATTGACTTTTCACGCGCATTCGATGTAGTCCCACACGATATATTGTTGGTTAAACTACAATCAACGGGGATTGACTTCAGAGTGCTCCAGTGGATCAAGGAATTTTTAACTTGTCGCACTCAGAGAGTACGGGTAGGGGAGGAATTATCGAACCCAATTGAAATTACTTCCGGGGTCCCGCAGGGGAGTGTCTTGGGGCCTCTTCTATTCTTGGCTTTTGTAAATGATCTGCCAGTTAATATCTTATCTAGGGTTCGCTTATTCGCGGATGATTGTATGTTATACAGGGAAATAAAAAGTCATGAAGATACTACTCTTCTCCAAAATGACCTCAATAGAATAAATGATTGGGCAATAGCCAACAAAATGAAAATAAATTCTCTAAAGAGCAAAGCCATCAGCTTTACAAGGAAAAGAAATAAAATAGTCGCATCGTATACGTTAGGGGGTGAAACCATTCCGGAAGTTAACAAATGTAAATACCTCGGAATAACATTTAGCAGCGATCTCGGCTGGGGGGAACACGTTACAGACACAGCGGGAAAAGCATGGAGAGCGTTACACTTTGTGATGAGGGTACTAAGAAAAGGTTCTGATAAATCCAAAGAGATTGCATATAAATCACTAGTACGTCCAGTAATGGAATATGGTGCTGCATGTTGGGATCCTTACAGATTAGAACATATTAAGACACTGGAAAAGATTCAAAAACGGGCTCTTAAGTGTTGTTGGAAAAATTCACCATTAAAATGGGACACACTCACGGACAGGAGAACGCGAATTCGATTATGCGCACTGTTCAAAACATACAGAGGTGAGCCTGCCTGGAAAGAAATAAAAAATAGGTTGCAGCCGCCAAATTACTCTTCAAGGAACGACCACTCATATAAATTGAGGGAAAGAAGGCAGAGGACGGACACTGGAAAGTTTTCTTTTCTCAATCGTACTATCAGGGACTGGAATGCTTTACCTGCAGACTTACTAAAGGCTTTACCAACAACCAAAAATGTATTTAAAAATAGGCTTAAGGACCTTACTAATAGACGGTAATTATACACAGTACTTAAAGGGTGTAAATGATATGTTGTTATTGAAGTGTTGTATCAGTGAAGAATTATGTTGTGTCAGTGAAGTGTGTTGTATCAGTGAAGAAGTATGTCGTGTCAGTGAAGTGTGCTGTGTAAGTGAAACGTGTTCCTGTCAGTGAAGCTGTATAGGTTATAGTGGCAGTGCAAAGTATTTGAACAGTGAAATGTTTTTGAAGTGTTAGTGAAATCAGGATAGAATCAGTGAAATGTGTCGTAGTTCCAGTGCAATGAGTGAGTTGACGGCGAAATGAGTGTAATGTTGAAAGGTACTTGTGCAGATATGAACATATACTCGTGGGTTTTAGTTCGATCTTAGTTTTAAGATACAAATTAGAATATCGTCGCTTAAGAACCAATACCGCGTAACTGACAAAATGTAAATTTTACAGGAGAAGGAAAAAACTGAATAAAAACCATAAAAATAACGGAATAGTCTTGAAAAGTGGTGTATGGCTATGAAATAGCTTAACTAATTTATAACTAAGTGAAAATGGATGATCATGGCTGTAGACATTTGGCCATGTCACTTACGCGGTATTGGAACTCTGCCTTTGACTACATTTTGTTAGTTACGCGGTATTGTGAGACAACTTTAGCAGCTTCAAGATACATGTTGACAAGCGTTTTCTTTGCGTGAAAACTGCCTTCTGGAAATATTATTCGTGCTCTTGTATATGTCAATGTGTTATCTGACTTGTTGTCCTACCGTCTGACTTGAGGTCAAGGTCGGTAGGCTGTAGCTTGAATCAGCACTAGATTACGTTCCAGACAATGATTGCTGCATTCTTAGTCAATCAAATGCTGAAACTATGGGAAAGGAAAAACGAAGACACAGTTCAATGTTTATTGTTATAATAATAATAATAATAATAATAATAATAATAATAATAATAATAATAATAAGTATTATTATTATTATTATTATTATTATTATTATTATTATTATTATTATTATTATTGACATTGGACTTGACTGACTTGCGAATAATGAAAAGAAAATCAAATAAAAATATAATAATGATAACTTTTCAGGCACAATATTCGTTAAACACAATAAATAATTATAGGGCTATGCTGAAATCACAAAAAGTAATCCTTGAGTAACCCTAGTGTGGAATACTATCATAAAAGCTATGGCATAATCGGTTCTACATACAGAAATGTGACGGTAATTTAGATAGGCTACTGATGCTTTTTTTTTCTGTGCTTTTGCACGAGAACATGGCTTCTTTTCACTGAAGGGACGCCATCAGTACTATTAGCTAACCAATATCGCACAGTTCATTCTTTAATTCCCAATGTACACAGAAACATCATTTTGCAAACCTGAATTTTTTTCTCATCAACTTCTAGATTGTAGACAAATGTTCTCTTTCTTCTAGATTTAGAATTTGTACTGCCAGGTCTTTTAGTAGGAGTGAAATTCACAAGATTTGATACGTGAACGGTCCTCTGTTCCCAAGTCATAGTTTTCCAGAATGCCTGAAAGATGTCTTCTCTCATTAGAAATTAAATTACAGCCCTTACTTTCGAATTTTGGCACATTTTATAACTACACTCTGGCCCCAAATTCCTTGCATCTCTTTCCGTATCATGTGTCACTTTGCCATCTTTCGACCTCTTGTAGCTAAGATAAGCTTCCTCTTCCATTCCAAGTTTTCTATTTTTCATTTTCTTCCACATAACCTTGTGTGGCTTTGAACTTATTTTTCTCTTTTCTGTCACATTTCCATGAAACGCTTGAAGATTCTTCTCTTTACCTTTTTCTGACGAATGTAAAGATGTAGAATAAGTAGCACTCACAAATTCTTCGGGGTCGTCTACATCAGAAGACTCATCCGAAATTTAGTGTAGATCCTTCATTGACGAGGTATTGTCTTCAGTTTCTGTCCTATCCTATTTCTAGCGGTATTATTTTAATAGTGTTGCTTTAAATTATACAAGACTGCATAATGTGATCATAACCTTACCGGTAACACTGGACGGACAATGCCTGATCTGCAGCAACCCATTTTCAGAAGGACGGTTTTCTTTTGCATTTGAATTATCAGGCAGTACACCTACGAATAAGATGAGATTACTAGTGTTTATAAATGTGATGTAAATTGGTTAAAAAAACATGTGTAGTAAATATTATCATCAATTTAGATCTTCCTCCTACCGGAGGAAATGGAAGGGACCAAGCTTAGGACCACTGAATGTAGCGCAAATTATTTTAGCGGCCCATTCATGATTATTTATATTAGGCTACTTAAATTAAGTTTGCTGTTATGATTCCGTAACTGAAGAAAAATAAATCTTTAATAACTGTGATACTTCTTATGCCACACCTTTGTTAATGCTCAAAGAAGTTTCTCCCGTCTTGAATGCAGAACATAGCACAGATAGGATTTCATTCTCGCTAAACTGACCTTCGTCTGATTCATTGTCCATTTCTTTTCTTGTATCTGTAGGCCTATATAATAAAATATTAAATGTACTATACTTCAGTGAATGAACTTGCAATAAGATTCTGCGGGAATTCAGCTCAATTAACATTCAATTGACATTAGTGAAATAATTCTATTATATTTATCTTTTAAATAATTGAAACTGATACTTCTTTAATCTTCTCAGAATATTACACACTGTTGATACAATTTTACAAGGCAGTAACGAGAACCAGCTTCCGTACTGACGGCGCGCAGGGAGTAGACATAACAGCTATCTGTTGTCAGATACGCGGTATTTCCTACAGACTTCTCGTGACTTCAGATAGCGGTATTGTACCCCCCTCCTTCGCACGCAGACCATTCATGCAATCAAATTCCCGCGCTTGTCAATGCATGCAGATGACAGTGGAGGTACCATCTGTGCAAAAAAACAGTTTTGACCAAAAATGTCAGTTACGCGGTATTGGTTCTTAAGCGACGATATTTCAAATGTTATTTTAAGTGATCGTTTCATTTAATTTAGTATATTCCCTGTTGTTGTTGTTATTATTATTGTTATTATTATTATTATTATTATTAGTATTAATTATTAGTATTATCATTAATTGTATTTTTAATTAATAAGTTTATTATTGTCATTATTGAGTGTAATTAGTTACCACTGCCACCGGGTATATACCCATTGCAGTGTGAATAAATACATACATACATCAGGCGGGAGTTTTCTAGAAGTACATTTCTCCATGAAAGCTGTGAAGTAGGCACTGTTTACTTTATTGAAAGGGATATTAGCACCTATCATCATTTCAGAGATCAAGAAAAAATTGTTATTGTTTGAAACTGACGCAGAAACTAATGCTAACTCCTCTTTTGAATGTTTTGAAAGAATATAAAGATTTTACGCGGGTTTTTTGCTGTTACAATGATCCATTATGAATCGACATTTATCCCCTCGTATGTGATGATGTGTCCATTTAACTGAGTGATGTTGAACTCTAATCAGCAGGCCTGTCCAACAAATCCCAGGGTAGCCGTGCCGCTACGGCCCTGCCAGCAGCCAAACTAATGCTCTGGACCCAGGTAACCTGAACCAGCGGTATTCTACACGTTCGGGTACCAAGTTTCTAAGAGTGCTGATGAAGAATGAAGGCTTACATAATCAAACATTATTTACACTGTTGTACCCAATTTAAAAAATAAGTGGGCTATAATATTATGTAAATACCTTGAATTACAATACACAACACTGTACATATGGTTAATATTAAAAATAATATTCTATCAATGTACGCCTGCATTCTTTATGAAAGTAAACATAGCCTATTTTAGTGTACATAGATTAAACAATTTCAATTGTAAATATTAGTGCAATTGTTAAAATGGTCCGTGTTTTGTTCTGCCGCACTTTATGAAACAAGAGTCGCGTGAAGTATCAGTCAAGGACTTCGCTTGCTAGACGCACGCACATCATTCACTTAAAATCTCTAGTAATACTTAATGTTGTAGCCTCCTGGAACAAAGTACGGTCTCTAATGCCTGAGGAAGGGAACTGGTTCTGCCAGGGCTGAGGAAGGATGACACATCTGCCAGCACCGGATTCACGAATGCCACGCATCACACCTGCCTCACGTACACAATCATCACCACAGATTCGACATTTGAGATTATAGAGAAAGTCATTTCCCGCGTTGTATACTTATTTTTATTTAGGTATATTTTAAATTATTTAATTTATGTAGGGCTGTATCTTCCAAATAATTATTCAAGAAAACAAATTGTAAACCATAAAATTATTCAACTCGTGAATCTTATAATATGGAGTATACATCATTTTCACGCGACTAATTATTTTCTAGTAAGAAAGCGTGTACTTGTTTGCGTGCCACACCATAGCGGCAAGCTGCGCACACCGCTCGCTTGTGGGCTAAGTACCTAATAATGAGGCAGCTTGCGGGGCGCTAGTTTAGATATAAGTTCCTGGTTTACCGTAGAAAATGGACACGAGATAATAGAATAAACAAAACACGAACGCCAACTTGGAGTAACGCTTTGACTGCCATAAAAGTGGGATTAAGGGTTCATGCAGGAGCAGTCTATAGTACACACTTGGAATTTCAAGGGCCAATTTACTTCAACTTTGCACTTATTTCACAAACATTGTCCTTTTAACATTCTACAGCTGGCCCTAGCATCCACTTTGCTCTGTCTGCAGTGCTAGAGGTTCCGTCTAGGTATAAGTCCAGAGCACGCATGTATAAACGGTTACGAAAGGTAGAAGAGACACATTGCTACTGAGCGCCTGGCACTGGTGACAGTATGGAAAGCTCTTGCGTCTCGCTGAGTGGTCCAATGTTCGGTTTGAACTAATGTCCGAGTCTCACTCGAGTGGACGGCTCTGGATCATGAAAGATGATAACATTGAGCCATCCAAGAGTTCCAAGAATCGTTCCAAGGACGCAATTATCATCGTGTACCTTTCAGTTGATATTTCCTCCTCTCTTCTCATTCACTGAAGCACGCATCTTGAAGCTTCAATCATTAGACTAGAGAGTGCTTTTATTTTCGTTAATAATTTTTTATCTCCCTAAAAACGATTTATCAGAGAAATAATAATACATCCAATTAGAATAATTAAAAGACATGTGCTATATTAATTACTCTTTCAGAAGTGTTTTGACTTTGAAGTATGATCGTTACAATAGTAAGTGTATACATATTTGCTCTTCTATTTTGTAAGTACTTGTAATTCATTTTATTCTTGTATTTGTTTACGTGTTAGATTTCATCTAGGCCTATGCATTATTCTTATTTTCTTTGTTATTACCGGTGTCCATTAGTTGATTTATATATTAGTTATGAGGATAAATGTACCAAAGTGCGCAATCAATTATAATCCTATTTCAAGCTAACTTACTTACGGATTTAAGAAAACCGCAGGTTCATAGCCAACCTCACATAAGCCCGACATCAGTCCCTATCCTGTGCAAGAATAATCCAGTCTCTATCATCATATCCCACTTCCCTCAAATCCATTTTAATATTATTCTCCCATTTACGTCTCGGCCTCCTAAAAGGTATTTTCCCTCTGGCCTCCAACTAATACTCTATATGCATATCTGGATTTGCCCATACGTGCTACATGCCCTTCCCATCTCAAACGTCTGGATTTAATGTTCCTAATTATTCTATATCAGTTAAAGAATACAATGCGTGCAGTTCTGCGTTGTGTAACTTTCTCCATTCTCCTGTAACTTCATCCCTCTTAGCCCCAAATATTTTCCTAAGAATTTCAAGTTAACTCTTTTTTTAATTAGGAAAAGTAAATATCCTTCAATTGTTACTTCATTTGTGTAGTTATAAAATGTCATCAGAGTTCCTGTATGACGAAATGCGCTTGGTATTCTGTCCTATATATCTTTCAGGCGCAACTTCTTCAAGACCTCCCAGGTTGATCTGCGACATAAACCGGTTCTAAGCCCTGTTCTGCAGCATTCTGGTGTTCAGTTCCTAGCGACTTATCTTTCATCATATAAATTGATTTTGTCCCCACTTTATTTTGTAACGTTGAATAACTTATATCTATAGGCATACTAAAGACACAATGTAAGTCACGCTGGCCTGTTAACATTGTTGTTTAGTCAACTATCCAACATTTGCAATTCATTTTGAGTGTATTCAGATAGGTATCTAAGTAATATGAAATAAATATTTGATTATATTATTGACTTATCATAACACCATAGAGTGGTACTCTTTATATTACATATTTTACAATTTTGTTTGAACGTTTTCGTCACCATTGTTGTGCCGTTTTATTTTTGGCATTCTGTGTTACTTTCAATCTTTTTCTTTTTTCTTCCTTCTTCATGTCATTTTTCTGTTGTTAGTTACCCTTACTTCTCATAGATGGCGTCCTATCCGCCATTTTAGGTCTCATTCTTCCTTTTCATAGATAGCTTGTTCTTCTTTCCGCCATTCATGGTCTGATACTTCTCACGTATAAGGAGCGAATTTAAGTTATCACGTGATATGGGCTTTTGAATTTCATTTCCTCTGTTCTCATTATTTATTAATTAGCGCCGTTTTTCCGGTCAAGAGCGGTGAACGCATAGAGTCTTCGGTTGACGGTTGTGGAACAGCCATTGAGACCTGTTTGGCGGTGATCTGTGATGAAAGATCTGCCGTAGTCGGTACTCGATCTGGGATAGTCTCTAACTACGTGTGGAAGCTTGGCTGGGCTAGAGTTGTGTGATGATGGTGGCATGATAGTTGGAGAGAGACCATTGTTGGTTGGTTTCGAGGCTGGTCTGCCTGCGATCATAACAGGTTTTTCAACATCAGTAATTGTATGTTTGTTTTAAGTAATATAAGTATATTTGCTCTCATACAGGGGATTATGTAATTAATTTTTGTTTAAAGTATCCGCTGGCATTTCGTCAATTGTACAGGGACATCATTTTATTTTTACTAACATTTTTAATATTAACCTGGCTATATCTTTAGATTAAAGGTCTAGAACCGGAAACACAGTTTGTTCTCCCTTCCAAGACTGGAGTTCGATGATACTGGCGTAATATACAAATCACTTTACTAGGTATAGGAGGGAAGAAAAGTAGTTCATCCATTTACGTAAACTAGAAAATATCGCAATTTTGAGTTTGATAATTTTCATTAGGTTTTTGTTTAATCAAAGTACAATATTGTATTAACACTTAGTGTTTTTATTCACGAATTGAGCTATCCATGCGAACGTATTCATTATGCAGTGTATATTATACTGTCTACAGCACATTAGCGTACAATATAGAGAATGAAGTTAAATTGAAAAATAATCATAATATGGATATTTAAACACATTTTTGAAAATGGTGGCCGTTTATTTCGATATAGGCTTCAATTCTTTTGTGTATATAATCGCACTATAGTCTATTTTACCTAATTCCAATTACCAGTGTCGTCCTTCGTATCAGTAACTCGTGTTGAATAATTCTGTACCTACCTACTCTATAAAAGAGTACCTTACGTACTGTAAATTTAATCTTCACTTCTGCCCGAGCCAAAAAGATAAAATTACAGAGACAGCTATCTACTGTCCGTCCAAGTGGTTTTGTCGCAGGATCATAGAAAGGGGGGGGGAATCACGTGACAGTTAATTACTTAACGAGACTCTTTTATTTAAGTTATTTTTAAACAGTTGTACAATATTACGTAGACGTCCAATTCCTAACAGAAATTAATGGTTTCAGAAAAGAGCTAAGACAGTCCAGCTACTAGACTTTACAGAGGGGCGAACAGAAGCAGGTGGGGGAGACCGGGATGCGACGTAGGCAAACAGACGACAGTACCTGTGCGAAAATATGATTCAATATTGAAAGCTCTTTCGTCACTGGAAAACGCGAACATATTTTTGGAACATACTGTTTACTTTGACCGTGGTACTACTATGACTGTATTTGCGGCCTTGGTTCTGTGTGGAGAACGGTTGAACTTCATTAGTAGAAAGGGTGGGAGTGAAGTACATTCAAAAACTCAGTTATAATAAAAATTGAAGTAAAAATAAAATGATGTCCCTGTATATTTTATATTAGTTGTGTTTACCTTCATGTTGGTACTTCCTGTCGCATTCAAGAAGTATAGTATTGGCAACCAATTAACTTATAATCTGTTATTACAGATTGTGTCACTGTTGTGTGTAATGGGGAATGCCAGTTGAGTGAGAAGTAATTGGCAAGCCAGTCCCGAAGGATTGGTAGAGTTATAATTGACTTTATTCCCCCTGCATCCATTGTGTTTATTTTCTTATTACCGGAAGTGTTACCTAATAAATGTAAACAGATAGTTTATTACTTATGCTGAGTGTTTCATTTGCTACACCTCACCCACGAGACTATCGACCCTATCGTACGTTTGAGGGCAGGGTAAAAGTATTATTTATACAAGTTATTCAAATTAAACAGAGGCAGGCCGTTTCATCGCGATATTATCAGATACATGTAATTTTCAACATGTTGACCTCATTTGTATGGCGGTCGGTTGCAATATAGTGGAGTGGGATTGTTAACACAATATTAAAGGTGAATGCTAAAAGACTTAAATTAAGTTAAAAAGTTGAAAACATTTTAAAGAACACACTACGAGCCTTCACTTACTAATAAAACAAACATTTTTGTGATGTCTGTTCCTAATTATAATCATGTAATATTGTTCTATAAATCATTAATTTTATATCCAGTAATTATATGTGAGTGAAAGCTCGTTTACAATTTTTTTTATTTATATCATTTAGGACGATTTGCATTTCATATAGACTATATTACATGCCGTATCTGTAATCAGTAATATTAATATTTGTATTGTTTACGTATCTATGTGGTGTGAAGTTTTCGTTTGATAGATAAAATTTCAGTAGCCTATATGTAGTTGCACTCGTATTCCAGTCTTATACAATTTGATGATGCAAACTGTGGAACCATTGTCGAAATATTATATAAAAAGAGAAACACAATGCCAGAGATATATTATCTTAATTGTTAGAGAGATGTCTAAGTAGACTGATTGTGCGTTTAATTAAAAAAAAAAACTAATTTAAAGCCACTGATCAATGCGACCAGATTGCAACATTGCAGGCAGAAAAGGAGATGGGAGGTAGTTCACCTGGGAAGATAGACCTGAGTGTCCACATCTGTGGAGTAACGGTCAGCACGTCTGGCCGCGAAACCAGGTGGCCCCGGTTCGATTCCCGGTCGGGGCAAGTTACCTGGTTGAGGTTTTTTCCGGGGTTTTCCCTCCTTCATTTCATTCAGACGCTAAATAACCGAAGATGTTGATAAAGCGTCGCAAAATAACCTACTAAAAAAATAGACCTGAGTTCGTTAACCTCTGATATTTATATTACGAGAAGAAAGAGCAATAATGCCGGACTCAATTTTATAATTAACCGTGCATTTAATCACAAAACGCAATATAGGCTTTGTGTTCACTTAAGTATAGAGGAGGTGTTACAGATATAGAACACGATTTTGTTTTCTCGTTTTGAAACCTACATGTTTTGAATACTGAACGTAAGCATCGTCTTGTTTATTGTTGAATGTCCCTTTGAATGGTACACCGGACTTAGAAGTTCGTAAGATGTTATAAAATGTTCGAGAAAAAAAAACAATTTCCTCAAATCTAACATATTTTCTTCATAAAATGGAGGTACAAATATGGAGTACTATTAACAAGTTACAAGGTTAACATAATTGCAAAGTCAAAATGGCCTCTATTAAGAAAAACAAAGAACAAGCATTCAGCATCTTCAGTAGAAGGCGTTTTCCAAACCGTTATACTGAATCCAGGTGAATCGTCTCTCACGTCTTTTCTCGAACTTGTTTTACAGCTTCTTACATTGCATTTTTATTTCACTGTTTTCTAAGTTTGTTGGGAGATAAGGTTTTCTTCCTCCTACAGGTATCAACTGTAGTAATGAAACAGAAAACCAAAGTATAAAGATGGAGTACTAATAATACTAGTATTTCATATTTTCTGACACACGAAGTTGTCACAACCTCAAAGCATACCATAATTTAAAAACAAATTCAATTAGATAGGCCTGTACATTGCTATACATGTAGATTATTTCTCTATATATACATATCATTAATATTTGTAACAATGAGGAATAACAATGTATATTCAGAAAAAAAAAACTAACACCCAAAGTTTTCACTGTCCTCGAAAACGCAGTAACGATAAACGTTTCAACAGATGAGCTTCTAACTGCAAACTAATATATTTCCCCGAAAGAGAGTATCACAAGTGACACCAACAAAACATCACTCATGAGTAGGGCCGTGACATCGGTATATTTGTATTAGATTGAAGGTGAACACACGACGCCGGACAGAATGCAGTCGACGTGTTTCAAGTACAGGCAGCGGAAACGAATTTGACGCAAGACTAAGTAAGCACGTTCCGTGTTTTGTGTAATAATAATAATAATAATAATAATAATAATAATAATGGCTTAATTTAACCTGGCAGAGTTAAGGCCGTAAGTCGTTCTCATACGATTATTGCGTATTATAAAATCAAGACAATACACATATTCTTAATATCGGAAAGGTCCAAAATTCTGGTGAGGTTGAGAATAATCGTTGGAAATCATAACTTACTTAAATTGTCACAAATGTGGTAAAACATAAGTATGAAGAGATTATTTTTTTATATATTTAGAATTTTGAATTACAGTTTTAGAATGCCGAAAACGTACATGGCGTACAATTTTGCTTTCCCTTATATATTTAACTGTTACATTAATTTATTTATCACATCTATACTTTTCTTGCATGTTGTTTGCTTAGTTTCGGTTCCTGCTGCGAAAAACAACATTCATTTTCAAAGTTTGAGATGAACATGACCGCCGAGTGTTGGATGTTATAAACTTGTATGCGGAAAAACTGCGTTCAACATCGGCTGAAACCAAGGGCGCATATGTAAAATATTTCACGTGTCCATTTCTACAAGTTGATAACAAAACTCTTGCAATTTTGCATAGTGAATTGAAACCACTGTTTTTTTTTTTTTTGTATTACTGTGTTCTTATCAGTGGCGTATACTGGTTTAAGGGTCTGGGCTACCACTGACCCTATTATTACACAAAATATATTTTTAAAACCCTATAATAAAATTCCTTACCTATTTATATGTGAATTCCAGACGTCTTGATTGGGACGAAAATACTTCGATGACTTCGTCATTGAAATTACAGTTGGGCCGCTTGCGAAGTTTCTGTAGAAATGACTTTTCAATTGACATCAGTGCCAAGCCGGATAAACGTTTTTGTGTATGAGTTGATCTACAGTAGGATTTTATTCTCTTCAACGCAGAAAATGTTCTTTCTACCGATGCTGATGTAGCTGGTATTGTCACAATTAATGTTGCCAATTTAAGTACTTCAGGAATAACTTGGTTCAGCTGGTTTTCATATATGGCAGATAATATTTCATGGATAGGTTTGTTCGAAAAATCAAAGACTTCTGCTGAATATATTACACCTAATTCATTTTTCAAACGTACTTGATCAAAGTGACTGTTACAGGAATGAAATAATTTGTTTAGTGCCTCATTCGGGAAGTTTTCTCTATAAGCAGAAAATTTTTGAGAATCTAGAAGATGTGTGAACTGAAGCTTTCCATAATCAGAAAATCTGTCAGTAATTTCCATGTGCATACGATCTAGTATGCTGTAGTACAGCTGCCTGTATTTCAATTCATCATCTCCTTTTCTTCGCTTTAATGGTGGTTCCATTGTATTGTCTGAAGAATTTTCATTTTCCATATTACTCCATATGGACGGAAACCCACTACGTCTGAACTCGGATATAGTATTTTTTTTTTTAACTTTGATACCTCTTGCAAGCAGTATGCTATGTCTAGACTTTTTGTCTGAAGAATATTGTAGAGCACATCTGTATGTGCGAACACTCTAGCATAGACTTCAAGAAGAAATATATTCTGAAACTGTGAAAAAATTCAAATATCCTTGAGCCTGCACATTTACAGCATCATCCCAGTTTTTCTTCAGAGTCATTACAAACGATATTTTCAAAGAAAGCAGTCAGTTGTTCTCTGTATTCCTTTACTGTATTTACAAGCCGAGATGTAAAATTCCATCTACTGTAGTTGGTGCTACTTTTGGGAGTTTCTTTTTCATAAATTCCTTGAGTTTTTCTGATCTTTTAGGAGATGATGAGAAAAATGCAGCTAAACCCGACAGTGTTTTGAAAAAAATGCGGCATTCTGGAATGGATAAAGTAGTTTGTTGCAAAACTAAATTGAGAACATGGCTGTAACAATGGACAAATAGTGCTTGAGGATACTTTTCTTGAACTTTTGTTTTTAAGCCATTAATATTTCCCGTCATAACTGAAGCACCATCGTATGTCTGTGCAATTAACTTATTGCCGACATTGTATTCTGCTATAACACCTTCCACATGCTGAAACAAAGCAGCAGCAGTTTTGCCCGAACTGACATTTGTGAATCCTATAAACCGTTCTTGAACATTGGCAGTACTGTCGACGTATCTTAAAACAGTGGACAATTGACTCTGATTAGAGCAGTAACTTGTTTCATCAACAACAATGGCCACAAAAGGTGCTTCTTCTATTTCAGATTTTATGTTCTTTATCATAACCCCACTTATAGCAAATATTAAGTCATTCTGAATTGCGGGAGAAGTACCACGGAATACTGTTGAACTCTCAAGATGATTGGCCAGTAAATGGTCAAATTCACTTAAGGAACTTGAATATTCAATATAATTTCCTCTATTGTGTGATTCCACACTCTCATTATGACCCCGAAAAGCCAATTCTTGTTTTCCTAGAAAGCAGACTGCATTAATAAGACGCAGTAAAATCCCCCGATTTTTTTTCACAAGAGCATTGTGTTGGTTGATGTGTAGAACGTTTTGCTTATCTAGCTGTAAATCAATTCTTGTCTTCCCAAAGTTTGCAAAGTTCATGCTACTATAAATATGAGCTTTTGATTTGTCGTGTTTTAGGACTGCCGTTCGAAGGGAGTTCATATTAGAAAACCCCTCTTTTGACCACACATTAGTTTCGCGGCTAAATAACAAACATGGTCAGCAAAATAGTTTAGACAGTTTAGAAGTACCACACAACCAATTCCACTTACCATATGATGTTGAAGTGAAATGGCATGTGTACTCTCGCTGTTTTTTACGTCCATGGACAAATTTAACTCAGGAGTTGGTCTTTCCATTTTCACAATTTCAACTTTCTCGTTGTTATGTACGACGGTTAAAAGGCACTTTTAATAAACCTTCTATTACACAGTCATTTTCAACACAAACCTCTCCAGAAACTTGTTCTGCCATATTTTTCACAATATCACTTAATTGGGAAATTAAACACTTAATAATTCACAATTAATATAACTCTTAGACACTCGAACAAATCACAAATTTAAAATACTGCACTGCAAGAACACAATCACATTAATGAGCTAGCGTACTAAGCATATTGTTGCTTCGCGTCTTCCAAGAAACCGATCACGAGAGCGGCAACTCACCCACCTACAGTGCACGATGGAAACAGGAGGGAGTGGGGGGACGGGGAGTTGTGCGACGTGAGCGGAACGGTCACAGGCTACCCTTCGCGGCAGCGGTTTCTCCAGTGATGCCGCCTTGACAACTTGTTTCTTTTCGAGAGCAGAGAGCGCATATAAATCTAACAATTACTTTAATTTTAATTACTGTGGTAAAACTAATACGGTAATACAAAATTATTACATTATGTTATATTATAAACTTTTTCTTTTGTAATTTCCTTGGGCTACCGCCGGTAGCCCCGGTAGTCCGCAAAATACGCCCCTGGTTCTTATAGACCATTCAGTTTTGAGATGAGATTATTTACTATTGAAATTGTCTCCACTAATTTCACACCAGTGTTTTCGAAACATTCGATTGTAGAGGGGATACATCTAAAATTAGATCAAGTATTCACACTGTGTTTTAATATTTGGGTCGCCAAGAAGAGTTTGGGCATTACTTATGGAAACTGCATCGTTTTCGTCAAACATCTGTATGACTCCTGCTATGCTTATATACAATGATTGTATTGTCTTGATTTTATATTACGCAATAATCGTATACAAAACACGGAAAGTGCTTGCTTAGGCGTGTGTCAAATTCGCTTCCGCTGCCTGTACTTGAAATACGTCCGGCGTCTTGTGTTCACCTTCAATCGACCTGAAGGCAAGTAGGCCAGGAGATAATGGTAGGGTGGCAGTTCGTTTTCCTCTCCATTGTATACATCGTTGACTAGTTACATGTTACACTAATCAGACTTCAGATGCATAAAAACAATCATTCTTCCTCTGACAAATCATCAAGTGCGATTTACTGCCTGATACTATATGTACATATCAGCCAGAACCTCAATGAGAGGTGAGAGGAATAGGTAGCGTCAGTACGAATAATAATAATAATAATAATAATAATAATAATAATAATAATCACCAACATATTCATACTCATAATATAGCAGTAGTAATATTAACTTCATAATGAAATTTAAACTAATAATACATTGAACACATTTTTTTATAAAGAAGGAATTCCAAAATATACATACATTTATGCGCCGTGAGTTATTTTATATTCATTTGTTTAAATATAAGCTCCAATTTGGAATTTCCAATTATCCGACATCTAAGACTGCATGGCATTAATATATCTACAGCTTCGTAGTCAATATAATCAGTCGGCGTCATGGAAACTTTTTGTGTGTACAATACTGTGAGTTATTCAAGTCTGGACATGGGCTATTGAAAAGCACGTAAATTATTCCAAATAATGTTTCCACTAGAACACAAACGACATTACTTTACATTCACAATAACGTACGGAACAGTTCATCGCTATAATACTTTTTTTTTTTAATTGCTTATTATCGTTTGCCGTGGCAGTATTTTTGTTGTAATGTGCGATTTTCGATTTTTTTCTATATTTCTATAAATGTTGTTGGTTATAATCCTTCAATTTATATTTTAAGTCTAATCTAATCTACTGCCTGTAGAAAGTGCAACACCATGAAAGAATGTAGATAGGCATTTGAAAATTATACTAAATACAGGTTGTTTCATAATTCCTATTACAAACTTCTAAGGGTTGTAGAGGGGACTAAGTAGATAACATTTTGATTGGGAACCCATGTCCGGAAATGTATCGTTGCGATGCAAAATAAGTTTGTTTTATTCTGACAAAAATGGTATGTGATGGAGTGAGGCGATGCAGAAAACGTTCGTGATATATGCGCTGTGCATTACCGGTTGTGTTGCATGTTTGTGAAACTTGAGAGAGGAACACAGGTTAAGAGTGTTCGAGAATAAGGTGCTTAGAAAAATCTGAGGTTAAGATGTGTGAAGTTACAAAGGAATGGAGACAGTTACATAACGCAGAACTGTAGGCCTACCCATTTTATTCGTCACCTAAAATAATTAGGAATATTAAATCCAGATGTTTGAGATGGGCAGGGCATGTAGCAAGTAGGCCTATGGGTGAATCCAGAAATACGTGTAGAATGTTAGTTGGGTAGAACTCCGTAGAATTGATTGTAAACAGAAGACACGATATCAGGGGACTGCAGAAGTCGCCCTCAGCCCATTTTGTTTGCGTACCGTGAAGCGGGAGATTTTAAATCGAATCGATCTGCAAACTTATTTTGCATCGAAGCGATACATTTCCTGACATGCCTTCCTAATCAAAACTTTATCTACTTGGTTCTCTCTGCAACCCCCAGAAGTTTGTAACAGGAATTTTGAAACACTCTGTATAACGTAGGTTATGACCAAAGCTCGGAACTTGGGGACTTGTGTCTTTGCACGTGACTAAGCGACCGGACTTCAATGTCAACAAAATCCCGCTTCCAGCACGGAGGTACTGTCAGGTCTGCTACAAAAGTGGTTTCTGGCTGCAACAACATATTGATAATATTATGGTAGATTGAAACACGTAATTTCATAGCATATATATAATAAAAATAAACATGAGAAATATATCAAATTTACTATTCTGCTGTGTACATTTTATTACAGTGTATGACTATCTACATTCGAAGATTTTTCGGTAGCAGACTTAAAATACTGAATGTTTTCACTGTTACTGTTTTCTGTTCGATTTTCAGCAGTTGCTAGCTGATCTCATATCTGAGAAAGATAAATATATCCTAAATTTTTCTCGAAAATAGTTTTCAATTAGTGTATCACTACTAGGGCAAGTCTCTCTACGTTTCGATCCATGGCTATGGACAGATTTTTCTACATTTTGAGGGACTGCAATGCCTTTTAATGAATTTCGTTTCCAGCCTCTAGTTTGTGTGTGGCACAACTTACAAAATATAAACTCTCCATTCGAAAAAAATAATGTATCTCCTCCGAATTATCCACGAAATTCTGTATCTTAAATTTAAAACAAAATGTATTTTCAAACTTCTATAATACCCATTCGAAATAACACGTATTTTCTATTTCCTCAAACAGGCCGTTTACCTTTAATTCTCTGAATGTCATTGGCTTCGACATAACAGTTTCTTCGTCCGTCTTCCTGTCATTAGTCGTGGCCACTTTCTTAGTACACACGACTGTCCCTGAGCACTTGCAGCGTGAGCTGTGTGTACGTGGTACCTGTAACCTTACTCACGCACACGACACAAGTCCCCAAGTTCCGAGCTTTGGTTATGACAAGCGAGTGAGTAGGTAGGATTTCAAAATGATTTTTAATCCCCGAATGCAGCAGTGCCCTCTGAACTGTCGTGGTAGGCACATAAATAGAGAACTGTTGCAGAGCCAGACGAGCAGTGCATTAGAGTCAACAGGCAGTAAATCTTTCTCTAAGAGCCACTATGTATCGTCGTGCTAAGAGGACGCAGTATAGAGAAACAACAGAGTTTGAACAG
This sequence comes from Periplaneta americana, assembly GCF_040183065.1. Taxonomy (NCBI): domain Eukaryota; kingdom Metazoa; phylum Arthropoda; class Insecta; order Blattodea; family Blattidae; genus Periplaneta; species Periplaneta americana. Next base: position 182,415,563 of record NC_091131.1, read on the forward strand.
GGGCGTGAAGATGGATTTTGTATCGCGATATTGCTGCTCGTGTGGGCCATCATGCCGTTCACTACAGAGATGCGCGGGTGGAAGCACTGGTCCGAAGAAAATCGGACACATCGAAAATCCGGCAGTGGATCACAATCTGTGACGACACCACGGGACGAAAGACACCTCGTCCGCATGGTAGTGACGGATCGTTCAGCTTCATCACAAGTACAATTATTACGATGTATCGAAGTACATGATATTTCCATAAAGAAATTCTGCGTCATCATATGAAATTTTCTCCGTTCCACCTACCCTTCATCATATGATGGCGGAGAATTTCTGCATGGAAATATTATATGTACTTCGATACATCGTAATAATATACGATATGCGAAAATAATCACCTAGTAATTTAAGACGGCGCTCATTCTGTCGGATCCCGGCCACTCAGTCACTCGTAATGAGTGCACCTCTGCACATTAATGTGTTTGACATTGTGCCACTGTCACGTCTGTGACGCAGTGCATGAGAGTTGGCCACTAGAGGGAACCTAAGAGATGGTGGAGCTTATACTGAGAGGATTCAATCCGGCATCGGAGTGGGAATCCGGTGTAGCTGAGTGGATAGAGCGTCAGCACGTAGAGCTGAAGACCCGGGTTCAAATCCCGGTGCCGGAGAGAATTTTTCTTCGCTCCACCCATCCTTCATCATTTTCATCACAAGTCTTAACACGACGGTGGAGCATTGTCTGCTTCTACTGTTCGACGATGTCTGCTTCGCTTAGGGCTGGTTGCACGCACTCCTTTGCGGCGAATTTCCTTGACTCTTGATTAGTGCTGACCAAAGCAGGTGTCATGATTACATCGTGTAATCACAAACATTCAAACGGGTACGAGAAGTTTCCTCTACATTGTTGTGTGTTTCATTCGCGTACTCAAGGCAAGAAGTGGCGTTATCATGTCGCTCTACAAATTCTGTCTCTACAAGCAGTAAGAAGTGGTTTCGTAAAGAATGAGAAGGAGAACTTTTCTGTTGTTCTGTCGGACAGAATATAATATATTTACTTTGCTCACTAATTCAATTAGGAGTATATAGAAACATTGTCATGCTGGATAATGTATTATTGTTATTATTATTATTATTATTATTATTATTATTATTATTATTATTATTATTATTATTATTATTATTATTACTACTACTGACCACTAAGTATGTGTTTCTATCATTCTTCTGTACGTTCATGAATATTGATATTTTTAGATCTTCTCCCTAGAAAGGTAAAATTATTAGGTTTTATCTCAATTTTAATCTTCTTAATCTTTAGATGGTGGTAACTATTTATTAGTTATTCATTTAATAATAATATTGTAGAAAAACTGATTCAATATTATGTGGCAACGAACTGTTAAACCCAGGAACTGACGTGACTTACATCATAGCCAGGAAGAGAAAGATGAGATAAATAAATGTAATGAAGTCATCTACCTAATAGAACGCAACTTCTCAAAAGAGTAATGCTTAAAATAGCTTAAGTAACTTGTCCATAAGAAGTTTTTAATTTTGAAGGACTATGAATTTCTCGACCAAGTGTCGAGAGAAGAATTTAGAAAATTCCAGATTATATTCAAGAAAAAGGTTAAAAAAAGAAGCAAGAAAAATCTCATTATTCACTGGCTCTTGATGACAGCACTGACAACACTGATACAGGGATGCTTGAGATTTTATCCGCGGGATTGATCAAGGTGTTAGTACAGGAACCACCACTGGTTGTAGTTTTCATGCCAAGTACCTTTCCTCCGTCTCCTTACTTCATAGGCTGTCTGTCGCATGTAATCACTGCAGCTCGAGTTTTGGTTACCGCTGCCCTAGATCATCGACGTCTCAGGCTGCAATAGGCTCGTGAAAATACCAAGTGGCGTGCAGATTGGCAACACGTGGTGTTTTTGGATGAATCCTGTTTCAACTTGGACTATAGTGAAGGTCATACACGCGTTAGACGATATCGTGATCAAAGGTATTATCCATAATGCATTGTTCAGAGTCATACTGGCCGAACGCTACGCATGATGGTGTATCATTCACGATCTCTGCTGCTACGTATTGAGAGTAGACTCAACAGCAACCGAGACATCGATGACGTTGTAGAGGCAGTCATACCCTACCTTCAGCGCACTCCTGACGCTATATTCCAGCAAGACAATGCCCGACCGCATGTTGCCAGGAATATTCAAGATCTCTTCAACTCACAGCACATTCAGCTTGTTCAGTGGCCTGCCCGTTCGCCAGACATGTCGCCTATTGAACATGTATTGAATATCATTGGTCGACAAGTAGTGCGTCAACAATCTCCAGCAGTCAGCTGCAATGAATTGTGGGCACGTATACAAGTAGATTGGAAAGCCATTCCCAAGAAGAGATCTAACGCCTCTTTGATTCAATGCCGTGATGTATAGCAGCTCTGATTACAGTGCGTGGAACTTTCACAAAATACTGAAGCACTCATGTGTATTGGTCTGAAACGTTAATCATTTGTGTATATCAATATTAGTAATATGTTAAATAAATTTGATTTAGTTCTCATGATTCCTTCATGGTGTTGCAATTTTCACAGACAGTAGTGTAGTATGAATGGGATAGCAAATCTTTCAAAGCTCTCAACTGATTAAAAAGTGTAAATACATTTTCAGATATGTCAATATTTACAGTATAGTGTAATAATGATTGAATAATAATATAATTTCCTGACTATAATTATACATTAATAACTTTTTTGCTTTTTACACAAATAAACATATTTCTCTATTGAACAATGTAATTAATGTTTCATTTTTATGTCTTAAAATGTCAGTGATTAAAAATTGTTCCACTTCACTTCACCAGAAAATGCCTATCACATGCTCGTAATTTTATATTAACGGCAAAGTTTTTATTATTACAGCTAATTATGAACGATAATAATAATAATATTTATTTATTTATCTGAACGATAACAGCTCCCTGTATTAACAGGCTGCCACAGAGACAGAGCATATTGTGCAATAGGCAGTTGGAAGTATAAATAATATACATATGTTTAAGTTGAAGGGAGTCTTACAACAATGACAAGAAATGACTGAATAAATAAGTAGCTACTAATTAATTAGTTGAAGATCACTGTTGACCGTAGAGATGGTTGCGGAGTATAAATATTGATCCTCTCAGAGCTGCAAGAACGATGTCATCAATTGCCTTCCTCTGCAGGCCGAAACGTTGCCAGGTCTGGAAGAAGAAACAGGGAATAGTTCCGCGCCCTCCAACCATAAGGCCTATTACTTCAATTTGTTGTAGACCGTATTTGTCCATGAAATATGGAACGGTACGTACATAGATGTCGTTTTTTCCCTATTTACATCTTCAGTCTGGCTCTTTTGTTTTTCAAATCTAACGGTGGGATCGATGATGTAGCCATTGTTGTTATTTGGCGGGATGACAATCATGTCTATTCTTCTTGTACTGCCATTGTCTGCCAGTCCGTGATCTTCTTCGAACACTTGAAAATTTATTGATCTAAACTGTTCGGCGATCATCGAACGAATTCTATGGTGTCGTGAGTTACGGAATACTTCACCGTGCGGACAAGAGCCCAGGACATGTGCAAGTGGTTCTGGCTCTCTATGGCATCGCCGACAGAGGATGTTGTCCCGAGTCCTGCCCGGAAGGGAACGTACGGAAGACACGTGTGCAGTCATTTTAATAGCTTCGCGCCACTCGCTAGAGGTTAGGCCTTCACGATGTCGTACCCAGGAATTCGCCGGAGTAAACTCGCTGTATAGCTCTACGCCAAGACCTTTCTGAGGTAGCTTAGCCCACGCCTCTAATTCCTCTAATAACACTAATAATAATACGTTCACTCGACGATGAGGGATTGCGCCAACAATATACAGACTGAACCGGATGTCATTAATTTCAGGACGTTACTATTTGAGATATTTCAAACAAATAATTTTAATACACTTTTGCTCGTATTTACTTGCTTTTCGAGATAAGAATTCCTTTATATGAAGTATTTTATAGCGTGTTTTGGGAAAGCCATTGACTTACTTCCTAATATGCTTTGCCAATTTAAGAGTGGAGAACTTTGATTGGAACAAATATACTTTATCGTTCTGCAAAGAAATTTTACAATGTTACCTTGTTATATAAACTAGATAATTTATCGTGTGACAACACAAAAAAATCACATCGTAATAGGAAAAGCAGTATAATTTCGAATTAGAAATAAAGTACCATGACAAAAGAAAATAAGGACAACCACAAAGACAAAAAAGACCACGATAAGTAATACAACAAGGACCACGATAATGGTCACATCATGGACTACGAAATGAACCACAACATGGAACACGATAAGGACCATGACATGAACAATGACAAGGACTACAATAGGGATCACAACAAGGATCACGGCCTCGACGAAGACCATGGTAAAGGCAATAATGACCACGATAATTTCCACGGCAAATACAACAAAGAATCTAGATGAAGACTACGACAAGGATAATGAGAAGGACACAATTAAGGATTACTACAAGGACCACGTCTACGACAGCGATCATAATAAGGAGCATTATAAAGAAAACAAGGACCGCGATAAACACAAAAAATATCACTATAAAGACCATGAGGAGGACAACGATAATGGTCACGACATGGAACACAATAAGGATCACGACAAGTACCAGGACAAGGATCATGAGAAGCACCACAACAAAGACCACGACAAGGACCATGTTGCTTATCGTGGTACATGTGATCCTTTCGTAGTTCTTGTCTTTGAACTTGTCATAGTCCTTATCATGGTCCTTGTTGTCTTCGTCATAGTCATTATCGTGGTTTTGGTCCTTATGTGATCTTTATAGTGGTGCATTTCGTGGTCATTAGCGCGGTCCATATCGAGAATTAGATCGTGATCCATAACGTAGCGTTAGTCGTGATCCTTGTGTCGTAGTCTTGTCTTTATCTTTGTCCTTGTTATAAATAATAAATAAATAAATAAACAAATAAACAAATAAATAAATAAATAAATAATAGGTAGCCACGTAGGCAGGTAGGTAGACAGAAAGTTAGGGGGACAACAGGCAAGCAGATGGATGGATGAATGGATGGATGGATGGATGGATGGATGGATGGATGGATGGATGGATTTGGTAGATGGATTGTTTGGATAGATTAGATAGATTGATAGATAAGATAAATTGATAGGCTTAATAGATGGATAAATTAGATGGATTAATTAGATAGAAAATAAAAAAATATATAAATAAAAATAAAAATAAATTATAAAAAAAATTAATAAAGAAATAAAATAAATCAATTCACAAGTAAATGCAATGATTGTACAGTAATATAGTCCTACATTTAAAATAATTTATGTGACTGAGTATGAACAAGTTAGTCAATCTGACTTAACAATTATTCATCGTCAGACACCGGAACTTTGTCAGAATCCTTTTTAAATGTATTAAATTCATCTCCATTTTTGTCCACACCTGTGGAGTAACGGTCAGCGCGTCTGGCTTCGAAAGCAGGTGGCCCGGGTTCGAATCCCGGTTGGAGCAAGTTATCTGGTTGAGGTTTTTTCCGGGGTTTTCCCTCAACCCAACATGAGCAAATGCTGGGTAACTTTCGGTGCTGGACCCCGGACTCATTTCACCGGCATTATCACCTTCATTTCATTGAGACGCTAAATAACCTAAGATGTTGATAGAGCGTCGTAAAATAACCCAATAAAATAAAAAAATAAAAAACATTTCCATTTTGAAAGTAAATCTGTACGAATTATAGCCTACCTTTGTGATTGAAACGTCACAGTTTTATGTTGCCCTTTTCTGCCTTTTTAAATATAAATGCATAATTTACAAAATAAATGTTTTTTTGCCTTTATTTGATTATGTATCTATTATTTATTAATTTATTATTAAAAATTTCCAACAGGTATATTTTAATTTATTTCTATAACCGCTACTACAATGAAAGTGACTTCACCGAATGTATATTATTGTCTTTCAGTCAGTTCATATTCTCTTTGCAACAATGAGTGCTGCCGTGCAAAAATGTATAACAGTAAGCGTTTTAATTATCTCTTCTGTTTATTTGACAAGGCAACAATGAGTGCGGGTCTAACGTTATTTTTCTTTCAGTTTTCATTGCAACGTTGTTGTAGCTAGCTAAATATTTCATATCGCAACATATGAGTATAACCAAACACAAAAATGCACTATCCTAGGCTACTGGGAAGAAGATTTCTTTGCTTCCAACAGTAATTGCAACATCGAGGCGAAAATTTCAGTTTGCATTCTACTTATGTAAAGCTTTTCTTGCTGCCGAAATCCCTTTGTGGAAAGTACAAGGTTTTGGGTCTAGCGCAAGGTTTTTGTAATTGCCTTTTATTGCGTATTTTAGCTATTTATAACGCCTTTTTGCCTGTATATTTTAATGATTCATAATGCCTAAACTTCCGGTCTCTGTTCATTATACAACCCCTATTTTATATTGATTTCTAAGGAGGACTGCCGGCTACAGCTCGCTTGACCACAAAAGGAATGAACTAATTACAATAGAATTGAAAATTACACCTATTTATGAACATCTCAACCACTATAGACAAAAATGGCTTAACCATGTCAATAGAATGGACCGTTCCAGACTCCCAAGACAATTTCTCCGCTAAATACCACATGGAAGACGATCTTTGGGACCCCCCCTGAAAAGATGGACGGAGATCGTATCAGGCCACTAGGCCTAATACCTGCAAGGACGATGATGATGATGACGACGATTTTGTATCGTAGGAGATAGAATTCGTAAGAAATTGTAATAATTCTATGACAATGAATGAAATAAGACTTCTAGATTTTTTTTTCGTTCCAGAAAAACAGGATTCAGCATATTGTAATGAAATATTCTCACCTAAAAATGAAGGGTTTGTCCTAATAGGTAGGCAAAGAATCTCCTTATCCCTAATGTTAAATAAGATGAATATTATAATACTTAGGTTAAGTTACATAGGCCTAGTGAGATGGCATTTAAAACAACTGTGGAAATTACTTGAAGGAGATATACTTACCGTAATTTCCCATAACTATGGTCCAAAACGCATTATGTACTACTTAGTCCCCCAAGTTCGGTGGTTGCCATTTAAGGCGCCACTGTGATGGAATTATGTTCCCCATAGATGCTTCTATCTACCATTACACGTGGCAATGATATGGATGCTTAACAAGGTCAGTGTGCATCGTTATATTGAATGTGTGAAGACACGAAATCATTCAGTTTGTGATTGTCTGTTTTATTAAGCTCTCCTCTGTAGAACTGGTACGTTATAGATATATGATTCTTTGTACAATTAAACCTGGCTATATATTGTTTACTTTCACGTAATAATTACACTGGCAGAGGTTAAGGACTCTGCATGAAAAATGTTTAACCTCAAGGCTAGAAGTCGGTCCTCAATTATGTACCACAATTTTTCGTGGACCATAGTTGTATTTCATTTTGAAATATTTGTTTGAATAAAATGTGATCAATGTGATTATTTACTTCTGCAAATACGGTATCTCAGTATATTCTAAAACACCATTTAACATTATAGTCCAGTAAGCAAAGAAACAGGCTGTTCCAGCATCAATGGTACTAGCACGAATGATGGTCCGGTAAAACGAAAACTTCAGGGTAGAAGGAAAACAACCGTCCCTGTGAGTGACTATGAGAGCGATGAAATTGAATTGGATACAGATTATGATTCAATTTCAGAATTACAAGAGAGTGGAGATTCAAAGGATCGAAATAAGCCTAATGAATGTAGTTCTCAGTACTATAAATAAACATTATCAGTGAATTTATTTGCATAATATTTTGCTAAGAATGTGCTAGTTTATTTTGATACCGTACTTTTGTTCTTTAATATACAGTAGTTGTTCATTATTGCAGATTTCACTTGTTTGTTGAGTGTTTATGTAATGTGTACTAATAAAGAGAATCCATGTACTTTTCATTTATTTTTAATATTTCTGTGCTAGATTATGTTTCTACCCTTAAATTAGAAACTCAGTGTATTGATTTACGAATAATTACAGATCCATCTATAGTCCATTCATGCTTTCAAGCATGAATATATGAGTGGACCATAGTTGGGCAACTCAGAATGCAACTATGTACCAATGCTTATTATTTTTTTAACACTTGTAATTAAATAATTTCAAACACATATGTCAATATTTATTTAATATAAACTTACAACATTGCGAAGCCAAAATTTCATTTAATCTGGATGAATAGTACTGGAGATACAAAGAAAAATGTGACAAATGTGGACCATAGTTAGGGGAAACTACGGTACCTGTAATATAAAGTTACTAATCGTTTGAAATGAGAGAGAAGTGAAAGAAAACTTAAGTAGTGAAAGATATTAAGGTAATATGTTGTGCTTTTAAGATAATGATAACAGAAGTGGAAGTCGGAGAAGGAATGATAGCTGGCTTCTTTATTGCTTAGCTCTTGAGATCTTGGAAACTCAATAAAATTCTCTATATAGCCAATCCTTATCTGGCACTGCTACATGATGAAACATCACATCTGCTACTAGAATTGCGCCCTCTTCACCTCTGAAGGTCCACTCTTAACAAAAGGAAAAGGAGACATGAAGATGTCGCAATCGTGAGGAGGGTGGAGTGGGGGGGAGTTAAGAAGAAAACAAGCGGCGAGGATGATAATAGGTGGCAGCATTTCGGGGAAACTTGGATAGCAGCGGATTTCTCATGGGATGAACAGGTGAGATTTCGTGAAATATCTCTTCCAGTGTCCGGCCAGTTCCCGGAAACAGTGATAATATTGTTCCAAGTTGTACAATGGGAATTTCAAGTCGTCTTCATCTTCTATGTTTGTGTGTGTGTGGGATGATACTTAGAATTATAAGAAGAGATAACTTGGGTATCTAAGAGCTATGACGTAGATTGGCAAAATTATTTCAATCTAAAGGCATGTGCAGGCATAAAAATATGGAAAGAAAGAGATAGATAATTGTTTTTATAACGCAACGGATTCATTACTCAAATGCTGAAGTATGGATCGGGAGATTTGTCACTTGAGCGGGTATCAGAATAAATTAAAAGGAACATAGGCTATAGCACATAGCAAAAAAGAAGAGTTAAGCAATGAAACATGGTGAGAAATTGAATTAATATAAGAACAAAGGACAAAGAAAATTTAATAAGTATTGAATGTTCGAAAACGAAGATATCATACTTTATAATTCTTTTATTTTATTATTCTTATTACACAATGAAAAGTTTCTATAAAAACAAAGAATAATGAACAGGAAGTGTAAAAAATAAAATAAATGAAATGAATAACTTAATCTAGTTTAAGTGCTGAGAAAGAATAAACTAACAATTACAATGATGCATCGTGCAGAAATCTATAAATGTGTTTATGCATTTAGTTTCTTCGTCTTAATGCGAGTTACCTATATTACTGACGCTACAGGGATCCTCTTATGCTTACTTACTTACTTACTTACTTACTTACTTTCTTACTTACTTACTTACTTACTTACTTACTTACTTACTTACTGGCTTTTAAGGAAACCGCAGGTTCATTTCCGCCCTCACATAAGCCCGCCATTGGTCCCTATCCTGAGCAAGATTAATCCAGTCTCTATCATCATATCCCACCTCCCTCAAATTAATTTTTGTATTAACCACCCACCTACGTCTCGGCCCCCTCAAAGGTCTTTTTCCCCCTCCAGTCTCCCAATTAACACTCTATATGCATTTCTGGATTCGCCTACACCTGCTACATGCCCTGCCCATCTCTGCCCTGTTCCTAATTATGTCAGGTGAAGAATACAATGCGTGCAGTTCTGCGTTGTGTAACTTTCTCCATTCTTCTGTAACTTCATCCCTCTTAGCCCCAAATATTTTCCTAACAACCTTATTCTCAAACACTCTTAATTTCTGTTTCTCAAAGTGAGAGTCCAAGTTTCACAACCATACAGAACAACCGGTAATATAACTGTTTTATAAATTCTAACTTTCAGATTTTTTGACAGCAGACTAGATGACAAAAGCTTCTCAACCGAATAATAACACGCATTTCCTATATTTATTCTGCGTTTAATTTCCTCCCGAGTGTCATTTATATTTGTTACTGTTGCTCCAAGATATTTGAATTTTTCCACCTCTTCGAAGGATAAATCTCCAATTTGTATAGTTCCATTTCGCACAATATTCTGATCACGAGACATAATCATATACTTAGTCTTTTCGGGATTTACTTCAAACCCTATCGTTTTACTTGCTTCAAGTAGAATTTCCGCGTTTTCCCTAATCGTTTGTGTATTTTCTCCTAACATATTCACGTCATCCGCATAGACAAGAAGCTGATGTAACCCGTTCAATTCCGAAATCTCTCTGTTATCCTGAACTTTCCTAATGGCATATTCTAGAGCGAAGTTAAAAAATAAAGGTGATAGTGCATCTCCCTGCTCTTTTCTCTTATGCTATTTCTCAAAATATATAGATGAAGTAAAACTTTTAACATATTGTTCAGTATGCCCAAAATTATAATGAACTTTTATTTGGTGGGACACATATACAGTAGTAGGCATGGTATTTTCATAATTCCTGAATTAATACATGGTGTCCGTAAATTATCTTTACAACTTCAGATGTAAATTACTAAATAATGGAACGAGGTATCTCAGTTCTGTTTTTTTTTTTCATGTGAAAGAGAATGTCTCAAATTTTCCCCCCACCTAAATGCACTTCAATGTGTGCTCCCCTTGTCGCACTTGGAATATCAAGCAGCGTATTCCGAATCTCACCGAACAGGTGGACACCAATGACATCACGCTGCAGCGAAATAGCAACAAAACTGCTGGAAGGTTCGTTAGCTATCTTGGCGGCTGTACAAGTTGTACTATATCAGTAACTAATCAAATGTCGTTACATGGATATTGCATTTTTCTACGAGACATCCACGTGGTAGAAAAAGAAGAAATTTGCGATATCGAAGATAGAGTGACTCAGCAATTCATCATGAAACAAGCGACGGTCATCATCTTTATCATCGTCTTCAACATCAATCAAATTTATCCCACCGCACGAGTGTAGCGGGTGGCCTATCAGTCGATTAGCCAGTGGATCGGCTCTTGCTAATTATAGTGCATCGCGACTGTCGCTTGTTTATTAACTCGCGTTTGTTTGTATTACCACAGGGACTAGCGCAGTTTTGCGTCACAAAACACGATCCTCTGTTCATCTGAATCGTGTATTCACATCATTAATAAGTTAGCTTCGAAATTGTATCAGTCATTTTAACGCACTTAAATAGGAAGTATGTATGATGATGATGATGATGATGATGATAATAATAATAATAATAATAATAATAATCCATCATCATATAATAATAATAAAATAATAGTAAATTAATTAAAATTGACATAATAATAATAACAATAATAATCGCCAAATAATAATAATATCTTAATAATAATAATAATAATGACAATAGTAAAAACAATCCTCCTCCTCTTCTTCTTCTTCATCTTATTCTTCTTCTTCCTGGCACGTATTAAGCCTGGTGGCCTGTTACGGTCTCACTCTATCGTAATAATAATAATAATAATAATAATAATAATAATAATAATAATAATAATAATAATAATAATAATAATAGTAGTAGTAGTAGTAGTAGTAATAATAATAGTAATAATAATAATAATGAATTAAAATTCACTTAATAATAATAGCAATATTAATAAGAATAATAAATTAAAATTGACATAATAATAATAATAATAATAATAATAATAATAATAATAATAATAAATTAAAATTTACATAATAATAATAATAATAATAACAATAATAATAATAATAATTTGCTTATTTCTGGAACTTGACTGTTCCTCTTTCATCCGTATGAAGACACTATTACGTAAATCAATTTACCGATAGAATTCTTACTCACGGGGGGCCATAGGAGGCTGTTCTCCGTTACACTCGCGATGATGCGGGACGGGACGGGACGGGACGAGACGAGAAAAGATTATTTTGGAGATTTGTTGGGACACCACAAGGGGACCAGACGTCCCGGATGAAATCCCTGTTTTACCTGGACCATGGACTTGCTCAACACAAGTTATAAATCGGGCGTACTATAGGGATCGAACTCAGGATCACAAGAATATGAGCTAACTCTCTAGTCACTGTACCGCCGCGGTGGCCCATAATAATAATAATAATAATAATAATAATAATAATAATAATAATAATAATAATAATAATTATTATTATTATTATTATTATTATTATTATTATTATTATTATTATTATTATTATTTTATAATTTCAGTACTTGACTGTTCGTCATTCTCCCATATGAAACTAGTGTTGTAATTCAATTTACCGACAGATTGGTTGCCCAGGGTGCTCCATAGGAGCAGCATGATCCTGAATAGGTACCTAATCAAAGTATGGATCATAACATGATAGCTGCTAGCCAGCTCTCATGCTTTCCGTACCAAAAAATGTTAACTGAAAAAACTAAATTTTACACAAGAGACAAAAATCTGAATGGAGACAAGTAGGTTATAGGTGCAACCATCACACTTTGACACACTATAATGAAGAGAAATAATTCAATTTTACTAAGATAACTTTAACATCGTGTAGAGGCCTGCTTTATATTAACGAATCCACCGAAATTTCAATTTTTCAAATTTTGGAGTTAGCAAGTTTTGCAAAAACGGTCCTCTTAGGTAGACCATGGAAGTATAAGGCTTAAAAAAAAAAAAAAAAAAAAAAAAACCTCTCTCTCGTAGAAGAGTGTACTTTTGGTTCAGGAAACCTGTGAAGAAGACAGGAATATTCGTATTAAGTTATTAGTTATAATAATATTAATAACAATATCAATAAATGAAATTAATTACACAGTTCTAAGGTTTATTGCTGTCCGAATTCACATGAAATGTCCCGCACAGTAAAATAATTTGCTCTGAATTATTATTATTATTATTATTATTATTATTATTATTATTATTATTATTATTATTATTATTTTGTTGTTGTTGTTGACCAATGCTAAGGAGCTTCGGTTTTTCCATTCTCCTGCGGGCATCCCAAATTTTATTTGTTCAGCTGCGATGGTAAATCAGCATCTACTTCCTTTATTGCTGGGCATTGTAGCAAATGTTCTTTATCCATGATGGAGTTCTGATTTCTACAGAGGGTGCACTGTGGATGCTGGTAGATATTAATTCGATGTAGATGAGAGGAGAGACAATCCTGTCCGGTTGTTAAGCGAAATATAGCAACAATCTTTTTTCGTGGTAAATCTGGGATGTTATTACTGTCTACCAGAATGTTCCAAAGTTTTCCTTCGCTTTTCTTCAGGAATTCCTGTTTACAAAAGGACTGGACTATGTCTTTGATCCTTATTATTATTATTATTATTATTATTATTATTATTATTATTATTATTATTATTATTATTATTATTATTATTCACGTATGTGGACGTAAAGTCGTTAAATTAATGCGTTTGTACGAAAACGTATTATATGCAGAAATCCTACACAATAGAAATTAAATTTAGCTGTAGGCATTTTTGCAATATGTGCGGAGTTCCCAGTACAAATGTTTATGCTGTAGTGTAACGATATTTTTCCTCGGGTAATCGTAGAGATAATTATGTTGCGAATCTATATACCTATATAATTTGAACTGGTAATGGAAATTACGGGAAAACGGCTGAACGGATTTTAATAAATGACCCCTCATTTTGAAGCTTAGAACTCAAAGTTTTTCAGAAAAATAGTAGTTTTCAGTGAAATGTCAATTTTACAACATAATTTTCCTATTTTCCAAAATCCGTCCGTCGTCGTCTGCTATATTGATGATATGAAAGTGAAACGTTTTGGGGTTTTATAATAGCTTCAATTAGATTTTGATTTCTATATGTTACTGAATGGCGGCTATATAGTATATATAATATATGTTACTCAAAGCTATAAAACTTAAGTAAGATAATAATATTATTAAAAATCAAATATTTTTATAGTTATTAATCAAGTGGGGTTGGGTCTTTTTCATATATTTAATGGCGGTGTGGTGTAGATATTTACATGCGTGGTTCTCTTCAGTATTGGCTCGAGAGAGATTATGGAAGCAAATAACTTTCAGAATGTCTGATATTCTTCATTGAAAATAAATCTGAAAAATGTTTATTTGAACGTCTAATGAACTTAGTTTGCAGCATTTGCTGCACAAGCCACTAGTATGATATATTCCTAGCTCAGATAAAGATTAGGTATGAACTTTGAAAAACTATTCCACCTACTTTGTGCCAGTCGGCAGGTCCTTACAAAATTTCGTACAATAACTGATGAGCTTGTCCCTGGAGTATATTTATATATTAACTACATGTAGTACATTACATATCTAAACTAATAATAAATCTGTAGCCGAAATTTTTCTGGTAATTTTCGCTTTTCCAAAAATAATTGGTATTAACATGTATAATTAACCATCCTGAAACCGATTTTTTTTTAAATTTTTGTTTGTATGTCTGTCTGTCTGTCTGGATGTTTGTTACCTTTTCACGCGATAATGGCTGAACCGATTTATATGAAAATTGGAATATAAATTAAATTCGTTGTAACTTAGATTTTAGGCGATATGGCATTCAAAATACGTTATTTAAAAGGGGTGTTATAAGGGGGCCTGAATTAAATCGAAATATCTCGCTTATTATTGATTTTTGTGAAAAATGTTACATAACAAAAGTTTCTTTAAAAATGATTTCCGATACGTTTCATTCCAAGCAAAATTTTGATGGGACCAAATTGCACCAAAAACGGATGTTCTCTGAACCAAACGATCATATTTTAATTATCTGCATGTAATAAAAATTAAGAAACATGTCAAAGGAATTAACATTGCAAGAAATGAGTGCTCTCTGGACCAAAATGATCGCATTTTAATTATTTAAATACAATTTAAATTAAGTAACATATTAAACGATTTATCCTTCTATCAAACACGAATGTTCCCTGGATCAAATGTCCCATTTTAATTATGTAATTTCGCACGGGTACAGCTAGTATAAAAATAAATTGAGATGCGTATGAGTAATAAATGTTCATCATCTAACCATTTGAGTGAAACTTGGATCCCGCTACGCACCACACACGGGAGAAAAAGTACTTAAATAATTGAAAATAACCTCAAAATAAAATCATAGAACACCATTCTAGAGATACGTTGTGATCCTGAGAAGGTTGTAAAGCTATCCAAGCTGCCCCAAACATATTCGTTTCTTATAAAGCCAACGGATGATTTTCTACTACATTTTCACACGCTATGATCATGTAACGCAGTGGTACCACAGTCTAGTACATACAGTCAGGAAGCTCAATATATAGGGAATATGCATCCTTAGATAGTTGCTAACTGCTAGGATCGCTACTATCGCCTCATCACAGACAATGCGAAATAGTACCGGCACAGTCTATTGTTCCTAGTACCCTCTACAACTCAAGCTTCGTGACTGTATATTCTAGAATGTGGTGTTACTGTTATGATGTGGCGCTACGTGGAAAAGCACTATTTCCTTTGATACAGGGGCTAAACCAGTCTGTGTAGCTACCGGTACCAAACTAACAAAAAGCGCATATACAAGGTAGACCAAAAACCAGAACAAACTAACCCTAATCCGTCGTATTCTAGACCGTAAGAAAACTGACTTTCTATCTATTTACTTATTTATCAAAAACGTATATGTAACGCAAATCAAAAGTCTGAACAAACCAAATCTAATCTGCCATTGATCCCCGATCTTACAGAAATTGCTTATTTATTTTTCCAGATATTTACAGCAATGCGCTAATCACTCGTAGAGCCAACTGCCGATTGTGATCGCAATTATATTTGACGCCTCATTTATCTAACGAATAATTTGGCGTGAAATATTTCTTGAGTGAAATTGTGGAACTATACTTTATGAAAATGGGAGAAGTTCATAACTGTACCTATTTTTAAGAAGGGGAACAAGACCAACTGTAGGAACTTTCGAGGAATGTCACTTTTGTTGACATCGTACAAAATGTTGTCCAATATTCTTTTGAGAAGATTAATTCCATATGTAGATGAACTTATTAGGGGTCATCAGTGCGGTTTTTGGCGTAATAGATCGACTATTGGTCAGATTTTTTTTTTTTTTGTATTCGACAAATATTGGAGAAAAATGGGAGTATAAGGGTACAGTAAATCAGTTATTCATAGATTTCAAAAAGGCATATGACTCGGTTAAGAGAGAAGTTTTATACAACATTCTTATTGAATTTGTTATTCCCAAAAAACTAGTTCAATTACTTAAAATGTGTCTCAGTGAAACTTTCAGCGGAGTCCGTAAAGGCCAGCTTCTGTCTGATATTTTTCTAATTCACTGTGGGCTAAAGAAAGGAGATGCACTATCAACTTTACTTTTTAACTTCACTCTACGAGTAGAATATGCCATTAGGAAAGTTCAGGATAACAAAGAGGGTTTTGAATTAAACGGGTTACATCAGCTTCTTGTCTATGCGGATGACGTGAATATGTTAGGAGAAAATACACAACGATTAGAGAAAACACGGCAATTTTACTTGAAGGAAGTAAAGCGATAGGTTTGGAAGTAAATCCCGAAAAGACAAAGCATATGATTGTGTCTTGTGACCAGAATATTGTACGAAATGGAAATATAAACATTGGAAATATGTCCTTTGAAAAGATAGAAAAATTAAAATATCTTGGAGCAACAGTAACAAATATAAATGACACTCGGGAGGAAATGAAACACAGAATAAATATGGGAAACGCCTGTTATTTATTATTCGGTTGAGAAGCTTCTGTCATCCAATATGCTGTCAAAAAATCTTGAAGTTAGAATTTATAAAACAGTTATATTACCGGTTGTTCTTTATGGTTGTGAAGCTTGGACTCTCACTTTGAGAGAGGAACCTAGATTAAGGGTGTTTGAGAGTAAGTTTTTTAGGGAAATATCTGGGGCTAAGAGGGATGAAGTTACAGGAGAATGGAGAAAGTTACACAACGCAGAACTGCACACATTGTATTCTTCACCTGACATAATAAGGAACATTAAATCCAGACGTCTGAGATGGGCAGGGCATGTAGCACGTATGGGCGAATCCAGAAATGCATATATATTATAGATTGTTAGCTGGGAGGCCGGAGGGAAAAGGACCTTTGGGGAGGCCGAGATGTAGATGGGAAGATAATATTAAAATGGATTTGAGGGAGGTGGGATATTATGAGAGAGACTAGATTAATCTTGCTCAGGATAGGAACCGTTGGCGGGCTTATGTGAGGGCGACAATGAACCTGCGGGTTGGTTAAAAGCCATTTTTAAGTAAGTAAGTATACTTTATGAAATGTGATATATTGGCCTACTTAATTTGTGACCGTGTTATTATTGTCTCTCACTTTCATTTAATCATGAAGAAAGACAAAACAAATCAAGATATCAGTCAAGTGTGTTGAACGTAGGGAGATCGAATTTCCTATACCATTTGTTTAACTTGATTGCATTTCTGTATTCATGTAATTTCAGAATAAAATTTTGCCCCTATGAAAATGTATATAAGAAAGCACTGCTTTGAAGAATGTGAATAACAGTTCTTTCTCATTCATTTAAAGTGTTCAATTGGAAAACAGCCGGCCCGGATGGCTCAAGCGGTAGGGGCACGGCATGTCCCTATCGCTTGGTCCGAAGGGTTGTGGGTTCGAGTCCCGCCTCGGGCATGGGTGTTGTGATTGTATTAGTATAAGTAAAAACAAAGGTAAACAAACAGAAAAAACAAAAAAAAAAAACAAAGAAAAAAAAAAGATAGATGTAAACAGTAAACAAACCCTCGCCTGTTCCCCCCACCTCCAGGCAATACTCTGCTATCAGTTAACCTGTATCTCCGACTGTATATTTAAAAAAAAAAAACAAAACAAAAAAAAAAAAACAAATGCATATAGCAGTCGATGTTCCTTTTTATTTCCATCCCAAGAGATTTCTCTCCTCTGCAGAAACTTGTGCGACATAATTTCTCCATCATGTATCGGTTTCGGCTGCGATGTTCGTCTGTCACGGGCATAGTCTCCATGGAGACTGCGCAGAGCGGCCGAAAGCGGCGGCTGGACGGGGCCTTGGCTCAGTACCAGTCACGCAGGCGTCCGGTCCGGACAGTTGACGGTCGAGCCGCGCGCCGCGATTCAACTGTTTCCGCGACGCGGATATCGTTCAAAAACAAATGAATGTGTCGAGTGAACTTATAAGTGTGATACTTTACCTGTTAGCTGAGTCTAAGGCTCACACTGGCATATGTTTGTATGTAAGTGTTCAGATATATTTTTTTCCCCACTAGTAAACAATTTATGTGTTGATGAAAATTATTTTGGAATAGAATAAATATTCATTAAGTGACGAAGATGGCGCTGCGTAGAATTTGAAGTTTCTGTGATTTTATGATACACCTGCAGTATAAGTGCCTCTCTTCAAGAATACTTTATTTCTTTCAACATGTAATTTTGAATAGATTTCTAAACTTTATAAATTACACAACCGATTTAAAGTTACATTTTTAACTGTACATGCGAATTAAAATTTTATAAATATATGAGATCATTGAGTCCATGAAACTTAAGTCATTTTTGATTTCGTTAAAAGTTATTATTTTTTTTTTTTAACGAAACCAGCTGTTCGTAGATTGCGTTGTATAATAAAATTAATTTCGGAATACGAGGGTAATTTATTGGATATTATATAATATTATTTTATAAAGAGACCTATACGGATATTTCTACTTAAAACAGAGTAAGTTACTAAGTCACATCAGACTGAATCTTTACAGATTAAATTGAAATGTAATATTTTAGTTTTCAATATTCAGATGTCATTTAAATATGTGTTCTCGTCGTTAGGCTATCTTAGATACTTTCGAAATTACAGAATTGAAGTTGAAGATGAAGTTTTTTCTTGTGCTCTTATTGTACCATTTTTATAAAAAGAAACTATAACAGAACAAAATAATCTGCTTCTTATTCAGTCTGTGCCTTCATGTTCTTCGAAACATTTTTCAATCGCAGACTGTTCGTATTGGAATTTAAAATGACTGCCTTCTATGTTGAGAATATGCTTCGTGTCGAAGACAGAAATTTTATTAATCGAGGTAGCGTATAAGCAGTCTTGCTACATTTTATTTAACCGAAACTGTGAAAATATCGTTTCAATACCTATAAGTTACATATAATTTTACAGGATGATGATATTTTTATATTCTACAATATAATATTACGCTTATAATTTAATGTTCCAGTAGGTATGCTCCCCTGTTAGTGAGGTACGCGTGTGAAGTATGCACTTCTCTTTGTATGTATGGTGAGTTAGCTCCCATTGTGTTTCCATTTGACCTGTTTCACAAAACCAGATTTCACGAATTTGAAACAATAATTCTAAAGTTAACCAGGCTATATACAGACGTGTGGGAGACACTGCCAGAGCAGAAGTCTAAATTTCTTTATAGGCTAGATTGTCTCAGTTTGAGGCATGAGTCTATAACAAAGATTACGGTAGACAGCAATAACGGGTTTGACCAAGAGTTTCCCAATTAGTTAATAGGGCTAAAGCTACACTGCTTAAGTTTTTATTACAATTTTAAATGTCTCGGTTTAAGCTCCAGTTTTCTCCATTACCTTATTTGAATTCTTGGATATAATCTCTCTTTTATTTCTTCCCAAACGACTTTTATACCTTTTCATATTCGTGACGTATATGATGTAGCGGAGTTTATTAGTTCCGTCCTATGGTCGAAAATGTATAGCCTACTAGTTCGGTCCGGTGCCAAGAAGTAAACAGTACTAGTTCGGTCCTGGATCGGTACTGGTTGGAAATCAACATTTTCCCTCCCATTCTATGCAGGCTTAGGACTGTCATAAGGCAGGGACGGGTAAATTCGTGACTCGAGACAGTAAACTGCAAAATATCCTGCCCGTTCTTTAAGGCATGGTTAAAAATGTTGATTATCATGTACATTGTATATTACCTATAAAACTTAGTAAAAATTTTTTAAACGTCAGAGTAGTCACTGATACTAGGAGCTATGTTTTTGGGAGAAATTTATAGGACAGCGTTTTTATATATTGGATTATGTTAATTCATTTAGACACAAATTCTGCTATTTTGTCTCTAATATGTTGTTCTTTGTTTAATTGACCTGGTCTTCGTGACTTCTAATTTATATGTGTGTCAATCTGAATTCGTTTTAGAACGTTTATTAATTGAAATATGTTAGGATCAGCCGTGTAGAATAAGCCATTTAACCTTGTATGTAAAGATTCACAACTGTTTGTCGTTATTTCTGTCGTAGCTACGAACGAATTCGATCATAATTCTGCCGAGAAAGTAGCATCAGGCTTGACGTAGCGGCACTCAAAGGCGTTGTACCCTACTTATAATTATAGTATCGGATGTACTCCTCCAGGACATAAACGGTAAATTGCTGCACTTCTTATTTTGGGTTGAATGCTCATCGAGTCTTCAGTCTCTTTGTTAATATAGTCTCTTTGATATATAACTTGTCTATACCTACATAGTTTGGACCGAATTAGTACTGAACCTTCCTGAATCCCGGACCGAATTAGTATTGTATTTTTGAGGCGTGTATCTGATGGAACAGAACTACAGTAGTATGCGTGACCAAAACTCGAACGGCAGTGGTTACACGCGAAAGACAGGCTAAGAAGTAAGGAGACGGGAAAGAAGTGCATGGCATGAAAACTACAACCAGTGGCGGTTCGTGCACTAATATTGATTTCTTCATCAACCCCGCGAATAAAAATAGCAAGCTTTGCTATATCAGTAATGTCACTACTGTCATCAAGGACCAATGAAATAATATACAAATTTTCTTGCTTTTTTTTAAATATATTCCTCAATGAACACAATCAGAAATTTCGTAAATTCTCTCCTGGATATTTAGTCGAGAAATGCAAAGTTTTTCAAAATTAATTAGCTTTTATTGGACAAATTATTTCAGCCACCTCGATCATTACGCTTTTATAAAACTCTCCTTCGTTGGAAGGCTTAAGAGAACAAGCTATTTCCTTTGTCACTAGATAGACGATTTCTTTATATTTATTTGTCATCTTTCTCTTCATGACGATAATTGAAGGCTGATTTCAGTTCTCGGAGTTCAATAGCTCATTTTATTACTACACCAGCACGTAAAACTCAATCACTTTGTCTATATTATTATTATTATTATTATTATTATTATTATTATTATTATTATTATTATTATTATTATTATTATTAAATCAATAACTAGTAACTGATAATAATCATCAAAAGATTAAAAAAAGAAATTAAAGTGGACATATAACTTAGTAATTATTTTATCATTCAAGGGAAGATGTAGGCCTATATATTGAGGCACGTATGAAAGAATTATGGTAACACTTGCTTGTTAATAATAATAATAATAATAATAATAATAATAATAATAATAATAATAATAATCTTGTTATGCCTGTGTATTCAGCGTAATGCCCTGTAATGTCGCTTCTACTGGGTGTTCATTTCAAAGTGTGTCATGACGTCACTGTTGTTGGGTCACCAATTTGAAGCGAGTTTCAGCTTATATGTTAGAGAAGTTGCCTATTATTTAAGGCGTTCTTCAACTGAACTTGAGAACGTGTACGGTATAACTTGAACGTCGTAGCAACAGATGGCGGTCTGTACGGTCTGTGTGCTACCATAACCTCTTTCGAACTGCGTTTTGCGCCGGCAAGTCGTACGCAGGGTATTTGTTATCATGGGTTGCGTACGGTAACATTCCACAACACAAATCAAATGCTCCGTGTCCATGTTGACCGTCGAAGTTAATGTCAACAAATACGTAAGTAATCGTCTTCACCCTCTCCCCATATCCCGACAGTAAAAAAAACTCACCTCAGTACGTTGTTTCCAAACAGTTCACATTCCTGCCACTACTGGCGTTACCGTACGTATCGGTACGCACTCTTCAGAACGAACGCCGTATTTCTACCTCATAGGTTATACACCTCTGCGGAAGTGTAGGAAGATTGAATTCTCTAGGCTCATCGGCTAGACACATGACGGCATACAGCGAGCCATGACACACTTTGAACTGAACACCCAGTATATACTACTACTAATTGAACCGTTGAGCAAAGCAACATATTACATTTTCTCCAACAGAGCAGCGAATAAATTCCTCTTCTCATTCTGTACGAAACCTTCTGTTCCTGCTCGTACAGACAGAGGGTTTGTAGAGCGACATGGTACCGACACTGCTTACCTTCAATACATGAGCTAGACAGCTATGTATAGGAAACTCCCCTTACTATTATGAATGCCTTTGATTACACGATGTAATCACGATACCCAGTTTGGTCACCGCTGGTCTACGTAAAGTTATTTAAGAATGTATGTTTCATTCTTGTGGGATATACAGACTATAACTCTTGTCCCTATTTTTTTTTTTAAGTTACAGAGTCCCGCACATTCACAGGCAGTGCCGTGAATACGAATCTGTGCTTCTTGAGCCGGCGTGCGTATCACTTGCGGAGGCAGTTTCGTGCACTGACGTTCAAAGATGTCTGACCTACGATTTTATGATCGTGTAAGTGAACTTTCTAACGACGGGATAAGTCAGAACCAAGATATAAAAAAAATTACGAACTTTTAAATAGTTCCGCTAGATCTCAATAGGTGATACCTTTATTGAGGAGATTATAAATTATGATGTAGATTAAGCTTAAATTATTCTCACAATTCACAATATCAGCGGTTTCCAGCTAAACCCGGTGTTGTTTTACAATCAGCAGAAGGGTATAAATATTTAATTCTGTAATGCAGATATACAGAGAGTAAGGAGTATAAGTGTCATTATTTTAACTGATGATTATTCATGTCATTAGGAAGAAAAAATGTTCTTACAATTTTTTTCTAATTACAATATTTAAGTAATTATTAAAGTTTAAAATATTAGACGTTTTGCAACGTTGCTAGATGGAGAGGAGGGAGTTTAGAAGTTTACAGTACAGCTCAAACGGGTAGACATGCCTGTACAAAACAGATGTTCTATTCTAATGCAGAAGTGGACCATGCCAATACTGCTGTTTACATAAAACGAGCAACAAATGCAAAGTTTTATTCTCATTAATAGAACATTATGGTAAATTTACATTTTATGTAACAATATTGCTCCATTTTTAATTTTAGGTTTAAAAAATGAACAGTAATGGTTTTCTACACAAAATCACGTGAACTTTATTTCTATTGCAACATTTCAATCTCTCTCACTTCCGTAAAGTAGTGTCATTTTTAAACAAATTTCTGTTTGTGTGATTTTCGAAACGGGTAAGAGACTTCTAGTTCCTAATAATCGTTGAGAAACTGCAACAAAAGTTCTCCGATTAGGTAACCTTCTTAAGGAAATCGTTGACGGCACATCCTTCTTGCCTCACTTGAATTATGACGACTTTCTCCATAAATTAATAACATATGATATTCCTAAACTGTGAATGACATTGTAAGTTGTTTACTGTAATGAATACCCTGTAATGAACTGCCATCCGCTCGGCAGCAGAGCTATGGACAGGGAGCTTGAACTCAGCTGACTCGTACTTACGTCTGTGCAGAGTACTGCCTGCTGGACACGTTGCCACGTCTCTCATGCCAGAATATTAACAAATTTAAGCATGCATTTTTACTTAATTGCACTAAAACGTAATAGAACACACAAATAATTATTTAAGCTAATATTAATTCTTTGCTAGATATACCTACTGATGTAATTCTTTTCGTAATTTTAGTAACGATATTAGCAGTATGACGCAAATAAAACAAAGGAAGAAACATTTTTTTCTGGGAAACTATCAAGTTTTCACCCTATGTTGTATGGAGATTTTTTGATCCTGTAGACCGTCCCCGACGACTGTACGGCACTTATACCCCTTACACCCTGTATTTATGTACGATTGGCAACACTGAATAGTATCCTTGCCATCTGTTCATACAAATAATAAATAAAGAAGCCACAACAACAAATTATCGATCTCAGGCAATTAGTATGGGTCAGATATCTTTGAACGTCAGTGTACCTACAACAAACTGTTCCATTGTTTATCTAAGTCACCAGTAGGGTAGGGATAAAACGTTTGGATTGTGTACAGGGAGATTTCCCTATACGAAAGTCGCCTTAATTCCAACGGCACTCCATAAAATGGCCTGTTGCGTACAGTTACCCTTAAAAAGAATGAGACGATTCTTGGTTGTCGGAAGTTAAAGTTCTACAGCGCGGTTCACTCGATATCGACGTATAACGATAAGTACCATGACAAATAGAACAAGAATTGTTACAAGGACCACAACAAGGACAAGGATCAGAATAAGGATCACGAAGAAGACAGCCATTTAAGGCCACGATTTCACAACATAGCTCGGATAACAAAATATCATTGCTTCTCTGTACCGAGTGGCAAATGCCTGCTAAGGGATCTACATTCTGGACTGCTGCTGTCACTGTCTTGTCTCGGTAGCTCATATAGTAGCGTGTCAGTTCCACAGTATAACCGAAATGTTTCGTGTTCGATCCCAGGTAAAACTCTTTTTTTATTGAGGTGTAATTAAGTTGTTCAGAGTTCCTCGACTGTATAATTTGTCGAAAAATATGGAGAAATGAAGGATGACGATAATACTTTAGTGTAGATAATGACTATTTAGTGTGATATAGAATTATTGAAATAAGGGGCATCTTGTACAGTAAGAGTTAATAAATCAACCCTAAATTAAATATTTAAATAATAGGATATAACAGGAAGTCCAATTATTGTTGCAAAACTAATCAAATTAAATCTAATTACGTTAAGTAAACAAATCCCAAGTTATGACACCACATTGCTACAGCTAAATTCTGTTATTAACATAAGCATTGAATAGGTCCGTGCTTATGCGTTGGACGACAAAACCAAACATCGAAAGTTCGAATGTTGCCGCGAAATGTAACTTCTTGCTTTTTATAATGTAAATCAGACTTCTAACTACAATCATTCATATTTCTTACATTATTTATTAATATTTATAGCCAACATTGAATTTGTAAAGAAAAGACTTTAGAAATTTCATATGGAATTTGTGATCTGTAGTGACATAAACATAGATTATCTCTCGGAACTTTTCCGTAAAAGTAAATTAAATTCACTCCTTGAAACTGGAAACCTTAGTTGTAGAGCCATTTTCCCACCCGCAAACAAGCTAAAGTAGCACAGCCATTGATAAAAGTTTTGTACACAGAATTAGACTGAATTCCTATTCGACAGAACCTATAATCAATGGCTTGTCTGAACATGATAAATAAATCCTAAGTGTTTCCAATGTCACTGAACAATTTCAAAATATTAATTTAAAAACTAAAAAAGGGTCGTAAATGCTGTATCTAGTGACTATTCACATTTATGTCTACAAAATGAATCTTGGAAAAACGTATATGATAATGGTACTACTGATATTAAGAGTAAATGTATTGTATTTTTCACTTTAATTTCAGAATCACTTTAGTGGATGTTCTCCACTCAATGTTGTGAAAAAAATTCAAAAGTAAAAACATGTACATAACGAGGGGACTTAAAAATCTCATGTATTAAAAAGAAGAATCTCTATGTAATGAGTTGCAATGTAATGATCCTCATGTTCTTAAATTCTACAAGAAGTACGGTGTAATTTATCAAAAATTATGAAAGACGGAAATAGAATACATTCGAATAGAAAAGTACAACATTCAGATAATACAATTAAACCTATTCGGAATATTATTAAATTTAAACTTGTATATATCCTAAGAAAGAAAATATTTTTTCATTAAAACCAATGATTATAAAGTAGAGGATCCCAAATCTATTGCAAATTCTTTTAACTTATTATAGTATATGGTACAGAAATATTATTGACAACTTAAACATTCAAGATTTTGCAAAAGATACTGCAATTGATTACTTAACAGATGTATTTAATAATTAGTATTAATATATGTAATTAGTCAATAACTGCAACAGTGCTTTTTCATTCAATCATAACATGAATAAAATTGAATGCACATTAAATTAAGCACTATTGCAAACACGTAGATAAAATAGTTAAAATTAACTGAAGGGGTGAGAATGAAATAATCCAAAGCCATACTTTTAACAAAAATTGTTTTGTGCGAGTGCATTTCTTACACATATGGGAAAGCTATTAATAAAATATTGTAATAATTACTCAACAAATGACTTAGCCTAAGGACTCTAAACCTTTGTGAAAGTTTGTCTATTATTACATATATTTTTTTTTTAATTTCATTTTAATTGTTTTTAATATACATGCATTTACATTGTATATGTGTGTATAAATGCATTCATTAGATTAACGTTTATAATATTATAACTTGTAATTTTGTATTGTTTGCGATCATTAACACTTAATCTCAGGACTTTGTGAATCTCTATTTCAACGTTACTTAGCTATTTCAACGTTATTTAGACAAAAAAAAATCGTTGTGTAGACTAAGAATCGAACTCGCACTTTTCTACACAACACGCGGAAGTCTTACCGTCTGAGCTATTGAAACGACATGAAAGCGTTCCTTTCTGTGCGGAATGTCGATCTAGTCATGAAGGTCCATTGTTGATTTAACTACACGATTTATGTATATATTTATATTTTATTTACGTAATATCATATTTTTTGCAGTTTTTGAAGTGAATTTCGGAACGATGCTAGTAACAAACCAAATAGCCTGAATTTAAGTAACTCAATATTCGTTATTTTTGTATCGGTGCTCTGGTCTCCGATCATGCGCAATGTCTTACATCTGAGACTTAAGAATATTCAATCGTCTCATCCTTTTCCAGGGAAACTGTACGTATTCCCACTGTCTACTACACAACTCATATGCTTACATTTGACATTGGCGCTCCAGCGGCAGGCAAGTTAAATGATAACACAGAAGATAAATGATACCGTATTTCACGCAGTAATGGGGATGCCAAGTAACGCAGATGTAACATTCCACAGAAGTTGGGTGCTGCCAGCACCTACACTTTTCAAAATGAAGCGAATACAATGCGCTATTATTGTTAACCTACACATAAAATTAATCGAAACTTTTGTTCATTAAACCTAATCTTCTAAAACTTATCAGTATTTTCTACTCCTGAAAGAAAAAAAATTAATGCAAGACGTAAGGTGGGCAAGTAGGCCTACAGGCAAATAACTTGTATTACTTTAAAAATAATATTACATCGATTGTACGTCATTTTCCACATGTATTTAAACTATTCTTTCTGACATACGAATAGGTAACTGATAACCAATAAGTGTTTTATAGAGCATAATTACCACAGTCTGGTGTATACAGTCACGAAGCTTGAGTTGCGAGGGTATTAGGAACAATAGACTGTGTCGGTACTATTTCGCATTGTCTGTAATGAGCCGATAGTAGCGATCCTAGTGGTTAGCAACTATCTATGGATGCATATTTACTACGTGTTGAGACGGTTCCTCGTATGAGATAAGGAGATTTTCATTAGATTAGTATTTCGTGTTAATATTCTGATATGGATAGGATGCGCGGACGTGTAAGTAAGTTCCAGAATGTGAGGCGGAAGTAACAGGTGGGCAGGAAGGCCGAAGCCAAGCTACGCGGATAGGAAACATGTGTCCAGGCGTGGAGTTGACCGATGAGGGAATGCGTGGACTTTGCCTGCGGGTGGTCAGCAGATGACGCCAAGCCAGGTTCCAAAAGAGATGATCTGGTATATGTCAGAGAATTGTCAGGACGCCGGAAGTAAGGGGATGTTCTAGTTAACGAATAATTTTTGAAGAACGCGTCTTAAGTGACGTAAGTGTAATCATGGCCAATCAGGATTCTTAATAGAGACACGTGATATATAGATAGGAGGGCGAAATTGTACGTTTGGTGTTTGAAAGTAGAGGGTAGATTTGGCAGAGATAGACAGAAGGCATATAGTACGCGTACGGAGAGGTTGCACTCCACATATTCTCGGCGTACCTAACTGTGAAGGATAACAATTTACGGACTTAGAATTTTTCAGTGGGTTTTGTAAGAAGTCGTGTGTTGTATCATTATTATAAGCCTGAATTCTTTTCTCATCATTATTATTACATTCGGAATAAATTGTCATCAAGTTATCAACTCTCCGTTATATTACTGGTGTTTTATAGTACAAAATATATAATTACGTGAACTCAGAAATTAGTTTACCAACTTGTAGGAAGTGAGAGCAGTAAATTATACACTTGGACGCGCATTTCTGCTAATCTGAAACGAACACTTAATAATAATAAACGTTCTCATAGTTCTTACCAACAACTTCTGGTGTGCGCCTACATCATTACAACCTACGAGCACGTCTCCCAAACCCCATGTCCCGACCGTTTTGCAGCTGACCTGGGACCTCATCCTCTACCGGAGTAATCTCGAGGAGGCTGGCGCCCAAATTAATCAGTGTACATAGTTAATTATTGACATCAACGTGCCATCCTCGAGATACTTTCCATATACGACGGAGCTGGCAGCCGAGGGCAAGGAAAGGCAGCCGTGGGCAACAACGACCAACGAGGTCCCACCGTCGCAGATATGGCAACCCCAACGACGACCGACCGCTTCAGTGTTGAGCTTCATGACTATGATAACACTAACGTGTTGGTTATGATTACGTTATAACTTTATGACCTGTCCTGGTCTTAGAAATTCTGAATAACTACAGACTCGGAGAGATTTTAGTTTTTTGTTACTACAGTTTACAGCACTGCACACCTTTATTTTATTCAGAGACATTATTAACAACCCACGCCCTTTTCATAAGAACATGCTGGCATTAGCGATATTGGTCTATGCTAGCAATCCAATGATCTATTGTTAAAATTTATTTGTTAATTGAAATTAAAATTTCTTCATGAAACCTGTGTACTCATTTGTTCGCACATACGTCATATTAGCAGTAAGTGCAGGTAAATATCGTATAAGTAGGATAAGTTGAAAGCAGGCCTACGCGTGGAAACTGGAAATGTGTTGTAAACTGCGGTAAACTCACCATAAGAGAAGCCAAATACCTGTACTGCGACTTAAAATAATAAAAAATGCCGGTGCTTAAGGAAATAAAAAAGTGAACTTCGAAATATATTCAGTGTATCTCGTATGCGTTAAATATAGTTTTTTGTTATCACGTTTAAACCAGCTGTCGACGTCACCCCAATTTATGGTATGGAAAATAATTATTTTCTAGGAAATAGTGTGGAGTGCGCCACTCGGGAAGTTCTGCAACGAAGCAATATTGCTGCGACCGCTAAAACTGAAATGACGTCCTTGTTTTTGAGGCTACTAATATTGATTTTTTCACAGAAAATACGTACAGAGTTCAAATATATATTCAGAAATAAACTGAATTTGCCATCGAAAAATTTTATATCTCAAACTACGATTCACTTGCAAGTAAGAAGCAGAAGGATTTAAGTTTATTCTCATTTTCTGGAACTTATAACTTTGTTTCTGATTAACTGGGTGAAAAAGTCTTTAGGGTTCTAAAATAGAATTAATAAGAACCATATACAGTTACTGTATGGGATAAAGGTATCAAGTATAATTTCTTTGCTCTGTTATGTATATTCTACAATATTTAACTTGCCTGCCATTGGAGCGCTACTGTCGCATCAGCAGTCACGAGTTGGCAAAAAAAAGTGTCGAAATTGTGCGACTACATGTGTTAGACTGACATTACTGTGGATTAATGGCTGCACTGAATCGTGCCTTGCGCAGTCTCTCTCGGTTTATGGAGTGCAATTCCATTTCTCTCAGGAAACGTCATACAACGTCCCTATTGTAAAATATGTAAGTTGTATTTACCAATATAATTTCACATCACATTCAAAACTAAAACTAACATTTAATTTCGCTACAGATTTATTAAGGCTGCTTACTTCACCACATTATAGTGCAACACGTTTGTGGGCCTAAATTATGTAAAACATTTTAGGCGGTCCGTCAAAATGAAATATTAAACTCAGGGTGTCTGGGACACTCAAAAGGCTGCAGCCTCTGGTCTAGTAACAGAGATGAGATGGAGACAGGAATTCATAAGTTGAATGTGCGAGCTCATACCGTAATTTTGGTGGGGGGAGGAGGGGGCGAGGACGGCTGGTGCTGCCCCTGTTGTTCGGAGTCTCCCCCCCCTTCCACAGGGGTGTTGGGAACTTCGCCCGGCGGCAACTCGCACTCGGTGTAGTCCGTCACTTCTATTACCTCCTCGGACGGTGCCCTGAGGTTCTCCTCCCTGGGATGCATGAACTTTTTGCTCTTTTTGAGGATCACCTCGCTTAGTGTCGCCGCTGTAGGTCTGGTAGCGGTAGGCAGCGTAGGCCAAGCCGGCCACCCCAAACACCCGCATTCCGCTGGAGAGGAGTCTTCCTGGCTTCTTAGACTCCCTCACTCTGGGATGTTCGCTAACCCGATTTAATAATCCTCTCACTCTAGCTCCTACTTCAGAATTCACCTAACACAGCAACGCATTGCTATTGTTGGCATGTCTTTTCTCTCTCTCCATAGACATTTCGGTTGTCGTTTCCCTGGATACCATTCATGTAATGTAAACCCTTCCTCTTTTTATAACATCCATACTAGTGTTGATGCAGTCCTATGGTCGGCCTGGTATAGCGCTGGCCTTCTCTGCTCGAGGTTGCGGGTTCAATCCCGGCCCAGGTCGATGACATTAAAGTGTGTTTAAATGCGACAGGCTCCTGTCAGTAGATTTACTGGCATGTAAAAGAACTCCTCCGGCACAACGGCAACGCTGATGTAACCTTTGCAGTTGCGAGTGTCGTTAAATAAACCATAATATTTTTATGGGCCTATGTGTTGCCTGTGCTGCAGGCATCACAGAACTTGAATGTTATGAATCCATTAATATATTGTAACGTGTGACGGCTTGGATCCCACAGCAGGCCGCACATTAATGAGCAGTTTGTTACTCCGCGAAGCTGACTTGTTCAATTCTGTGGATATCGATTTATTTTTTTTTATTTACTCATCCATTACTTTATTTATTAATAAGTCATTCATTCAATCATTTCTTTTCTCATTTATATACACATTCATTTATATACGTATCCATATATATGTATGTATTCATTTGCTCATTTATGTATTTTTCATTCATTTATAAATTTGTTCGCCCATTTTGATGTTTATTCGTCCAATTATATATGTATTTAGACATTTAAATATTTATTAAGAAATTTACATATTTACTTAATGATATTTTATATTTACTCCTAAATTTAGCCTATATACTCGAACTTATTCATTCATTTACGTATTTATTCATCCATTTATATATTTATTCATCTACTTATATATTTATTAATCCACTTTTATACTTATTTATCCACTTATAGGCCTATTTTATTTCATCAAATTATAAATTTATTCTTCCACATATACATTTATATATTTATTCATTCATTCATTGTTATATTTTTCATTCATTTCCACATGTATACCTTCGTTTTTAAATTATCATTTAGACATTTATTCATTTATGTATATAATGTATTTATTCACTCGGGGGTTTTCCGGGGTTTTCCCTGAACCAACTGAAGCAGAATTGCTGGGTAACTTTTGGCGTTGCACTTCGGATTCATTTCGCCATCATTAATCCACATACAGTATAACAACAACAATAATAATAATAATAATAATAATAATAATAATAATAATAATAATAATAATAATAATTATTATTATTATTATTATTATTATTATTATTATTATTATTATTATTATTATTATTATTATTATTATCATCGATGCCACAGCCCGGGTTAAGTTCACGGTGCGGCGCGCTGTACTTGTACAAGAGCGCGGCCTTTCTGCTACCCAACCAATCACAGAATAGGAGTGGTAAGCACAATTACACTCAGGCTGCAGTGTAAGCCTTCGGGTCCCTCCCCCGTACAAGAGGAAAAAAGAAGAATCGTTTAGAATTTCCAGTGAATTTAAATTAAATAGCTTACACATTCATCGTTGCTCCGATATGAAAACAAAGCAATTTTTTACGCCTGTAAATTGAATTTCAACAAAACAAAAGTTGTGAAACTAGACCTCCTCAGTTTCACGTACTTTTTCAAGTAATAATGAATTGAAAGCAGGAGTCGTTACACACTGCCTGTTCACAAAGTTCTTTGCCCTTTATAGGGCTATACTACATCTGGATTTCACAGTTTTCATTCGTGAGAAGAACTGTTGACGGATACAGCACACAGGGTGATTCACGAGGATTTACCGCCACTTACAGAGCCTATTTCCGAAGACATTCTGAGCAAAAAATAGCATGTAAACATTTGCCCTAATCTCAATACTTTCAAAATTACACAAATTTAAAGTTCTTTGTAAAATGCCTTTTTTCTTTAGTTTTAAGGGTAACAGAATATTACAAATAGAGAATGAACTAGTCAGAAATATCATTATTTAATTGGCTAGTGTTCTGAAGCAAAAATGTGTTCTCAGTTGCTTTACACATTATTCTTACGCACTTATCACAAAAACTGTTACAAATCATACGCCTTTAGGAACTTAATTTTTCACAGTTTAATTATGGATCCTAATCTACAGTCTTGAAGAATTTACAAGAGTGGCGTGATTTGTAACAATTCTTGTGAGAAATGCGTAAGAAAGTGTAATTTTATAGTTAAAATCGAACAAAAAATTTGTACGAAGCAACTATGGAATTCACAACACACTCTTAGCTTCAGAATATTAGCTACCGGTAATTAAAGAAATGATACTCCTGAATAGTTCATTGTTTATCTTTAATATTCATTTGCCCTTACAACTCAAGAATAATGGTATTTTACATATAACTTCAAATAATTAGCATAACTCTGAAAATATTGACATTAGGACAAATGTTTATATGACGATTCTTGCTCAGAATGTCTTCGGAAATAAGCCTCGTAAGGGACGGTAAATCACCCTGTATGTCAGCCCTGGGAAATAAAAGGGATGGAGAAATCCCCGCCCACGTCCTTGTAAACAAACGCAGAGCAAGGCTCTGTGCGACCAGCTTGATTGTCCGTCCGCTGTAACATAACTGTGAAGGTGGAGTTGGTAACGGTCAGGCCTGGTAAATGTAGTTCCATACACAAAGCTGGCGAAAATTGAATCTCTCTGTATTATTATTATTATAAAGTATTTTATATTGTCGCCAGCACTGCAGAAAAATTCTTCTTCCCACTCTAAATTAAATCTCTCTTTCTCCCTTTTAGTTTGAAGGCATTGTTGTAGAGATACCTTGATGTGCTTCATTGCGTTCATGTTCTAAACAAGGGATGCTTATCCGGGGTTGAGGGGAAGATGCAGTGCAGGTTGCATAGTGACTGCGGAGTGAGTGAAAAGGCAAGTTATATGCATGTGCTACTTGCAAGGCAGTGTGTGAGTTAAGTTCTTTGACTCTATTCAATGAAGAACACAAGCGTAGATGTTTCGAAGTCTTTTATTTTCACCAAAGATAGTCTCGTCTCAGCTTACATTATTCTGTTTAGATGTACAAAAGATGAAGATCCCTACTGCTGAGCTCGAGACCGCTTATATAGCTTTACATTACAAAAATCCCTTATCAAAGTCCAAAGTCATTAGTGACTACAAAGGTCAAACCGTTAGGCGCCCTATTGATCGTCATTAGAGGGTAAACACACTGGGTTTGCCAATGTTAGAATTGGTACTTTGTATCCCC
This sequence comes from Periplaneta americana, assembly GCF_040183065.1. Taxonomy (NCBI): domain Eukaryota; kingdom Metazoa; phylum Arthropoda; class Insecta; order Blattodea; family Blattidae; genus Periplaneta; species Periplaneta americana. The sequence goes on from NC_091131.1 coordinate 182,449,447, forward strand.
TAATGGCGACGGTGAGTCGACTAGGATTCCCAGAGGACTAGGAATGCGAGGTCCATCCTCTGATGAGGATGAGGAACATAACTCCTTCCCCCTGAGCTGAGCAGTGCTGTCCTCAGGACACTTCGAGCCGCTTGGCTTAAAAAATGTATGCTTGGAAAACAAATATAATGAATACAACTGTTTTCTCTGCATTAATATTATGATAAATATTACACTTATAATAATAATAATAATAATAATAATAATAATAATAATAATAGCATTGATAGGGTTAAAGTCTTTAAGGATGATTTTATTGGGAACAATGGGTTGTAGGTCCCAGGTTGCGACCTGTCATTTTCTAACACAGTAAAACGTTACATCAGAACTACTGACGAAGAACCTGTATACCGCAAAAACTATAGGTAACCACCCCAACTGAAGGACATAATAAGTAAGGAAGTAGAGAAACTTCTAGATCAGGGCATAATAACCCACAGTGAGTCACCCTATTGTAATCCGGTTTGGATAGTCCCAAAGAAGCCAGACGCCTCAGGTTAGTAATTGACTTCAGACAATTAAATGAGAAAACCATAGAAGAGAACCCTATTCCGAAGATCGAAGAGTTCGACTTCGACATTCAATATGTAACCGGAAAAACGAACTATGTGGCTGACGCCTTGTCCCGCATGAGAATTATGGAATTTCACCTGATGAGTTATGTAAGGTTCGAAACTTAGATGGAAGAGAGGGATTTTATGGACAAGGTTAGTTGGTTTTGGCTCCTAGGTAATACCCATGGTTGTGATAGGACAGGTCTCATTAGTTTATACAATATGTGGTCCTGATATCTGCAGGATGTTCTGTGCCCCTAGGCACGTTTGTACCAACATCTCTGTGCTAGTGCTGAAGAAAAGGATGTGTTCGTTGTTTAGTAGTTGAAATATCCGTGCGTTATTTTTGACGGATGCGAAGTCACATCCACTGGACTTAGTTAGATTGCAGGTGGTTGCGTGCCTGCTATGATCAATACATATACAGTATTGGATGCCTTTGGCACAAGATACACTGGACCATACGGGAATGGAACCTTGTAGGTAGTAACGTTCGGAAGGGACAAGTATAACGTTGTCGGTTGTGGGAACAGGATATACTGTGTATAGTTGGTAAATGTTATTATTTGTTACAGGTATTGATAGGATTACCACTAAATCATTCTCCACTATGACTGACTACCTGAGTTTTACTAAATTTAAGGTTTTCATACAGATGATAGGGGTCTGTATGTATTATTGATTTCTCAGGGTAGATGGAGCGTAGGTGATTCACAATATTTTCCAAATCAGATGGAGAAAATAAGTTCACATTGGTTGTATCATCGAATGAGAAACTGATAGTGTTTTCTATTGTCTGTATCACCTTGTATAGTTTCTGTAAACACATTGACACGTATTGCAGGTGTTCTAATATGCTTATTTCAAACCCTTCTTTTTCTAACATAATTTTTACTATACCCATGTTCAAATTTACTCGGTTTATTTCATCATAGAATTTCTGGACGATGGAATTACTGAAGGATATTAGCCTATTAACATGTCGTATTTCCTCAGTACGACGCCTTTTTAAAGAGTCTAGTTGTTTTTGTATAGTACCCAAATCATCCTGATCTAAATTGCCTGAGATAAATTTGATTACACTCCCCAAGCCGTTAACTAATCCTCTTAGGTTTTACGTCTCTAAGATTTCTTATGTGTAGTCTTCCGTTTTTCATTTTACAGTGGATTTTGTTGCCTTCTATCTTGGTAACCGTTCCCTCATTATACAAGTTTTTTTACTTTTTGTTCCTAGTGAGGGGGTTTGTGACATAAACAGTTTCGCCAACTTTATAAGGGTGGTTAAAGGTAGAGGTATTGGTTTCGGGGTTTTTTCCCCGTAGTATGCGAAACTGATCGCTTTGTCTCTGGATATATTCGTGGATTGGAATGGAACGAGTGAAGATGTGGTCCAATGCGTCATAGTATGGGCCGTAGAGTACATTGAAGGGCGGTTTTTTCGTCGCGGAATGGATTGAAGAGTTGTAGTTTATGCTAACTGTCGTAGTTAGCTGCGCCAAGGGAGTAAACTTGTCTGAGTCACGTAATATACGTAGCTTCTCGAGCAGCGTAGAATTGAATCTTTCGACCGGAGAATTCGAGGAAGAATTCAGTGGCTTAGTGGCGTGATATTCAATGTTCAGCTCTTTACAGTAGTCTTTGATTATATTATTTTCGAATTCTCCGCCCCGATCATGGGTAATTTTCTTGGCCAGACCATGATGAGTAAAGTACAGCTGAAGTTGGTTTAACACTGTTAATGCCGTGCCGTTGGATAAAATATAAGCCTGTCCATATTTTGAGAATACGTCACAGATTGTCAGCAGACGGGTTTGCTCAAAATGAAAGGTATCTGTATGTATTTGAGCAAAGGGGTGAGGTACATTAATTGGACCTTGACTTTCTACCTGGTTGGGATGTCTTTCGTATTTGTTTCTGTGGCAAAGGTTGCACTGATTTATTATACTCCTGACATGCTCTCTCAAGTGGGGCCAGTAATACTTCGTGTGCAGGTGTTCTATGGTCTCTACAATTCCATTATGGTTAATAGCATGGTATTATGAAATTAACTGTCTTTGTTTCTCGAGGTTTTCTATGTCCTCCAGAAATTTCGTAGATCGAATCATCACAAGCTCCGAGGTAAATAGTTTCTGGCAACATCTAATGAAAGGAATCTCTATGGTCCAATCGTCAAAATACACCGCGTACTTATTTGAGGGGACAACTATCCTAAGTAAGAGGGTTTCTAAATGTTGGGCTAAGTTGTCCTTAGTGACTATCATCACATGCCTCACATTCTTCTTAAACAATTTTTTTCTCAAGTAACTTACATGAGTTTCCATATTTGACAATTATCTGGTTGCGGTTCTGGTTCAAATTTCTTTCTGAGGTCTTCAAAGTTAAAATAGGGTTTTCCTGATTAGAATTAATAGTTTGATCGTTCACCTCCTGTAAGTATTCGTCATCCCCGACGGAATGTCTGATGAAGTCTGAATCATCATTCGCATTTACTTCTATGCGGGACAAGGCGTCACCCACATAGTTCGTTTTTCCGGTTACATATTGAATGTCGAAGTTGAACTCTTCGATCTTCGGAATAGGGTATTTGTCTTCTATGGTTTTCTGATTTAATTGTCTGAAGTCAATTACCAACCTCCAACGCTTTTCGCCTGAGGCGTCTGGCTTCTTTGGGACTATCCAAACCGGATTACAATAGGGTGACTCACTGTGGGTTATTATGCCCCGATCTAGAAGTTTCTCTACTTCCTTACTTATTATGTCCTTCAGTTGGGGTGGTTACCTATAGTTTTTGCGGTATACAGGTTCTTCGTCAGTAGTTCTGATGTAATGTTTTACTGTGTTAGAAAATGACAGGTCGCAACCTGGGTAATACAACACGTCAGAATACTGGGAACAAACTTTGGAAAGTTTTTCCTGCTCTAGATCATTCAGGTGTTGAGTCTGGAGGTATTCTTTTATATCCGAGTCTGTGAGAGAGTTTATTTCTAGGTTATTAATGGTCGTGCTCTCAAGAGGCTCTACCAATATTGGCTTCTCAAAGTCTAATTCCAATGCAGTCTCGGTGGGGTAGAGTAAGATCCAGGAAAGTGAGTTTATAAAATATAATATATACTTTATGAAAATAATATATAAACCTTTTGTATTTCGTATTTCAATAGTGGAAGGAAGTTGTTAATTTTTCAAAAGAACATGATATCAAAAGTACAATACATTTTATCGTCTGCTAGGGAAAGAGTCTGTGATGAGGCGATAGTAGGGATCCTGGTGGCTAGCAACTATTTAAGGATGGATATTTCAACTGTCTATGTTTGCATATTTAGTAAGTATTGAGCTTCGCAACTGTATATACTAAACTGTGATAATACTCAGACATGCTATCTACTGTCCGTCCAAGTGGTTTTGTCGCAGGGTCGTAGAAAGAGGGGACATCACGTAACAGTTAATTACTTAACGACGCCCTTTTATTTAAGCTATTTCAAACAGTTGTATTATATTACGTAGACGTCCAATTCCTAATGTTTTAGAAAAGATCTAAGACAGCCCAGCCACTAGCCTTTACATAGGGGCGAGCAGAAACGCGTGTGGGGGAAACCGGGATGCGACGTAGGCAAACGGACGACAGTATCTGTGCGAAAATATGATTCAATATTTAAAACTCTTTGGTCACTGGAAAACGGGAACATATTTCTGCAACGCACTGTACTCACTAACTCAGTACTGCTGACCGTAAGGCTACTTTGACTGTATACGCGACCTTGGTTCTATGTGGTGGACGGTTGGAAGTTTACTAGTAGAGGGGGTAGGAGTGAAATACATTAAAAAGCTCAGGTACAATAAAAATTGAAGTAAAAATAAAATGAAGTCCCTCTATTTGCAGCTCCTTTTATTATATTGAACTAGATATATCTGAAAACAAAATCAATTGTAAAAAGGTCGTCTTATATAAACAGTGCTATTATCATGGTCCGCTACTGCATTAGAACAGAGAATCTGTATTGTATCAGTATACCTCTACTTCTAAACCTCCTGCTCCCGAACCAGCATCGTTGCAAAACGTCTAATTTTGGAAACTTTAATAATTAGTTAAATATTGCAATTAGAAAACAATTGTGACGACACTTTTTCTTCATATCACATGAATAATTATCAGCTAAAATAATGGCATTCATACAACCTACACTCTATATATTAAGCTGCCAGGAAGACGTAATCCTCTGCCACACAGCATGGCTGGGGTTAGGTTGAACAGTGCTATGGTAGAGCCAGTAGAGGTGATTAAATAGAAATAACTCCCTTCATTAAGTTCCTTAGATTTTGTATTAAATGGTATCATACAAATTGCTGTTACAGTTTTTAAACTTGTGATGATTTATGACTCAATGTAAATTTATATATATATATATATATATATATATATATATATATATATATATATATATATATTTACTTATTTAATTATTCATTCATTCAGCCGAAGTATTCAGCCCATTTGTAACACAAGAAACGGAGTATTCAGCCCATTTGCAACACCAGAAACGGAGTATTCAGCCCATTTGCAACATCTGAAACGGAGTATTCAGCCCATTTGCAACACCAGAAACGGGGTATTCAGCCCATTTGCAACATCAGAAACGGAGTATTCAGCCCATTTCCAACGTCAGAAACGTAGTATTCAGCGCATTTGCAACATCAGAAACGGAATATTCAGCCCATTTGCAACACCAGAAACGGAGTATTCAGTCCATTTGCAACATCAGAAACGGAGTATTCAGCCCATTTGCAACATCAAAAATTGAGTATTCAGCCCATTTGCAACACCAGAAACGGAGTATTCAGCCCATTTGCAACGTCAGAAACGTAGTATTCAGCGCATTTGCAACATCAGAAACGGAGTATTCAGCCCATTTGCAACACCAGAAACGGAGTATTCAGCCCATTTGCAACACCGGAAACGAAGGATTCAGCCCAATTGCAACACCAGAAACGGAGTATTCAGCCCATTTGCAACATCAGAAACGGAGTATTCAGCCCATTTGCAACATCTGAAATGGAGTATTCAGCCCGTTTGCAAAATCAGAAAAGGAGTATTCAGACCATTTGCAACATCAGAAACGGCGTATTCAGCCCATTTGCAACACCAGAAACGGAGTATTCAGCCCATTTACAACGTCAGGAACGTAGTATTCAGCGCATTTGCAACATCAGAAACGGAGTATTCAGCCCATTTGCAACATCGGAAACGGAGTATTCAGCCCATTGCAACACCAGAAACGGAGTAGTCAGCCCATTTGCAACACCAGAAACGGAGTATTCACCCCATTTGCAACACCAGAAATGGAGTAGTCAGCCCAATTGCAACACCAGAAACGGAGTAGTCAGCCCATTTGCAACACCAGAAACGGAGTTTTCAGCCCATTTACAACATCAGAAACGGAGTAGTCACCCCATTTGCAACACCAGAAACGGAGTATTCAGCCCATTTGCAACATCAGAAACGGAGTAGTCACCCCATTTGTAACACCAGAAACGGAGTATTCAGCCCATTTGTAATATCAGAAACGGAGTAGTCACCCCACTTGCAACACCAGAAACGGAGTAGTCAGCCCATTTGCAACATCAGAAACGGAGCAGTCACCCCATTTGTAACACCAAAACGGAGTATCAGCCCATTTGTAACTTCAGAAACGGAGTATTCAGCCCATTTACAACATCAGAAACGGAGTATTTAGTCCATTTGCAACACCAGAAACGGAGTATTCAGCCCATTTGTAACACCAGAAACGGAGTATTCAGCCCATTTGCAACACCAGAAACGGAGTATTCAGTCCATTTGCAACACCAGAAACGGAGTAGTCAGCTCATTTGCAACACCAGAAACGGAGTATTCAGCCCATTTGCAACACCAGAAATGGAGTAGTCAGCCCATTTGCAACACCAGAAACGGAGTATTCAGCCCATTTGCAACACCAGAAACGGAGTATTCAGCCCATTGCAACACCAGAAACTGACTATTCAGCCCATTTGCAACATCTGAAACGGAGTAGTCACCCCATTTGCAACACCTGAAACGGAATATTTAGCCCATTTGCAACATCAGAAACGGCGTATTCAGCCCATTTGCAACACCAGAAACGGAGTATTCTGCCCATTTGTAACATCAGAAACGTAGTATTCAGCCCATTTGCAACACCAGAAACGGAGTTTTCAGCCCATTTGCAACACCAGAAACGGAGTAGTCACCCCATTTGCAACACCAGAAACGGAGTAGTCAGCCCATTTGCAACATCAGAAACGGAGTAGTCACCCCATTTGTAACACCAGAAACGGACTATCAGCCCATTTGTAATAACAGAAACGGAGTATTCAGCCCATTTACAACATCAGAAACGGAGTATTCAGCCCATTTGCAACACCAGAAACGGAGTATTCAGCCCATTTGTAACACCAGAAACGGAGTAGTCAGCCCATTTGCAACACCTGAAACGGAGTATTCAGCCCATTTGCAACACCAGAAATGGAGTAGTCAGCCCATTTGCAACACCAGAAACGGAGCATTCAGCCAATTTGCAACACCAGAAACGGAGTATTCAGCCCATTGTAACACCAGAAAATGAGTATTCAGCCCATTTGCTACATCAGAAACGGAGTAGTCACCACATTTGCAACCCCAGAAACGGAATATTTAGCCCATTTGCAACACCAGAAACGGAGTATTCAGCCCATTTGCAACACCAGAAACGGAGTATTCAGCCCATTTGTAACATCAGAAACGGAGTATTCAGCCCATTTGCAACACCAGAAACGGAGGATTCAGCCCATTTGCAACACCAGAAACGGAGTAGTCAGCCAATTTGCAACATCAGAAATGGAGTATTCAGCCCATTTACAACACCAGAAAAGGAGTAGTCAGCCCATTTGCAACACCAGAAACGGAGTATTCAGCCCATTTACAACAACAGAAACGGAGTATTCAGCCCATTTGCAACACCAGAAACGAAGTATTCAGCCCATTTACAACAGCAGGAACGGAGTAGTCAGCCCATTTGCAACATCAGAAACGGAGTATTCAGCCCATTTACAACACCAGAAACGGAGTAGTCAGCCCATTTGCAACACCAGAAACGGAGTATTCAGCCCATTTGCAACTTCAGAAACGGAGTATTCAGCCCATTTGCAACACCAGAAACGGAGTATTCAGCCCATTTGCAACATCAGAAACGGAGTATCCAGCCCATTTGCAACACCAGAAACGGAGTATTCAGCCCATTTGCAACATCAGAAACGGAGTATTCAGCCCATTTGCAACGTCAGAAACGTAGTATTCAGCGCATTTGCAACATCAGAAACGGAATATTCAGCCCATTTGCAACACCAGAAACGGAGTATTCAGTCCTTTTGCAACATCAGAAACGGAGTATTCAGCCCATTTGCAACGTCAAAAATTGAGTATTCAGCCCATTTGCAACACCAGAAACGGAGTATTCAGCCCATTTGCAACGTCAGAAACGTAGTATTCAGCGCATTTGCAACATCAGAAACGGAGTATTCAGCCCATTTGCAACACCAGAAACGGAGTATTCAGCCCATTTGCAACACCAGAAACGAAGTATTCAGCCCAATTGCAACACCAGAAACGGAGTATTCAGCCCATTTGCAACATCAGAAACGGAGTATTCAGCCCATTTGCAACATCTGAAATGGAGTATTCAGCCCGTTTGCAACATCAGAAAAGGAGTATTCAGCCCATTTGCAACATCAGAAACGGAGTATTCAGCCCATTTGCAACACCAGAAACGGAGTATTCAGCCCATTTGCAACGTCAGGAACGTAGTATTCAGCGCATTTGCAACATCAGAAACGGAGTATTCAGCCCATTTGCAACATCGGAAACGGAGTATTCAGCCCATTGCAACACCAGAAACGGAGTATTCAGCCCATTTGCAACACCAGAAACGGAGTATTCAGCCCATTTGCAACATCAGTAACGGAGTATTCAGCCCATTTGCAACACCAGAAACGGAGTAGTCAGCCCATTTGCAACACCAGAAACGGAGTATTCAGCCCATTTGCAACACCAGAAATGGAGTAGTCAGCCCAATTGCAACACCAGAAACGGAGTAGTCAGCCCATTTGCAACACCAGAAACGGAGTTTTCAGCCCATTTGCAACATCAGAAACGGAGTAGTCACCCCATTTGCAAAACCAGAAACGGAGTATTCAGCCCATTTGCAACATCAGAAACGGAGTAGTCACCCCATTTGTAACACCAGAAACGGAGTATTCAGCCCATTTGTAATATCAGAAACGGAGTAGTCACCCCACTTGCAACACCAGAAACGGAGTAGTCAGCCCATTTGCAACATCAGAAACGGAGCAGTCACCCCATTTGTAACACCAGAAACGGAGTATCAGCCCATTTGTAACATCAGAAACGGAGTATTCAGCCCATTTACAACATCAGAAACGGAGTATTTAGTCCATTTGCAACACCAGAAACGGAGTATTCAGCCTATTTGTAACACCAGAAACGGAGTATTCAGCCCATTTGCAACACCAGAAACGGAGTATTCAGTCCATTTGCAACACCAGAAACGGAGTAGTCAGATCATTTGCAACACCAGAAACGGAGTATTCAGCCCATTTGCAACACCAGAAATGGAGTAGTCAGCCATTTGCAACACCAGAAACGGAGTATTCAGCCCATTTGCAACACCAGAAACGGAGTATTCAGTCCTTTTGCAACATCAGAAACGGAGTATTCAGCCCATTTGCAACGTCAAAAATTGAGTATTCAGCCCATTTGCAACACCAGAAACGGAGTATTCAGCCCATTTGCAACGTCAGAAACGTAGTATTCAACGCATTTGCAACATCAGAAACGGAGTATTCAGCCCATTTGCAACACCAGAAACGGAGTATTTAGCCCATTTGCAACACCAGAAACGAAGTATTCAGCCCAATTGCAACACCAGAAACGGAGTATTCAGCCCATTTGCAACATCAGAAAAGGAGTATTCAGCCCATTTGCAACATCAGAAACGGAGTATTCAGCCCATTTGCACACCAGAAACGGAGTATTCAGCCCATTTCCTACGTCAGGAACGTAGTATTCAGCGCATTTGCAACATCAGAAACGGAGTTTTCAGCCCATTTGCAACATCGGAAACGGAGTATTCAGCCCATTGCAACACCAGAAACGGAGTATTCAGCCCATTTGCAACACCAGAAACGGAGTATTCAGCCCATTTGCAACATCAGAAACGGAGTATTCAGCCCATTTGCAACACCAGAAACGGAGTAGTCAGCCCATTTGCAACACCAGAAACGGAGTATTCAGCCCATTTGCAACACCAGAAATGGAGTAGTCAGCCCAATTGCAACACCAGAAACGGAGTAGTCAGCCCATTTGCAACACCTGAAACGGAGTTTTCAGCCCATTTGCAACATCAGAAACGGAGTAGTCACCCCATTTGCAAAACCAGAAACGGAGTATTCAGCCCATTTGCAACATCAGAAACGGAGTAGTCACCCCATTTGTAACACCAGAAACGGAGTATTCAGCCCATTTGTAATATCAGAAACGGAGTAGTTACCCCACTTGCAACACCAGAAACGGAGTAGTCAGCCCATTTGCAACATCAGAAACGGAGCAGTCACCCCATTTGTAACACCAGAAACGGAGTATCAGCCCATTTGTAACATCAGAAACGGAGTATTCAGCCCATTTACAACATCAGAAACGGAGTATTTAGTCCATTTGCAACACCAGAAACGGAGTATTCAGCCCATTTGTAACACCAGAAACGGAGTATTCAGCCCATTTGCAACACCAGAAACGGAGTATTCAGTCCATTTGCAACACCAGAAACGGAGTAGTCAGCTCATTTGTAACACCAGAAACGGAGTATTCAGCCCATTTGCAACACCAGAAATGGAGTAGTCAGCCCATTTGCAACACCAGAAACGGAGTATTCAGCCCATTTTCAACACCAGAAACGGAGTATTCAGCCCATTGCAACACCAGAAACTGACTATTCAGCCCATTTGCAACATCAGAAACGGAGTAGTCACCCCATTTGCAACACCTGAAACGGAATATTTAGCCCATTTGCAACATCAGAAACGGCGTATTCAGCCCATTTGCAACACCAGAAACGGAGTATTCTGCCCATTTGTAACATCAAAAACGTAGTATTCAGCCCATTTGCAACACCAGAAACGGAGTTTTCAGCCCATTTGCAACACCAGAAACGGAGTAGTCACCCCATTTGCAACACCAGAAACGGAGTAGTCAGCCCATTTGCAACATCAGAAACGGAGTATTCACCCCATTTGTAACACCAGAAACGGACTATCAGCCCATTTGTAACATCAGAAATGGAGTATTCAGCCCATTTACAACACCAGAAACGGAGTAGTCAGCCCATTTGCAACACCAGAAACGGAGTATTCAGCCCATTTACAACAACAGAAACGGAGTATTCAGCCCATTTGCAACAGCAGGAACGGAGTAGTCAGCCCATTTGCAACATCAGAAACGGAGTATTCAGCCCATTTACAACACCAGAAACGGAGTATTCAGCCCATTTGCAACACCAGAAACGGAGTATTCAGCCCATTTGCAACATCAGAAACGGAGTATTCAGCCCATTTGCAACACCAGAATCGGAGTATTCAGCCCATTTGTAACACCAGAAACGGAGTATTCAGCCCATTTGCAACACCAGAAACGGAGTATTCACGCCATTTGCAACATCAGAAACGGAGTATTCAGCTCATTTGCAACACCAGAAACGGAGTATTCAGCCCATTTGCAACACCAGAAACGGAGTATTCAGCCCATTGCATCACCAGAAACGGAGTAGTCAGCCCATTTGCAACACCTTAAACGGAGTATTCAGCCCATTTACAACAACAGAAACGGAGTATTCAGCCCATTTGCAACACCAGAAACGAAGTATTCAGCCCATTTGCAACACCAGAAACGAAGTATTCAGCCCATTTACAACACCAGAAACGGAGTAGTCAGCCCATTTGCAACATCATAAATGGAGTATTCAGCCCATTTACAACACCAGAAACGGAGCAGTCAGCCCATTTGCAACACCAGAAACGGAGTATTCAGCCCATTTACAACAACAGAAACGGAGTATTCAGCCCATTTGCAACACCAGAAACGAAGTATTCAGCCCATTTACAACACCAGAAACGGAGTAGTCAGCCCATTTGCAACATCAGAAACGGAGTATTCAGCCCATTTACAACACCAGAAACGGAGTAGTCAGCCCATTTGCAACACCAGAAACGGAGTATTCAGCCCACTTGCAACATCAGAAACGGAGTATTCAGCCCATTTGCAACACCAGAATCGGAATATTCAGCCCATTTGCAACACCAGAAACGGAGTATTCAGCCCATTTGTAACATGAGAAACGGAGTATTCAGCCCATTTGCAACACCTGAAACGGAGTATTCAGCCCATTTGCAACACCAGAATCGGAGTATTCAGCCCATTTGCAACACCAGAAACGGAGTATTCAGTCCATTTGCAACACCAGAAATGGAGTATTCACGCCATTTGCAACATCAGAAACGGAGTATTCAGCCCATTTGCAACACCAGAAACGGAGTATTCAGCCCATTTGCAACATCAGAAACGGAGTATTCAGCCCATTTGCAACGCCAGTAACGTAGTATTCAGCGCACTTGCAACATCAGAAACGGAGTATTCAGCCCATTTGCAACACCAGAAACGGAGTTTTCAGTCCATTTGCAACATCAGAAACGGAGTATTCAGCCCATTTGCAACATCAAAAATGGAGTATTCATCCCATTTGCAACACCAGAAACGGAGTATTCAGCCCATTTGCAACGTCAGAAACGTAGTATTCAGCGCATTTGCAACATCAGAAACGGAGTATTCAGCCCATTTGCAACACCAGCAATGGAGTATTCAGCCCATTTGCAACACCAGAAACGAAGTATTCAGCCCAATTGCAACACCACAAACGGACTATTCAGCCCATTTGAAACATCAGAAACGGAGTATTCAACCCATTTGCAACATCAGAAACGGAGTTTTCAGCCCATTTGCAACATCAGAAACGGAGTATTCAGCCCGTTTGCAACATCGGAAACGGAGTATTCAGCCCATTTGCAACACCAGAAACGGAGTAGTCACCCCATTTGTAACACCAGAAACGGAGTATTCAGCCCATTTGTAATATCAGAAACGGAGTAGTCACCCCACTTGCAACACCAGAAACGGAGTAGTCACCCCATTTGTAACACCAGAAACGGAGTATCAGCCCATTTGTAACATCAGAAACGGAGTATTCAGCACATTTGCAACATCAGAAACGGAGTATTCAGTCCATTTGCAACACCAGAAACGGAGTATTCAGCCCATTTGTAACACCAGAAACGGAGTATTCAGCCCATTTGCAACACCAGAAACGGAGTATTCAGTCCATTTGCAACACCAGAAACGGAGTAGTCAGCCCATTTGCAACACCAGAAACGAAGTATTCAGCCCATTTTCAACACCAGAAATGGTGTAGTCAGCCCATTTGCAACACCAGAAACGGAGTATTCAGCCCATTTGCAACACCAGAAACGGAGTATTCAGCTCATTGCAACACCAGAAACTGAGTATTCAGCCCATTTGCAACATCAGAAACGGAGTAGTCACCCCATTTGCAACACCAGAAACGGAGTAGTCAGCCCATTTGCAACATCAGTAACGGATTAGTCACCCCATTTGTAACACCAGAAACGGAGTATCAGCCCATTTGTAACATCAGAAACGGAGTATTCAGCCCATTTTCAACATCAGAAACGGAGTATTCAGCCCATTTACAACACCAGAAACGGAGTATTCAGCCCATTTGTAACACCAGAAACGGAGTATTCAGCCCATTTGCAACACCAGAAGCGGAGTATTCAGCCCATTTGTAACACCAGAAACGGAGTAGTCAGCCCATTTGCAACAGCAGAAACGGAGTATTCAGCCCATTTGCAACATCAGTAACGGAGTAGTCATCCCATTTGCAACACCAGAAACGGAGTATTCAGCCCATTTACATCAACAGAGACGGAGTATTCAGCCCATTTGCAACACCAGAATCGAAGTATTCAGCCCATTTACAACACCAGAAACGGAGTAGTCAGCCCATTTGCAACATCAGAAATGGAGTATTCAGCCCATTTACAACACCAGAAACGGAGTAGTCAGCCCATTTGCAACACCAGAAACGGAGTATTCAGCCCATTTGCAACACCAGAAACGAAGTATTCAGCGCATTTACAACACCAGAAACGGAGTAGTCAGCCCATTTGCAACATCAGAAACGGAGTATTCAGCCCATTTACAACACCAGAAACGGAGTAGTCAGCCCATTTGCAACACCAGAAACGGAGTATTCAGCCCATTTGCAACATCAGAAACGGAGTATTCAGCCCATTTGCAACACCAGAATCGGAGTATTCAGCCCATTTGCAACACCAGAAACGGAGTATTCAGCCCATTTGCAACACCAGAAATGGAGTATTCAGCCCATTTGCAACACCAGAAACGGAGTATTCAGCCCATTTGCAACACCAGAATCGGAGTATTCAGCCCATTTGCAACACCAGAAACGGAGTATTCAGCCCATTTGCAACACCAGAAACGGAGTATTCAGGCCATTTGCAACATCAGAAACGGAGTATTCAGCCCATTTGCAACACCAGAAACGGAGTAGTCAGCCCATTAGCAACACCAAAAACGGAGTATTCAGCCCATTTGCAACATCAGAAACGGAGTATTCAGCCCATTTGCAACAGCAGAATCGGAGTATTCAGCCCATTTGCAACACCAGAAACGGAGTATTCAGCCCATTTGCAACAGCAGAATCGGAGTATTCAGCCCATTTGCAACATCAGAAACGGAGTATTCAGCCCATTTGCAACATCAGAAACGGAGTATTCAGCCCATTTGCAACACCAGAATCGGAGTATTCAGCCCATTTGCAACACCAGAAACGGAGTATTCAGCCCATTTGCAACACCAGAAACGGAGTATTCAGGCCATTTGCAACATCAGAAACGGAGTATTCAGCCCATTTGCAACACCAGAAACGGAGTAGTCAGCCCATTAGCAACACCAAAAACGGAGTATTCAGCCCATTTGCAACACCAGAAACGGAGTATTCAGCCCATTTGCAACACCAGAAACGGAGTATTCAGGCCATTTGCAACATCAGAAACGGAGTATTCAGCCCATTTGCAACACCAGAAACGGAGTAGTCAGCCCATTAGCAACACCAAAAACGGAGTATTCAGCCCATTTGCAACATCAGAAACGGAGTATTCAGCCCATTTGCAACAGCAGAATCGGAGTATTCAGCCCATTTGCAACACCAGAAACGGAGTATTCAGCCCATTTGCAACAGCAGAATCGGAGTATTCAGCCCATTTGCAACATCAGAAACGGAGTATTCAGCCCATTTGCAACATCAGAAACGGAGTATTCAGCCCATTTGCAACACCAGAATCGGAGTATTCAGCCCATTTGCAACACCAGAAACGGAGTATTCAGCCCATTTGCAACACCAGAAACGGAGTATTCAGGCCATTTGCAACATCAGAAACGGAGTATTCAGCCCATTTGCAACACCAGAAACGGAGTAGTCAGCCCATTAGCAACACCAAAAACGGAGTATTCAGCCCATTTGCAACATCAGAAACGGAGTATTCAGCCCATTTGCAACAGCAGAATCGGAGTATTCAGCCCATTTGCAACACCAGAAACGGAGTATTCAGCCCATTTACAACAGCAGAATCGGAGTATTCAGCCCATTTGCAACATCAGAAACGGAGTATTCAGCCCATTTGCAACAGCAGAATCGGAGTATTCAGCCCATTTGCAACACCAGAAACGGAGTATTCAGCCCATTTGTAACATGAGAAACGGAGTATTCAGCCCATTTGCAACTACCCATGTTTGCATTTTTACTACATATTGAGCTTCGCGACTGTATATAGTAGACTGTGACTCTATCTACACCACGACAGAAGAAGGAGGAAGTTCTGTAGGATGCAGCAAGTGGAAGCAGCTACATGGCTGCTCATTGCATTGCTGTGCCTGACTCGCTGTGGATCAGCTGCACACCACGAGTCCGCTGCGCCCCGTCGACGTGGAGTTGAAATGAACGACGGCGACATGAGTTCGAGGTCCAACGCCAAAAGTTACCCAGCAATTCTGCTTCAATTGGATTGCGGGGGGGGGGGAAATCCCAACCAGGTAATTTATCTGAACCACGATTTGAATACAGGCCCGCTTATTTACGATCGGACTTGCTAACATTAATCCACGGCGGCGGACTTGAATGAAGGAGGGTGATGAGTGAAATTCTTATTTCATGAAATTTACTAAGCTAGAGACTTGATTTTTTGCAGACTTATTTACTCTTATTGATATCAGTAATGATGACTTTAAGTCTGATGTTCATATTTTCAGTTATGAAATTTATTTAAATTTAAAGAAAAGTAATTTGCATACATTCAACATTTTTCATCTCCCCCAAATTTTAAGCATCATGTCTGATTTTTTTTTACAATACCTCCGATCTTTGTAGAAAGTTTCTATGTTCTCATAATTTTCTTAGTTTACCTTGTAAAGATAAGAGAAAAAAATTATACATATTCATATTCAAATTTAAAAAAAAAAAAATAGGTGAAAGTATGCATTTTATTTTTTATTAAAAAATTATTTTCTCTTTTTGAAAACATGCGAACATGTCTCTTATACAGGGACATCATTTTATGTTTACTTCAATTTTTATTGTACCTGAGTTTTTGAATGTACTTCACTCCCACCCCTTCTAATAATGAAGTTCCCCTCTACACACAGATCCAAGACCGCATATAGTAAACAGCACTGAGTGAGTATAGTATGTTCCAGAAATATGTTCGCGTTTTCCAGTGACGAAAGAGCTTTCAATATTGAATCATATTTTCGCACAGGTGCTGTCCTTTTGCCTACGTCACTTCCCTATTTCCCGCACCTGCTTCTGTTCGCCCCTCTGCAAAAGCAGGGCTGTCTTAGCTATTTTCTGAAAACATTAATTTCTGTTAGGAATTGGACGTTTACGTAATATTATACAACTATTTAAAATAACTTAAATAAAAGGGCCTCGTTAAGTAATTCACTGTCACGTGATTTCCCCCCTTTCTACGATCCTGCGGCATAACCACTTGGACGGACAGTAGATAGCATGTCTGAGTAATTTTATCTGTGCAGTCGGGCAGAATTGAAGATTGAATTTACAGTACGTAAGGTACTCTTTTATAGAGTAGGTACAGAATTATTTCAACATGAGTTACTAGCACGAAGGACGAAACTGGCAATTGGAATTACATGCAATAGTCTATAGCGCGATAATATGCACAAAAGAACTGAAGCCTGTATCGAAATGAACGGCCACCATTTTCAAAAATGTTTTTAAATATCCATATTATGATTATTTTTCAATTTAACTTCATTCTCTATATTGTACGCTAATGTGCTGTAGACAGTATACAGTAATATAACACTGCATAATGAATACGTTCGAATGGCTAACTCAGTTCGTGAGTAAAAACATTTGTTCTTAATACAGTACTGTATTAAGATTAAACAAAAGCCTAATGAAAATTATCGAACTCAGAATCGCGATATTTCCTAGTTTACGTAAATGGATGAACTACTTTTCTTCCCTCCTTTACCTAGTAAAGTGATTTGTTTGTGTGTTACGCAAGTATCATCGAACTACAGTCGTTGAAGGGGGAGCAATCTGTGTTTCCGGTTCTCTAAAGGTATAGCCAGGTTAATATTAAAAATGTTAGTAAAAATAAAATGATGTCCCTGTACTTTAAGGAACATGTAGTAAAAATGTCCAACTTTGTAGCACAACATTTGTGGCTGCCTTAGCAATGTGAATGAAGAGACGTGGGCTGAAAAGTGCGGGAGAATGACTTTAAAAGTTGCTATAAGTTTTATAGGCCTACAAAGAGCGCAGTCTTTTTATAAAGATGGCGTAAATGAAACAACCGTTGTAGAGTTCTAAAACTTCGTCAAAGTGTGAAGTAGGCACCATAGCTTCATTTTCTACAAACAATTTAAAAATGTGATTTCGGAAAAAAAAAAATTACTTAATTTTCATTCATCTCGGGTTTTAAGAGCCAAATTCCCTACAGAAACAATCCAACTTAAGTAACAAATCAATACCTGCAAGATAAATCGACGTGGACAGAAGCACTGAGGGTCTTAGATCAGCCACGCTTGCGAACCTCTTCCCCCCCCCTCCCAATCGCGCACCACGCATGTCAGATTTTGTGCGCTATTCAGAAAAATGTCCTTTTTCGTAAATTTAAAAACAAAGAATGAAAAAGAATTGTGTTGATGGTTAGTAAATTAGGCTGATAATAAGTGAGCAACAAAAAATAATGAAATGAAGAAAAGGAAAGTTAAGTTAAGCTTCTGGTGTTATATTATTTAGTTTTATTTATTGGATAAATTTCTAATAAAATATATTAAAATGCTGAGCTTAAAACTTCTAACGTAATATTTGTGTGGCGGAAAACGGAGAGTTAAAAAGGGCATGGCTTGCGTTGAAAACCACTTAAACTGGGAACTTTGGAACTCGGCTTATGCTACGGCTCTATATTATATGGAACGGACTAGACTGATGCCGTGACCTGCAGAGGAGGATCCGTCTGCTCAACGTAATAACATTCAACTGGCGAGTGACAACGTCTTGGCTGCGGTGTGCGTCAGCAATAATGCGTTCACAACAGACCCGTCGTTGCCTGGAAACGTTCCTCAGATTCATGTCAAAGATGTGGCGAGCGAGATTCGTTCTGAATAGCGTTTTAAAAGCGTACGCCGGCGCCGGGCCCGCTGCGAGGCTGGCGATGGCGGGGGGCGCCGCGGGGGGTGCGTACTGCCTGTATTACCTGTACCGCGAGAACCTGATGGTGCCAACAGCGACTTTAAAACATGTGGCGGACATCCAGCAAGAGCCAGGCACGAGCAACGAGAAAGAAAACGCCCCTTCAACATCAAAACGGGGCGATAAAGGTGGAAAGAAAGAAAAGAGACGAGTAACGTTCGCAGATCCCCCTGTCACCCGGGAGATTGAACCGGAAGAGATACCAGAGCCGGAGCCGGAGCCAGAGCCGGAAGCGGAACCGGAAGCGGAACCGGAAGAACAGAAGAAGTCCGGACTGTTTGACTCCATCCGCCGCATGTTCGGCATCCGCAGGGGCTGACAGGTGAGTGCAGGGTCGGCAGCTCTGCATTTGATTTGGACGTTCAAGGCAGTCAAGGGCAAGTGGTGACGCGTTCCCCAACATTTTTAAACCATTACTCCTAACGTCTGCTTTGTCCACCACTGTGGAGTAACGGTTAGCACGTCTGACTATGAAACGAGCGGACCCGATTCAAATCCTGCTCAGGACAAGTTGCCTGGTTGGGGAGTGGAGTGCAGTTCCTTTGCCCTCGATTGCGTATATCCCTGACTTGATGAAATGTGGGAAAGTATTGTTGGAATTGTAGAGGAAACGGAAGTACTCCGAAAAATACCTTTGCAATATACTGTATGCTTTTCCACCACTCAGACCTGGACAGAGATCGAACTCGTGTCACCTAACTGTAAGACCAACTGAACTACCTTCACATGTAGCGTATTGTCTCGAATGACCCGCGGCATTGATTAAGCCACGCTCCCCAATTTTGAGAGGGAATAATTTAAAACAAATTACAAAAATAAAGCTTTCAACAAAAATGTATTCACGATACATTAAAAACAATGCAATTCAGTTAACTGCATCTTCATTTCGAACCCACCCTACGCGTACGATCTGCACGCATGTCAGTTGTCTTCCTTAGTTTGCCGTTTACACGTTACCGTACAACAGCCGTGGCGAGAACGTGACTAGCGAGACATTGTGGCTCGCAATGATAGCTGTGCATTTCGCTTGCTTCTAACCTCCGCCAACCCCCACCCTCTCATTCACTGGAGTCAAACTCCGTTCCATTTGTATTTGTCAGTGCTCCTGCCGACCATGCCACTGCAGTGCTCCTGCCGACCATGCCACTCCAGTGCTCCTGCCGACCATGCCACTCCAGTACTCCTGCCGATCATGCCACTGCAGTGCTCCTGCCGACCATGCCACTCCAGTACTCCTGCCGACCATGCCACTGCAGTGCTCCTGCCGACCATGCCACTCCAGTGCTCCTGCCGACCATGCCACTCCAGTGCTCCTGCCGACCATGCCACTCCAGTGCTCCTGCCGACCATGCCACTGCAGTGCTCCTGCCGACCATGCCACTCCAGTGCTCCTGCCGACCATGCCACTCCAGTGCTCCTGCCGACCATGCCACTGCAGTGCTCCTGCCGACCATGCCACTCCAGTGCTCCTGCCGACCATGCCACTGCAGTGCTCCTGCCGACCATGCCACTCCAGTACTCCTGCCGACCATGCCACTGCAGTGCTCCTGCCGACCATGCCACTCCAGTGCTCCTGCCGACCATGCCACTCCAGTGCTCCTGCCGACCATGCCACTCCAGTGCTCCTGCCGACCATGCCACTGCAGTGCTCCTGCCGACCATGCCACTCCAGTGCTCCTGCCGACCATGCCACTGCAGTGCTCCTGCCGACCATGCCACTCCAGTACTCCTGCCGACCATGCCACTGCAGTGCTCCTGCCGACCATGCCACTCCAGTGCTCCTGCCGACCATGCCACTGCAGTGCTCCTGCCGACCATGCCACTCCAGTGCTCCTGCCGACCATGCCACTCCAGTGCTCCTGCCGACCATGCCACTCCAGTGCTCCTGCCGACCATGCCACTGCAGTGCTCCTGCCGACCATGCCACTCCAGTGCTCCTGCCGACCATGCCACTGCAGTGCTCCTGCCGACCATGCCACTCCAGTGCTCCTGCCGACCATGCCACTGCAGTGCTCCTGCCGACCATGCCACTCCAGTACTCCTGCCGACCATGCCACTGCAGTGCTCCTGCCGACCATGCCACTCCAGTGCTCCTGCCGACCATGCCACTCCAGTGCTCCTGCCGACCATGCCACTCCAGTGCTCCTGCCGACCATGCCACTGCAGTGCTCCTGCCGACCATGCCACTCCAGTGCTCCTGCCGACCATGCCACTGCAGTGCTCCTGCCGACCATGCCACTCCAGTACTCCTGCCGACCATGCCACTGCAGTGCTCCTGCCGACCATGCCACTCCAGTGCTCCTGCCGACCATGCCACTCCAGTGCTCCTGCCGACCATGCCACTGCAGTGCTCCTGCCGACCATGCCACTCCAGTGCTCCTGCCGACCATGCCACTCCAGTGCTCCTGCCGACCATGCCACTCCAGTGCTCCTGCCGACCATGCCACTCCAGTGCTCCTGCCGACCATGCCACTGCAGTGCTCCTGCCGACCATGCCACTCCAGTGCTCCTGCCGACCATGCCACTGCAGTGCTCCTGCCGACCATGCCACTCCAGTGCTCCTGCCGACCATGCCACTCCAGTGCTCCTGCCGACCATGCCACTCCAGTTATTCCATAACGCCACACTAATTTTTAATGTATAATAAGTTAATATAAATAAATTTATCTTATTCTTCTTAGCATTCTAGTTTAGTTATAATGCTACGCAATAGTCCTTGTCCTCTCAAATTTCATTTCGCAACATAACATCACAAAGATTTTAAGTTACTTAATGCAATACATGTATAATGGAGTGTATTGCGTGGTTTTTGCACTAATTTTCTTCTAGTTCTTCATAAAATTCTGACCTTCGAATGGACAGTATAGTGGCTGGAACTTACGCTAGGAACAAAACGTAAACTGTGTAGCGTACTCATCACAATCATAACCGATGCCGGAAGTGTTGTCCTCGTTCTTGAAGGCACAGTTCGACTCTTTTACACTTATTTACAACCACTTTCACTAATGTTTCTTGCGTAATCGACTGCACGTATTTAATTATATTCGTCTTAAGTTCGTTTAATGTTTTAGGTTTACAGTGGACTCTCCTAAGTTCGACAGAACAGAATTGAAAGTTCTGTCCAATATGGGTAGTGGGTGTGGCAGATGAAATGAATACAAATTCTTATTGGTTATCCATCAACGAATACAGTACTGTACTTGCATTTCCTGCCCGCCCCGAGACTTGTGTGTGCGCTTCTAGTACCACAGTGGGTTTCGACAGTTCCGTCTCACAAACGGCACAATTCTCAAATAGAAAAAGAAGAGTTCATTAGTTTAAAATTAGTGATCAATATGGATGTCCTAATCAATAAAATATTCTGTTTTCCTTTAACAAAAGTATCACTACAAAACACAGAACCAATTCCCATTCAAATGGGAAACTCATTTCTTAGTGCCAGTATAGGGGCGTGTCTAATTCTCCTACATAAGCAGTCGAACTTGAGCTTCCACTGTATTGCCATATACTGCATATTTTGCAGACTGTGTTTTCGTAATCACTTTCTTTTAATTCATGAACCTCTGTAATTTTAAGGGGGACAATAATTGTTGAAGTTAACTTCTTACAGCCTTGAGTGCAGGCTTCGGTCCTGGGCACAGAAACGCATGAAGTTCAGAACGCACGGACGATAGTGTTGTGTTGGTGGAGTGGAGTGGGAGATGGAGCGCGCCGTTACTTCGTGTCTCAACATGTAAACAGTCCGTCACAGTACGGCACAAAATATATTTCACCCTGTACAGATGCAGTGTGTACAGTACATTCCTAGTGTAGACAACAAATGTCTACCATTAAGGTATTAACCTTCAATCAGGTGTCCGTACGCCGAAGCCTGTTACACGTACCGCAGCCAAGCAGCAATAGGCCTGCACACAACGATCACGGACCCACCTGTGCTGCTGCAGTCGGGTGATGCACACGGGTCATGACGTCATTTATACTCTAAACCTCATACTGGTTACTCTGTGTCCCTAGGGCCTACGCCGAAGCCTGCTTATGTGCTAATCACTAAAGCTCGGAACTTGGGGACTTGTGTGTCGTGTGGATGAGTAACGTTACAGGTACAACGTACACAATGTTCACGCTGCAAGAGCTCAGGGACAGTTGTGTGTACTAAGAAAGTGGTCACATCGAATGACAGGAAGACCGACGACGAAACTGTGTCATGTCGAAACCAATGACATTCAGAGGATTACAGGTAAACGGTCTGTTTGAGGATTTAGAAAATACGTGTTATTCGAATGGGTATTATAGAAGTTTCAAAATACATTTTTTTTTTTTATTTTAGGTACAGAATTTCGTGGACGACTTCGGAGATACATTACTTTCCTCGAATGGAAAGTTTATATTTTGTAAGTTGTGCTACACATAAACTAGAGGTTGGAAACGGTGAAAGACATTGCAGTCCCTTAAATCGGTGGAAAATTTATCCACAGCCGTGGAACAAGTCGTAGAGGGATCTGCCCTAGTAGTGACACACAAATTGAAAACTATTTTCGAGAAAAATTTGGGAAATACTTATCTTTCTCAGATAGCTAGCAACTACTGAAAATCGAATAGAAAACAGTAACAGCGAAAAACATTCAGTATTTTAAGTTTGTTCCCGTTACTTCATGTGAAGTGGAAATAAGTTTCTCTCGTTTCAAATCATGTTTAACTAACAGGCGAAGAAGTTATGGGCTCGAAAATCTTCGAATGTAAGTAATCATACACTGTAATAAAATGTACAGAGCAGAACAGTAAATTTGATATATTTCTCGTGTTTATTTTCATTACACATATGCTGTAAAATTATGTGTTTCAACCTACAATAATACTATCAATACATTGTTACAGCCAGAAACCACTTTTATAGCAGACCTGACTGTACCTCCGTGCTGGAAGCGGGTGTTGTTGACATGGAAGTCCAGTCGCTTAGCCACGTGCAAAGGCACAAGTCCCCAAGTTCCGAGCTTTGCTAATCACTTAGAGATTCCGGCTTCTTGTGCTAATTTGCCCGTTGATTTTGTAGGACTCCGCAACACTATATCCGAGATTTCATCAAGTTTTTCTGTTAAAATTGTAGGTCTGACACTTCTTGGTGCATCGAGAACTGATTCGTTCCACGGAATTTATTGATCAAATCACGTACAGTATCGTGATTTGGACACCTGGAATTAGGGAAACTCATACGAAATTTCTGTTTCACATTTTCCGTAAATTTATCACCTTTGCGAAAAACGCATTCCACCAAAAACGCTCTTTCTTGAATAGGAAGCATTGTCACCAGTAGTCTTTAGCCCACAGTCGCTCACAATTAGACTGCAGTCTGCCCTCAACTGATAACGTTAACTAAATAACCCCCACTTAAAGATACACGGCCCGGCTGATGGTACCAACATATCTGCAGTTGCGAGCGCTATTTCATCGAGATTACAGACAAAATTAAGCTACAGGACGGAGATCTACTAGTCAGTTTTGACATAACTTCACTGTTCACCAATGTTCCTGTCAACGAAGCCACCTACATCATACACCAGAAACTCATAGCTCAAGATCTGCCGACAGAATGGGCAACACTAGCGGAGTTCTGTCTACAATCAACCTTTTTCCAGTTCCAAAACAACTTCTATGCTCAGAATGAAGGTCTGGCGATGGGCTCCCCATTATCCCTATAGCAGCCAACATTTTCATGGAAGTGATGGCTCTCTCGGCCACTCGGTTTTCAGGAAGTCTACCCACACCAATAGATACCTACACGCCTCGTCACACCACCGCCCAGGATTCAAGAGATCGGTCATCAAAACTCTCACCGAGCGCGCTCATAGAATGTGTGACTCTGAGCAGAACTTCAATTCCGACACAAAAACAACGGATACGACAACAACATTATAAGGAAGTCCACATACAAGAACTGACGACCAGAAGCACACGAACAAGATCCTGAACTTATGAACATGAAACAGAAGGCCTTCCTCCCATACATAGAAGGAACTACAGACAGAATTGGGAAATTACTGAGTAAATTCAATATCAAGACGGTATACAACGCCCTACACAAGATCTCCCACTCATTAGTCAGAGTCAAAGATAAACTTCCATACTTCCAATCAGCCGGAATATACATGATCCCTTGCCCCTGCGGTCTAAAATACATGGGCCAAACTGGACGTAGGTGGAAGATAGAATGAAGGAACACATCCCACTCTGCAAATACGGACCATACGAAAAATCAGCAATAGCCTTACACTCGGCAGATCCAGGCCACGCCATCGAATTCGACAATATCAAGATAATAGATAAAGAAGACACCTTATAAGGAAGACTGGTTAAAGAAGCCTTCCACATCAAACTACATCCCAACACAAAGAAGGGGAAGTCTATTCCAAGATCATACTAAGGAACGAGAAACCAGGTCTTTACATGTACGCGGCGCCCCCCCCCCCTTCATCCGGACATCGGGCACGATACCAAGGTCACTCTTTCGGACCTTATGAGGGCCAGTATTTAATATGAAAACTCCCCTTCATACAGATCTCAACCGGATTGGACAACGTAAGACCAATCAGATGCCAGAAGGAGAACCTACGACTTATCACCGAAAGTACTCCCCCCTCATCGAGACTATATATATATATATATATATATATATATATATATACGAGCTCGCAGAGTATTTCCTTATCCAACTGCTCTGAAGATGACCACAACACAGCGGTCGAAACGCCAGCCACCAACACCAAGACAACGCGGTAGAAGTCCCGAAGCTTATCCACAGACCATGTTTAGTTACTGTTCATTAATTTGTTTCTCTAGTTACTGCTTGTTTCATTAGCTACAATTTATTTGCAATCACACAAGCAGTGGTACTACTGATAAGAAATGAGCATGACCTTCCACCGCCGCGCCACTAATCTACAGCACAACTGTGCAGCCCTGCAAGTGCAGCTACTAATGTACAGCACAACTGTGCAGCCCTGCAAGTGCAGCTACTAATGTACAGCACAACTGTGCAGCCCTGCAAGTGCAGCTACTAATGTACAGCACAACTGTGCAGCCCTGCAAGTGCAGCTACTAATGTACAGCACAACTGTGCAGCCCTGCAAGTGCAGCTACTAATGTACAGCACAACTGTGCAGCCCTGCAAGTGCAGCTACTCAGCCATGTTCCCGTATGGGAATTGTTCAGAAGTGTTCACGGGACTAATGTCATTAAAATAAGTTCATATTTTACTTCTGTAAACTTAAGAGGAATTTTAAAACTTAATTAATCATCGTGTCTGTTTAGCTCAGTTGGCTAACGCGTGTTGTTATACAATGTTATAAACCCAACTTCGCAGGTTCAAGTCTTCTCGCCTCCCAAAAGGTAAATTATTACAAATTAAAAAAAAACATATTAGATATGGATGCAATGCACAAATTACGACGTAGTAAATAGAGAAAAGAGGAGATTGAGTGTATGTATATTTAAGAAATGGTAATAAAGAAGTAGAGATAGTGACATCTAGTAACTAATATATTAACTTCTTGAGTAATAGAATAGTTCAATGGAAAAGTATACGTGTGTGCCCGGGTACTAGGAAAATACTAATGAACTGTGAGATAAAGTTCAAACTGTGACGTAAAGTCTTTATCTCACTAGTGGAATAAAGTAATGTTGAATAAAAGCCTATTTTACAAACGCAAAAGTATTCAGTAAAGACATGTTTTTCGTTATGGTCATGGATAAAATTGTATTTATTTTAATATATTCCATTCCTGTATAGACGTTACATCCAATGATAGGAATTTCCACACATTCCTTGTCACTCGTTTCACCTGTTACCATACCCACAATTAAAAAATGAGGGAAGATAATAATAATAATTGGAGATACTGAATTCGTAGCCAAGACGGTTGTTCATATTGCAAAAATACAGTAAAACTCGAGTTAGTCCACACCTGTGGAGTAACGGTTAGCGCGTCTAGCCGCGAAACCAGGTGACCCGGGTTCGATTCCCGGTCGGGGCAAGTTACCCGGTTGAGGTTTTTTCCGGGGTTTTCCCTCAACCCAATATGATCAAATGCTGGGTAACTTTCGGTGTTGGACCCCGGACTCATTTCACCGGCTTTATCACTATCTCATTCAGACGCTAAATAACCTAAGCTGTTGATAAGGCGTCGTAAAATAACCCACTAAAAAAACTCTAGTTCAGTGATGTCTGCACTTAACAGTGAAAGAAACAGAATTATCGCACCCTTCTCAGTCTTAGATAATCTCGAGTATCTGCCTCCATTTTTGTCATTCATTTTTTAAAATGGAAGTTTTGAAATATGATTCTCTGTGAAACGAAGAGTTTTTGGTTTACAACTGAGTGTTGAGATTTAAGATCTCTAACGTTTCGGGATTGCTCAAACGCTTCTTTGCGACATCATGAGGGTCCTATTACCAGAGATCTGAAGGATTGCCTGCTTTGTGTGGCCCAGTACAGTGGATGTTATGTTTCAACACACGACTGGAAATCCAAAATTCTTCGCCTGAGGGTTTATAAAGTTTGTTGTTCAGTCAGCTGTCCGAAGACGGGTTTGAACTTCATAAGAGACACTAATAAGGCATCACTCATGAGGCAACTAAGCCAGGAGATATCGGTGTAGATTGGCCAGTTCCTTTCCCTCTCCATTGCATAGGCTACATCGCTGAATGGTTACGTATTACACCGAAGCAAGCCTGTCCTAAAACTCAAGTACATATAATTACCAGGCAGCCAGTGGCGGTTCCTCGGGGGAGGGAAGGGAGGAACGTCCTCCTCACATTTTTCTTCTTTTGAAAGTAAATACCAAATAAAATATGTGCCTTGAAATTCGAGGAAGATTCGATAATTTTTAAGTTCACAGGTATAAGAAAAACTCGGTTGATCGAGTTTTAAACGATGCGCGCTCATGTGCTGTAGAAAACTGTGAGAAAGATGCGAGATTGTCTGTAGAGGAAAGGCACTCCATTCCTCCTCTACTGCAGTTAACACACATAGACAACAGCGCACTAGCGGCCAGAGAAAGAAGCAGAGTTTTAAAGCAAGTAAATGAACGGAGAGGGAGGAGATCCTCCCCTGAATCAGCGCATGGGCGGGAACCGACTGGTCGTGCAGCAAGCTCGCTACCGCTGCCACCTAACGATGCTGCATTCAACCGGACTATAACACACCTAGGAGGAGACACAACAAAAACAGTTTTAACGCAACGCTATGAAAGACATCATGTAAACTTTTCTTTAATTATAAATCAAAAATATTATTCATTGCACTTTATATAGGCTACTATTCATGGTTTGAAACTTTCGTGGATTTTTGAAAGTTAAAGTCGGGTTTATGTAAAACAAAGAGGAAGTAGTTCTACGTAGTTGGCCCCTGAAATTCACTTCTATTCATTGTTTACTAGACAGGGCAACAGCCAAGTTGTCAGTTTTGTACAAACATATTTGAAACTGAAAGTAGGTACTCCAAACTACATCATTTTTAACATAAAAAATTAATCGGCCACCGGGAGCTTTGAACAATAATGATAGTATGACTTTACAAGAACTGACATTCTTCAAAAGCATGTGATACTGAACTTGTAAAATGTACATGTGGCAACACAGACCACGTGGGTGGGTGCAGTATTCTCGCTTTCCTCAGATCATTTCCCATTCCCATTTCCGTAAAACGGTTCCGGTTACGAGTTAGTAGCTAGTCTCTTCCAACACGTGTGGTGCTGTAGTGTGCTCGAAAAATGCTACGAGGTTGTGCATTTCATTTTAATTGTTAATTTGCGGAATTATTCAACAATGAATGGAAGTGAAAACATAATATATTTTGGACAATTTAGGAAACTCAGTTTACAAGAACAGATTATTGCTATACAGAAGGGAAGGCCAACCCCAACACTACCTGGTCTTACATGTATGCATGTAGGCTCATTTGTAGCATGTTTCATTCAAGAAGGTGTCATTTCGTGCTGTTAACTTCTTTCCTCCTCTTAAGAAATATGCAGGAGCCGCCACTGCAGGCAGCGCATTTTCGTTCCCAAACAAGTTATCGGTTAGTACATCCTGGAGGTTCAGTGTTTTTAAATGCTTACGTCAGGACGCTATGAAATGTATTTTTTTCCCGTGGCGCTATAGCCCGTGAAGGAACTTGACCGACCAGCCGGCTGCTGGCCTCACGCCCACATGCCGAAGCAGAGGTGGACGATATGAAATGCATAGTTCTGTAAATAATAATAATAATGAAGCATAACGACTGTAAGTGGGATTGCTACTAAATTGAAATGGTCTGTCCAGCTACTTTTCAACCACGTAAACGCAGTAACACTCCGAATCTTCCGCTCTACAAAAATATCAGTGCTACATACGACAGAAAATATAATTAGATCAATAATAATATTGAAGTAGTATATAGAACATATATTGTAAAACATAATAGTAAATATGATACACATTAACTGTGTATACTGTATATACAATAAAATTAATTAATTTAACAAAATTAGTTCCATTACGGTGAACAAAAACGTAATACTATATATTCAGAGATTATTGAAATTCATACATTTTACCATAAATGCTAGTAAAAATATATTTAAGCTAAGAAAATGTTCTTCCTACGTCACATGACGTTACAGAGACACAATATATGCAAGTAATTATTCATTTATCAAAATCTAGCCCGTTACAGTGAACGAAAACGCATTCTGAGGTTATGAAATGCAGATATTTTACGAACGTCATATACAATTTGTTTAAACTGAGAGAATATTCTTTCTAGTCACATGACATTACAGGGCATAGGCGAACAGCTTCCCGATTCTTGTGCTGTCATTCTGGCTGTTAATCGCCTATCAGTACAACTTCACGTATCCTGGTGATGTCATCTGTCCGTGCAGTTGTTGGTGTTCATCTTCTGCCCTCGGCAAACATTTTATGCTATTGACATCATATTTCCAAAAGCCTGCTAAAGCTTTGCATACGTTGTCGTGACATTTTCACCGAGTTTCGCGATATTATGCGATTTCATTGTATCGACGAGGAGTAAACACACAACTCCACTATTCAAGCAGTTACTCCACACTTGCGGCTTGCAGCTGGAATTCGGGTGGAGAAGGACCAAGGTCAAACACATCTCTGACAGGAGGCTGCAAGGTTGCCTGATCAAAAATCAGTCTCGTTACTTTATTGTCCGACCTCGTATTCGTCTTACGAATGATTAAGCGAATCATTTGTGGAAGAATATAACGAGTGCATAGTTTCAGTATCAAAGAGTTGCCGAAGTTAACCTTTTGCCTTTTGCGTGGGACGAAAATTAATTAGATCCCAGTTATGTTGTCTTTCAAACTTGCTTACATAAAAAGCACTCATTCGACACATTCGCAGATGTAGATGAAGTTATAAGAGTCGTACCATTATTAATAGTGTTATCGGCATCAGTAAGAGAGATACTACAGGTTAACAAGGACGTTGACTTCGCGTCTTGAGAGGCGATAGAACGTCCGAAAATAAGTGACAACAACTATTCTCAGGAACACCTCTGCGTCAATTGCTTATAAAAAAAAAACAACATGCGTTGTACCAGTCAGATTTGTAATCGCCGCCCAAGTGTTGCTGGGAATAAAATGTACAAATTTGATTGATGCACGATTTGTTGAATACATTGAATTCCCAGCAACACTTGCGCGGCGACTACAAATATGATTGGTACAACCAAAGAGTTTGTAATATATAACTATTACAAACTCTTTGGGTACAAGCCTAGATCATATATGTAAGAAATAGCTCATCCCTATGTTAAAATCGGCAGCACTTCGAAGAGAACAACCGCCAGGATCGCCACTGTCCGCCGTAAACGAACACGAGATGGCAGTACAGTCGCTAATGCAGTTAAAATGGGAATTATGACGTGACTCCTTATGTAACAACTAGATGGCAGCATAGTAAACCTGACAAAAGTTGTTACCGTCAAGGCTTATCTGGCCGAGCTATCTGGGTTTATATGATCTAGGGTACAACGTATGTTGTAATAATCTTGGTGCTAGGTATGTTGGTTACTTTGTATTTCCAGCAACACCTGCGTGGCGATTACTTCATTTGATTGGTACAAGGTTTGTTGGATACACTGAACTCCCAGCAACACTTGCGCGTCGACTACAAATTTGATTGGTGCAATATATGTTGGCTACATTTTATTCCCAACAACACTTGCGCGGTGATTACAAATTTCATTGGTGCAAGGTTTGTTGGCTACATTTTATTCCCAGCAACACTTGCGCGGTGATTACAAATTTCATTGGTGCAAGGTTTGTTGGCTACATTTTATTCCCAACAACACTTGCGCGGTGATTACAAATTTCATTGGTGCAAGGTTTGTTGGCTACATTTTATATTATTGAATTAATAAATGATGCATTTGATGTCTTGAACTCCAGGTTCCCAAGGATGAGAAAGCTCCTCTTAGAAGTGGTTATGGCCTCAACCATCGAAGCCATGAAAACACTTTGAAAAGATTTTTAGAAATTTGTTCTGTCATGCGGCTAGGGAAAAGACAGTCTTCTTCCATTCCAGAAAGGATTTTTAATCTCAATAAATTCTCTCATTGGACTCTTTACAGATGTAAAAAGCATCGGAATAAGTTACATTCTGACTTCTAGGTTGAATCAAGACTGCCCAGAAAATTATTTTTCTAGAGTTCGCGGTCTGGGTATATTCTATAATAATCCAACTCCCTTCGAGGTGAAGAATAGAATGCGGCTCTTAATACTGACTTGGACTACGAACGACATACCTTTGTCTTGTAGTGCCTCTGTTACTGAGGAGAGAAGTCAGCCTCCAACCTCTACTGATTTCGTAACATCTGTAAAAGAAACTGAAGAAGAATTCGAGAATTTTCTTTCTAGTGAGCTGTGCATAAAAGTAACTGACGACTCATCCCAAGTTTTAAGATCTAATAATTCGGGTGAAGGAAGTGAAGAAGACTTTCTTTTAGATATCGACCTCAGCAATTCAACGTGCACTAATGAAGATGTGACACACGACGCTTTAAAATACTTGGCAGGCTATATCGCCTTCAAGTGCAAAAACATTGATGGTTGTTTGGGAATCGTAACAGAAAAATTGCAGCCTGATACGAAACTGTCCACAAGACTGGATCAGTATAATTTCTAAAGGGGGCCTCACTTCTCCACCACCTGAATGGTTGGCTGCAATAATGGAGTTTGAAATTATTTTTGCAGCTTTCCACGGACAACATTTTTCCAAGTGCAACAAGGTGATGGAAACACTAACATCTATTATACAGTCGAAGTTTCCCGAAATCCATTGGAAAATCATTGCTTTGTATGTGAGGACAAGGAGTTTCATCCGCATCAGGCATTTCAACAAAATGCCAAAATGGCAAGTAATTAAGAAGAATGCAGCAGCAAAAAGGAACCTGCAATGGATTTAGTTTCTTCAGCAGCCACGGAGTAGATTTCCAGCTCCAACATCATAACGTAAGTTCTAAGTTACAATTATTTTATTTGTTTAATATGTCTTAAGTAACATATTAAATTAGCAAAACGCCTTATTTGTACGATATGTTTATTTAGTGAAAATCATAAACGCGAGTAACTACGTTTATTGTAAGGTTGCAGAGTAATGTTATGTAATTTAATCTGCCCTACTATTGTTATTACTTTATGTTTTTCTCTTGACTATGATACATTTAATTATTTAAAAATACGCTCTAGCTCACCAATGTAGTTCTTTAAAGCGGGTTAGAGAAATACACATGATAAACAGTACTTACATTTACTAGGTAACGCAAGAGAATGTTTAAACTCGCGCTAGTGTCGTCTGCCTGATGACGTCACAGGGCGCTGACCAATGATAACGCATACCCCCGGAATGGCCTACCTGTAGATATTCTAAGTTCCTTGGAAGATGGCTGCAGAGATAGCAGTCGAAAGCTTGGAGCATTCCAAAATCCTAACTCGGCTGACATCCCGCGAAAACATTAGCGAACCAACGCCGAGAAAGCCTCAAATCATACATGAAAACAGTCAATTTTCCAAAGTAAATGAACCAGATGTAGTTTGAAATATATATTAATAATAGGTAGAAAAGCGCAAAATATGCATATTTTGTGTGTTCGTTCCATGGATGCTTATTCACTACAGAAACTCGTTAGTGATTCGATTCTTAGTCTGCATGAGAGGGCGTGGTATCTTTCACAGGCACCTTCGCACAATTTACACACGCACTCTGCACTGGGCTCATGGTAGCCTGTCGTTTTGCAAATCTTGAAATGAAAACCATGCACTGCGAAGCGTGTGATGGTGTGTTTGAGTTCGTAGTACGGTCTCTTCCACTCGTCGGACAGCATGGCCTCTGTTGTATAGAAGTCGCTCCATATTTGTGACCTCTTCGTTCGGAGTTCCTGTAGGAGATTCTCGTACTGGGCAGTGGACGGGAGCAGTAGTTGGTGTCTCAAATCTTCGATATAGAAGGGTTCCCTTGACATTTCGTAGCATAGTCGTGATGGAGCATATTTTGATATGGATAGGGCTCTTTTAATAAATGTTGCCTTCATTCGTTCTATGCGTTTTAAATTGCTCTTTGTAAGGTTCTCCCATATGATGTTCAGACCATATTGCAATATAGGGCTGATTTTGACTTTGAATAATGTCATGGCTGTCTCTAGCGATAATTTGCTTACATGCTGTACTTCATGCATTGCTTTTATAGCATGTATGGTTCTTTCATTTACATGTTGTGTATACGTATCCCCATGCGTTTGGAGGGTGATTTCTAAGTACTTGAATTGGGTTACATTTTGTAGCTCCCTGTGCTCCAGACGGAATGTATCTTCAGCTGCTATTCTTCCTCCTCGGCGGAAGATCATGGATACGGTTTTGTCTACATTTATGGCTAATTCGTTCTCTCGGGCCCATATTGATAATTGGTCTAGCGAGGACTGAAGCTTTTGCCGTGATGTGGACGCTAGGGCCATGTCGTCGGCATATATATACATGCTGACTCCATCTAGCTTGACACTGTTCACAATATCAGCTGTTGCTACATTGAATAACGTGGGGCTTAGTGGGTCGCCTTGCAACACCCCGATACTTTGCTCTATAGGTTCTGAGTATGTGACGCTGTCGTCGATTACTAAGCTGTTTTTGTTTAGACTGTGGTAGAACGCTGCAGTCCCGCCATCTAGGCGGGATTGTGTTGCTGCTGTGTGAATGGATTCAAATCCCGCTGTACTCACAATAATTCGCGTCCGTTTCGCACATAGACAAATAACAGAGCGTACGCAAAACATCTGTACTTGTCTCTGCAAAACATCGACGCACAATTCGATTTGTTGCCATCTATTGAGGAGTTATTGAAGGAACGAGGACTTATTGCCTACCACCATCAGTAGATGTCTCTCAGTTCATGTTGTAAACAGAGTCCGTGGATATACAGAGTAGCGCAATCACCGAGTCGGCCGCCATTGTTAGTCCTTTTCAACACGCTACGGATAGGAATATTTGAAGTAAAACTCAGATATTTTTAATTTGAAGGGCAAAAACGTCTAAAGGATCTTCTCACATTATAGAACATTATTATCAGTCAACATACTAATGTATAAAAACTTCATTTAATAATTATTACAGCATAAATACGCATTTAAGTGTTCAATATACTCCTTCATAAACATCACAGCAACATGAACTTAATAAATTACAAGTAACAAATGGAAAGAACAATTTTGCAAATAAAATAACAATAAATCTAAACATTTCCAACTGCATTCCTCGTGCAAACTCTCCGGCTTCCGCATATAAGGGCACACTATACTGAAATTTCTCGAAGTTTATTAGTTTTAAGAGTTCACAACAGTGAAACCAATAACTACCATACTTACGAAGCTAGATTCACCACATTTTGATCACTGGTATATCTGCTTATTAGTGACAAGTGTACAAAATTGCATCCGCCTATGATACGTGGTTTGCATTTTATTAATTAATTTATTAAAATATTGAACCGCTTTATATAAAAAGTCGCACTACAATTGACATTATTCTTAAGTGATTTTCACTTACATGGCTCCTTACATACATGGAATCAAAGCTTACTATAAGCTTTTGTTGTAAAATTAATAAGTAAATTGCTAGAATTTTTTAGTTAATGAAAAAAATGAATAGTCATAAAAATTCCTAGTAATTTACCCATTCGCTGTACAGAAAATTCCAATAGTAATGTTTGTTCCAATGTATATAAAGAATCTTATAAGTGAATATCAATGAAAAATAATGTAAATTGTGACGCAAGGAACTTTTTGCATTAAGCAATACACTATATAATTAAGTTATTAATAAAGTGCAAACCACTTATCATAGAGAGAGACGAAAGTTTGTACATGTGTTATCAACCAGAATACTAGTGATAAACATTTTGTGAGTTTAGCTTTAAAAGTATGGAAGTTAGTAATTTCATTATAATGTCCCCAAGGATACACTGATGTGAGATTTTGTCATTTTTGGTAAGAAAATCGTTTCTTTGTTTTTATCTTTAAAAATTCATTTATGGTCTAAAGATGCCCTCTGCCAATTTTCATGATCATACGACCGGTCTATCAGCTGTTTAGGGTCACATTTTTAAAAGGCTGCGAGCTCTGACTGTTAATTTAAATTCTCCGTCCACGACCCCCACTCTGAATTCTGCGACCATTTTGGAAATTACGCTATATTTCATACATTATTTATTATATTAGATTTCCGATTGAGCCAGTGTAGCTTCTTGACTTCTCGAAATATTTCTTCATAGAATCCAACAGGTGTTAGACCTACGTACTTCAAAGGCTGCTTTCCTTTAAAAGATATTCAGTTACAAAGGAGAGACAACTCTTATCTAAAGGAAAATTCCACTTGTTGCTAGTAGCCATAACAACGTGTTTTCCATGCTTGGTTTTTGTTTGTGATACAAGAAATATTTGCAAGTTTCTAACAGTTTTATTGTTAGTGTTATAATAGTGTCTATAGTCCGTAGTGATTTGTAAATAATATTTATCTATTACAGTGTTTTCATAAGATTACATAATTTTTAGTCATCTTTATTTACTAGTGTAGGTTAGGTGTGCACAGCGTAGTAGCGTATATAAGGATAAGTTCTATATATAATATGATAGTTCTACATGTTTCAAAATGCCTAGAAAATAAAAAAGACAGAGACATGGTTAATTATTATTATCCCAAACTTTTGAAGTCAATTTTCTCCTTTTTAATTTTCTGTAAATTTTGCATTGCTAAAAATGCTACTCTTTCTACAGATTCTGTACTACATGCATGATTTTTTGTAGAGGTTTTTGAATATGTTCTTAACAAAACTTACTATCAGTATTATACCTAACACTCATTTTTTTTTGTTGTTGTTCTTGTTGTTTAGTCAATTGTCCGAAGACAGATTTGAACCCCATAAGTACCACCAATAAGGCATCACTCATGAGAAAACTAGGCCAGGAGATAATGGGGTAGGGTGGCAAGTTTCTTTCCCCCCTCCCATGCATACTTCGCCGATTAGCTACATATTCCACTAATCACACTTCAGATACTTACAAACAATTGTCTTCCTCTGACACATATCGTCAAGTGAGATGTACTGCCTGATTATATCTATATGCATATCAGCCAGAAGAGGTATTTTTTAATATTAAGTTTTTTATGCTCGAGTTGAATTTTTCTGTTTTTACACTTTTAGTGCATTAAATATGTTTAATTATTTTTTAGTAAAATAAAGAGGAAAATTGTATAGTAAGTTTCGTTTCTGAAGGTGTGACACGTATGTAGACAAAAATTGTGGCCAAAATAGTAGCAATTTTTGGAAACCTAAATTTGCACAATTTAAAATTACAAATTAAAAGTACAAAATTTCATAGATCTACTTAGAATAGTTTAGAAAATTGAAATTTCACATCAGTCTAACCTTAATAGGGTTTCTAGTTTCCACGGTCTTTGTATTTTCTAATCGAGCCAAACAATACAATCTTGTCTCAAGAACAAATTCAGAACTTCACAAATACATTTTGTCATTCTTGCAAATAGCAAATAGGATCAAATTCAGAAATGCTTGATTTGAAAGGGAAAAGATGGTAAAAATTTGACACTGATACTAATTGGTACGTGACTTTCATTTGTTTTATGTAGAAATATCATTGCTGAATCAACTTAAATTCTAGATTAGTTTTATAAAAATATTTTGGGGCCCAAATTTTGAAAAAATAAATATAAAAATACAGTCATTCATTAATCTCACAATGTATGCTCGCTTAGGTAGCGGATCGTTCCGTTTTATATTTATAGTCACTTCTTTCCTTTTTCCTTATTTCTTTCACTTTGTCACAGAGAAAACAAATGTGCGCTTTTTTCAGTTCTCTGTGAACAGTTCTGAACACAGTAGCATTGCATTTTTTCATATTTAAATTACATTCTTTCCCTATGCAACTGTATACTGCATAGCGCGCGCTGGACAAACAATGGCGGATTTGTCGGCATTTGCCGGCTCAAACGATTGCGGTACTCTGGATATCCACGGACTCTGGTTGTAAACTGCAGTTGTAAACACAGTCCGTAGATATCCACGGACTCCGGTTGTAAATAACTCAATACAAGTTGCATCCCCCTGGTTTCGCATTCGCTACCGCTCCCGCGTCGGTGTGCGCAGAAGCTCATAGGGTATTACGAACGCAGGAGCAGTAGCGCCACGGTTCCGGGCTGCAGGACTCCACTGGCCTTCGTCGAGTAATATTTACGGTACATTTTAAAATCTGCACGCATGGATAAATGGATAAATATTTATTTATCCATGCTGGAGGTTTTTATTCGGATTCTGCTGTTTTTTTCGAGGGAATTTTAGCGGCTTTTCATTCTTCTGCGTTGGCGACGCTGCTCAGGATTTAATCGGAAGCAGTGTTGCCAAGTCAGCGGTTTTGTAGCTAAATCTGGTGTTTTCAGGACTATGGTCAGCTACAGAATTTTACCGCCAGCGGCTAGCTATTTATTTGGCGTTCTTTGATGATTCCGGCGAAAGGAGAGGATATTTTTAAGTTTTTTTTCTGTAAAGATGTTATATTGTTTTTATATTGCGGACAACAACATTAGTTAATCATAAACCAGAGATTAATATGGTATTATCACAAATTTTCATTGTGCAAGTATAAAATATCAATGTTTTATGATAACTCGATTTCGTACAACCATGTCCATTTCCTGCCTCATCCATTGTTGTACAAATAATAGTATGCTTCATTCGTAAACTTTTAGTTTAATCATGTAGGCATAGTTTTTGTAAATAAATTGATATTTTTAATCATAAAGCGTAGATAATGAACTAATTACTTTCATTTATGATAACTTAAGCCCGGTTCAGACGGTGTGTGGTTCTGTGATGGATTCCAAGGTGGTTGCGCGGATGGGTCGCCTGCGTGGTCACGCACCGGAAGTAATGCACTCTCGTGGCTCCGTGGATGGCTAGCTTGCTGGATTTCGAGGATAGGTTCCTTGCTATTTTTCCTGCGTGCTTCTGTGCTGGTTCAGTGTTACCAAAATAGTTGTTCTCCAACTAAATCTTTTTTTTATGTATTTCTTAGTTTCTAAGGATAGAATAATCAAATATAGAACTTTAGTTCTTTAAACTTCTTGTTTAATTGCTTTGTTGCAACATTTACTATTGTTAATGTAGAATTTTAATTGTTTTCCACTTATGGTTAGTTTCTTATTTATGATGAATGTTATCTAGACTGTTCCGGGACCTTGGGAGCGAGAAAACAACAGTGTGAATCAACCTCGGGAAGGTTGCAGAAGCTACTATTTTAAGGGGAGAGGATGGTATTTTTATGAAAAATTACTAAATTTAAAAAAAAAATTCTTTAAAATACACTGTGATATGTGTGCATCGTCATTTTTAAACTTCCTGCATTATGGATTTTTAAATCATTCGCCCACTTTTATTGTTGTTTCCGGTAAATTAAATTTTCAAAAAATTGTTTTTTTTTTCTTTAAAATACCCTTTGATATGTGTGGAATACATTGCATAACATTTTGTGGGTATTTGTGCCCTTATCGGATGTTGAGACGTCATTTTTAAACTTCCTGCGCTATGGATTTTTAAATCACACGCCCGCGTTTATTGGTTTCCAGTAACTTCATTTTTCTTTGCTACATTGCCAGACAAAATGAATATAATTTCTGAACTATTAAAGATACATGCATGATATTTAGAACACACATTCTTTAGACTATTAGGAAACTTTTCTCTGTAACAGAATTTTGTTAATTAATTTCATTTTAAAAATACGTGCGTTTGTTTGCAAGAAAGGAAATCAGAAAATTGTTATTAAATTTTAATTGTTTATTTTACCAACGTAGGGACTAATATCAAAATTCTGTTACAGATAGTTTGTAGAACATACTTTTTCAAATACATTGCAAAAACTGTTTGAATCTATCTTTGAAAACGGTTTAGATATATCGGTTTTAGTACAATTCTGCATTGGGTATATTTTTTTTTTTCAAAATATTTTTAATTGGTTCAGTTGCCACAGCTATGAGCTCTCTACATACAAAAAATTAATAATTTACACCAAATAGGAAAAAGAGTTTTGAAAAATACCATCCTCTCCCCTTAAGAGAGCAAGTCGAAAATTTTGATTATGAATTCCCACGGTTGGACCAAAACCAAGTTAGAACTTTAATTGAGGCGTACAGAGAAGAAACATGTTTATGTGCTATACAAACAGCATTGTTAAGACATCTTGGCCCGTATTTCTACGCAGTAACCATTTTCGGCTCCACATTCTACTCTTTTTAATTTGATCCGTCTCCTCAGCGTTCAAAGCTACCAAACAGCAAAGGCTGCTAAACGTCTTCTTCGTACAGCTTCACATACAGCTTCCATATTTGATGTTTACAAATCGTACCGCGCCAGCATCTCCAACTTCCAAACTAGCCAAAGAGTTTGTAATACTTCAAACTCTTTGGATCCAGCATGCAAGGCAGCTCGCTCCGTATGAACGAAAACCATCACCGCAGCCACCACGGAACCCAGCACCGTAGCCACCACGGCACCCAGCCTGCTAGCCACCTTGGAATCCATCACAGAAATAGGCACCGTCTGAACCAGGCCTTAGAAACTAAGAAAATACATAAAAAAAGATTTTGTTGGAAAACAACTATTTTGGTAACACTGAACCAGCACAGAAGCACGCAGGAAAAATAGCAAGGAACCTAACCTCGAAATCCAGCAAGCTAGCCATCCACGGAGCCACCAGAGTCCATTACTTCCGGTGAGTGCCCACGCAGGCGACCCATCCGCGCAGCCACCTTGGAATCCATCACAGAAACACGCACCGTCTGAACCGGGCTTAGACCAAAGACGTTGTAGTTATATATCTAGACACACAATTGGCGCTGGTGTCGTGTACAAATTTGGAACCTCTCGCGCAGGTTCGCGCGACGCCATGTTTGGGGAGCACGAATGATTGTTTCTATAAAGCATTCGGAGTTTAGAAAATACAATTGAGTATATAGGCGTTTTCTTAGTGGATTTCCTCCTTCACTGTAATATAACTAAACTTATTTACGTATTTTCTAACGTATGATATAAAATAACAGAAGTAAATCTAAATATTGTAACTAAGCATTGTTTTAAATACAAACGCCTTATATTGCTCATAAATAGACATTAGTTTATTTCTATTTCCTATGACCGAATACATGGAATATTTTTACTTATGTTATTTTATATACGTTAGAAAATACGTAAATTATTTATTTAAATTAAGTTACAAAGAGAGGGATGTCCGCTAAAAATGTCTATAATTATACCCAATGGTATTTTCCAAACACCTAACGCACTGTAATAATAATCCTCAGTGTTTTGAGAATCAGAGGCGATATGACTCTTCTACTGCAGACATTGATTGCAATTCCCTCATTCTTACATCATTCTCAATGACACAATATTGTCAAAATGTGATTGTGTTCATTGCTGGCTTAGTTGTTAAATAATTAAGAAAAATATGGTGTAATAAATCTAAAGACTCAATTTATGGTACGTAGTCTACCAGCAATAAACAGAATGTCTTTTATTTTTTTAACGAAAGAATAATGGGAGTCTTGTCATCCAATCATCTGAGATTATAGAAATATGCCGCTTAAGTGAAAGAGCGATTATACAGATGTTGACAGTTCAATGGCATATTACCACCCACTCTTACATCGTGTGAAAACAATGTGCTCCAGAAGTAGAACACTTGTACAATATTTCTACACTTATAGGAACATATTTTAGAAAATGGATCCCAGATTCCTCCCGAGAATATTTTAAACTTATTAAACTGACCATAAAAGTACATCAAGATCTACTGACGTAGCTCAGTGGGCTAAGGACTGTCGGTCTGGAGTCGCGCTCGGTCACGGTTTCGATACCCGCTGATTTCCTGGTTGGGTTTTTTCTTATATCCCCAACCGTAAGGTGAATATCAGGTAATCTGTGGCGGATCCTTGGCCTCGTCTCGCCAAATATCATCTCGCTATCATCAATTCCATCGATGCTAAATAATCTAGTAGTTGGTACAGCATCATTAAATAACCAAATAAAAGAAAGTACTACATAAAGAGCAGATGTTAGCACACAGCTTAAGGTTACCAGTACAACACGACTTTACATAAAAATGTTGTAAGACAATATTTAAAGGAGTCAATAATAATAATAATAATAATAATAATAATAATAATAATAATAATAATAAATCAATAGGCAAGATGTTCTGTACACTAGGCATGAGTTCTATTACCGTATATGACTAATTGACTAATTCATGCATGTGACGTTTATTTCATACTACAGCTGTGATAATGAGATATTGCACGGTAGACCTACTTAAATTTCAAACTAAAACATTAGGTACATGTTTCTATTTTACAGGTGTAGGTCTATATTATGTGATATGGAAGCGAAATTGTTCATTTCTCGTCCACATCAAAGTAACGTCTTATACAGGCAGTGTTTTGTTAATAATAGTTAATACTAATAATTTTCTTTTCATCTGAACTATTACTACAAAATGCATTTGTATTTCTGTTGTCAAATAACTATACAACATCTTTAGTTACGGTATCAAATTGTTACAGTTTTCTTTCGTTTCATGTCAAACTAACGGTAACTAAGCTTGATTAATTCTTTAACGTGGTCGCTTTAAATGTTAATAAGATTTTTTTTCATTTATCCATTCAGATTGATTTATTAGAGACACCAAACATATATATTAAACATTCAGCATTGTATAATGCAGCCGTCTGCTAGCCGGCGCTTCTCCCAAAGCATGGCGGCGGACGCAAGCTTCAATTTGTCCCTACTCTAAACTTCTGCGCAGCCTCGACTGTAGGGGCTCGGCTTAGACCACTGCCATCGTGATCTATACCAGGCCGTAATGCAGGTTTTGTGACGTCACACGATGAGTCGGGCTTTTCTATTTGAGTATACGGAGCTGAGAGAAAGATATTACTTTATAGCGTGTCGGCGCTCAATTTTATTTAGTGTAATGTGTGTATAAGACCCCTTCACACTTATTATTGCATAATATATTGCAGAAATAATTACAAAACGGTGTTATTTTAATGTGAACGGAGTTTTGCATGGTAACATAACCTGGTTGCATCAACATTTTAAGTTTGGAATGGAAGCTATTTTGAGATTTAATAAAGAAGAATTATTTATATTGTGATTTTAATTTAGCACGTCTACCTTCCTTACTTGTAGGTACAAAATTTACCACAGTCCCTCCTATGAAATTAGTGTACGTACAGTTGTGTGTTAATCTGGTAGGTTAGATAAATACAATTCATTACAACCCAGTAAAGTAGGGAACAAATAAATAATACAATTAAATTTTTATTCAATGTAATATGTGCATAAGTTCCATTTATGTGTTGCATAATGTGGCAGGAATAATAAATAAAACTGTGTTATTTTTATGTGAAGAGAATTTACAATGTTAACATAACCTATCTGCGTCAACATTTTAGGCTTAAGTTGAGAACGAAAACGGTTTTGAGATTTAATAAAGAAGAATATATTTTTAGGATGAACTTCAGAACACGGTTACCGTCCTTACTTATAGGTAGAAAATTCACCACAGTCCCACATATGAAATGTACATACGTTATATTACTTAGTAGCGCTGAGGTATAGTTCCGGTAATTTATGAACTGAAAACAGTTGAATTTATTTTTTGTGGAGATGCATTTGATCCTATAAGCAAGGCATATTAAAATCCTGAACGAACCGAACTAATTTGTATATCGTCGCTTAAGAACCAATACCGCGTAACTGACAAAATGTAAATTTTACAGGAGAAGGGAAAAACCGAATAAAAACCATAAAAATAACGCAATAGTCTTGAAAAGTGATGTATGGCTATGAAATAGCTTAACTAATTTGTAACTAAGTGAAAATGGATGATCATGGCTGTAGACATTTGCCCATGTCACTTACGCGGTATTGGAACTCTGCCGTTGACTACATTTTGTTAGTTACGCGGTATTGTGAGACAACTTTAGCAGCTTAAAGACACATGTTGACAAGCGTTTACTTTACGTTAAAACTGCTTTCTGGAAATATTATTCGTGCTCTTGTATATGTCAATATGTTATCTGAATTGTTATCCTACCATCTGACTTGAGGTCAAGGTCGGTAGGCTGTAGCTTGAATCAGCACTAGATTACGTTCCAGACAATGATTGCTGCATTCTTAGTCAATCATATGCTGAAACTATGGGAAAGGAAAAACGAAGACACAGTTCAATGTTTATAATAATAATAATAATAATAATAATAATAATAATAATAATAATAATAATAATAATAATAATAATAATAATAATAATAATAATCTGTTACTAGGTACTTACTTTCACATTACGTATTTGAATAGATAAGTAGAATTGTTACTAAAACGTTGCTGACAAGTATAATTTTATAATAAAATAATGAATAATAATAATAATAATAATAATAATAATAATAATAATAATATTATTATTATTATTATTATTATTATTATTATTATTATTATTATTGACAATGGACTTGACTGACTTGCGAATAATGAAAAGAAAATCATATAAAAATAATAATAATAATAATGATAATTTTTCAGGCACAATATTCGTTAAACACAATAAATAAATAATTATAGGCCTATGCTGAAATCACAAAAAGTAATCCTTGAGTAACCCTAGTGTGGAATACTATAATAAAAACTATGGCACAATCGGTTCTATATATAATAATGTGACGGTAATTTAGGCAGACTACTAATGCTCTTTTTTTGTGCTTTTGCACGAAAACATTACTTTTTTTTTACTGAAGGGACGCCATCAGTACTATTAGCTAACCAATATCGCACAGTTCATTCTTTAATTCCCAATGTACACAGAAACATCATTTTACAAACCTGAATTTTTTTCTCATCAACTTTTAGATTGTATACAAATGTTCTCTTTCTTCTCGATTCAGAATTTGTACTGCCAGGTCTTTTCGTAGGATTGAAATTCACAAGATTTGATACGTGAACGGTCCTCTGTTCCCAAGTCATAGTTTTCCAGAATGCCTGAAAGATGTGTCTTCTATCATTAGAAACTAAATTACAGCCTCTTACTTTCGAATTTTGGCACATTTTATAACTACAATCTGGCCCCAAATTCCTTGCATCTCTTTCCGTATCGTGTGTCACTTTGCCATCTTTCGATCTCTTGTAGCTAAGATAAGCTTCCTCTTCCATTCTGAGTTTTCTATTTTTCATTTTCTTCCACTTACCCTTGTGTGGCTTTGAACTTCTTTTTCTCTTTTCTGTCAAATTTCCATGAAACGCTTGTAGATTCTTCTCTTTACCTTTTTCTGATGAATGTAAAGATGTAGAATAAGTAGCACTCACGAA
The DNA here is from genome assembly GCF_040183065.1 of Periplaneta americana. NCBI lineage: Eukaryota > Metazoa > Arthropoda > Insecta > Blattodea > Blattidae > Periplaneta > Periplaneta americana. Next base: position 182,494,001 of record NC_091131.1, read on the forward strand.
TTCTTCGGGGTCGTCTACATCTGAAGAGGCATCCGAAATTTGGTGTAGATCCTTCATTGACGGGGTATTGTCTTCAGTTTCTGTCCTATCCTATTTCTAGCGGTATTATTTTAATAGTGTTGCTTTAAATCATACCAGACTGCATAATACGATCATAACCTTACCGGTAACACTGGACGGACAATGCCTGATCTGCAGCAGCCATTTTCAGAAGGACTGTTTTCTTTTGCATTTGAATTATCAGGCAGTACACCTACGAATAAGATAAGATTACTAGTGTTTATAAATGTGATATAAATGGATTAAAAACATGTGTAGTAAATATTATCATCAATTTAGATCTTCCTCCTACCGGAGGAAATGGAAGGAACCAAGCTCAGGACGACTGAATGTAGCTCAAATTATTTTAGCGGCCCATTCATGATTATTTATATTACTTAAATTAAGTTTGCTGTTATGATTCCGTAACTGAAGAAAAATAAACGTTTAATAACTGTGATACTTCTTATGCCATACCTTTGTTAATATTCACAGAAGTTTCTCCCGTCTTGAATGCAGAACATTGCACAGATAGGATTTCGTTCTCGCTAAACTGACCGTCTTCTGATTCATTGTCCATTTCTTTTCTTGTATATGTAGGCCTATATAATAATAAAATATTAAATGTACTATATTTCAATGAATAAACTTGCAATAAGATTCTGCGTGAATTCAGCTCAACTAACATTCAATTGACATTAGTGAAATAATTCTATTATAATTACCTTTTAAAATATTTAAAACTGAACACTTCTTTAATCTTCTCAGAATATTACACACTGTTGACACAATTTTACAAGGCAGTAACGAGAACCAGCTTCTGTACTGAGGGCGTGCAGGGAGTAGACATAACAGCATATCTGTTGTCAGATACGCGGTATTTCCTAAAGACTTCTCGTGACTTCAGATACGCGGTATTGTACCTCCCCTCCTTCGCACGCAGACCATTCATGCAATCAAATTCCCGCGCTTGTCAATGCATGCAGATGACAGTGGAGGTACCATCTGTGCAAAAAACAGTTTTGACCAAAAATGTCAGTTACGCGGTATTGTTTCTTAAGCGACGATATGCAAGATGTATGAATACGAAGGGAACTACCTCGGCGCTAGTTTAGCCCTAGTAACATATTAAACTAATCAGACTTCAGACTGGAGTACCGTCTGAAACGAATAAATACAATTGAAGTGTAGACAAATTGCATTTATAAGTTATACGTAGCGTTATGCTTAATTATAATGCATAATTGCGAATATGGAAATAAGGCAAGTACTGATAGAATAAACATAACCTATAACTTCAACACATTAAAATATGCGTGCGATGCAACTGAAAATTGTTGAAACGTGCATAAATGAATGTGCAAGAATTTCGTAATGAAGCATGAGTGCTTTATTTCAACTAATTACAATTCTAGATACTGTAACAGTAATGAAAACTATAGGGTATAATTTTTCGTAATATACTATATGTATCAGTTATTGTATCTCGTTTTTAGTTCAAATTGTGTATATTATCAAACGTCGTATTATTTACTCGTATAATGTAGGGCGCAATAATTTAAATTTAATAAGACAAATACGTTAAACTAACAATAATGGATTAGACAAGAGTAACATCGGTAACGCTGCACTTCGGCCTAATCACAACTTACTTTACATGCCAGTCAGTGTTTCACTTTCACGTATATATTATTACACATATTTATCCTACTGTTTATAAGACCAAAATTTCACTTAACCACATAAGGGCGCAATATTTAATCGAAATAAAGGCAGGTATTACACATACGAACTTTGCCTGCAACAACGTAATTTTCACACCAAAAATAATATTATACCTTAAATTGCAAGTAAATTGTGTCTCAAGTGTCTCACAATCACTGTTTAAAATTTTACTGACGCAATTACACTGCATTTCAGAGAAATATATGTTATTCTTCATGCACTGCAACTAATTCATATGGTTGAAAGACCGCCTTTCGCGATCAGCTGTTAAGCGAGTCACGTGGTCTGCCTTACGGCCTGTATTAGATCACGATGGCAGTGCTTAGACAGACATTCTTAAAACCAGACTCATTGTTGGCAGACACGTCTCCAGCTCAGTGTGAAATCAGATTTTGAACTGGCGTGATTGTTTCCGAAGTGTCCAGTACAATATTATTCTTGACCTACTTCATTCAATTTTGAGGAAATATGCCGCGTAAAACACCACACGTACAAAAGTTTAGAGATGTGAAAAAAAAAAAAAAAAAAAAAAAAGAATGTGTGTTGAAAGATTGAGTGGAAGAAGTTGCCAGTGATAGTTTGAAAGCTCGATGATTTAAGGTGATATCACAGTCTAAGACATACAGTCACGCAACTCGTACGTATAAAATATGCCAACATTTGACAGCTGGCGCGACAGTAGTCCTCTAGCGGCAGGCAAGTTAAAAGTGTGCACACGACATATGATAACATATCAGAAAACGGGTTTTGCGTAATTTGTTTTATATGTTTATGCTATACAGTAAGTGTATATGATTCTTATTAATTTTAATTTAGAATCCTAGAAGAATTTCACACGCAGTTAATCTACAAGTTTCAGAAGCTGAGAATAAACGTAATTCTTTCTGCTCCTTACAACTGAATCATGGAACTGTTCACGTATCATGGTTTGAAATAATATAATTGTTTGTACGTGGATGGTTAATTAAATTCATTCCTGAATATATTTATGAATCATTAGAACTCTATATTTCCTGTGAGAAGAGTCAAAATTAGTAGCTTCAAAATTGTAGGTTACATTGCGTGGTGAACGCCTCTCCCTATTTCCTGAGAAATTAACTATTTTCCATACCGCAAATTGGGGTAAACTCGGCCGCTGAGGTAAACTTGAAAATAAAAAAGGGGAAGATTTAAACCTTAATATGAACAGACATTGATTTATGAAGTTTATTATTTTTCATTTCTTAAGAACCGGTATTTCCTTTATTATTTTGAGTGACAAATAGTGCTGATATTATGGTTTAAATGTTTATGGCAAGTTTACCGCATTTTACATTACATTTCCAGTTTTCACACATAATGCCTAATTTTCACTTATCCTACCTATATAATACGTAATTTACATGCCCTTACTGTTAATATGACGTAGGTGAAAACAAATAAATGAACACACAATTTTGTTGAAAAAATTGTGACTTCAATTAACTCAGAAAATGTAGGCCTAATTTTATTTTCAGAGCAGAAGTGGTGTAAGTCAAAATGGGTAATGAGGGTTAAAGTAAACATTCTTTAAAATACAGCGCAAAGTAGCAGTTAATATTGAATTTATTTAAGGGGAGTTGGTCATTATCGCATGCAAAATAATGGTAAAAATAGCCTATCTTCTAGCAGTCATAAATATAATAGTCTACTATTTATCAGTGGTTTTTCATTTTTGTTAGCTATGTGTGTATACATATTAAGCTTTAAAATGAAAAAGAATGGTGACTCTAGAGTAAATCTGTATCCTTAAATTAATTTTTTTAATTAAGCACAATTTTTTTTATAAATTCACTACATGTCTGTAATTAGGTACACTCTATTCACTTATTATAACACATATAGAATTGAAAATTTGACCATTTACTGCTAATAGATACTAAAACATACCCTACTAAAATTATTCATATATCTGTAATATAATGGGCATAGGGCTTATAGTAATCTTCACCGTCAATAAATTAAAAAAATGGAAGATTAGTATAAGCTCTATGCCAATAATATTACAGATATTTTAATAATTTTAGTAGGGTATGTTTTAGTATCTGTTAGCAGTAAGTGGCCAAAATTTTAATTCAATGTGTGCTAGGATAAGTGAATAGAGTGTACCTAATCACAGGTATGTAGTGAATTTATATAAACATATGTTTAAATTCAAAAATTTATTTAAGGGTAAGATTTACACTAGACTAACCATTCTCTTTTCATTTTAAAGTTTAATGTGTATACATATATCACTAAAAAAATGAAATAGCTGTGATAAATAGTATTACATTTATGACTGCTTGAAGATAAGCTATTTTTACCATTACTTTGCATGCGATAACGTCCAAGTCCCCTTAAACTATTAGTAGTCAGTGAATAGCACGAAGGATATATTAATTGCTACTTTGCGCTGTATTTTACAGAATATTTACTTTAAATCTCATTACCCAATTTTGACTTACACCACTTCTGCTCTGAACAGCTCAAATAATCACTGGGAATGTAAAATCAACACCAATAGCAGTCATACAAATTATTACAGAAAAGATTGCTTTTTATATTAAATTTAAAAAGGCTCTTGAGAACTTAATACGTCTGCCACATGAATCTACACCAACACATCAGAAATCTATCGACACAGTCTGGATTTATTCAAGAAGTGAATATTTTGCAAAAGGATTACAATACTCCATGAATTCTTGAAAAATTAACACCATGATCCCTACTTGAATGCAATATAACGTTCAACTTTTGAAAAATATATAGAAAAAAAAACACGAATACAAAATGTATGGAATTACTTGCATTAAAAACTGTAGATACATTATCCAAAATCGGAATGGTTACACATTTACAGATATGATTTCTACAAAAAAATAATATACTGTAACAGGTATTTACTTTGTTTTTATTTAAACTCTCCTTGCTGACATACAAATAGGTAACTGATAATGATAAGTAATAATAATGTTTTATAGAACACAATACGTAGGCTACCTACAACGTGGATTATTGGTTATTCCTGAGTTATGATTTTCTCATGGTCTTTAGGGAATCTGAAGAACGACAAATTCGGAGATTTAAACTTGTTGTTACTGCAATTTTCGTCATTGCACACATTGCCTTTATTCCGATGTATGATTAAAACGTTATTATAACATCTCGCATCCCTTTAAAGCACGTGCTGGCTGAACGAGACTATGGCCAGTGCCTTGCCTGCCGCTTGGGCGCTAGTGTCGCGAATGTTGGCAGAAAAAGTGTTGAAGTTTCGTGACTGTATGTCTTAGACTGTGGTGATATTGAATGCAAAATATTCAGATTTTGCCTAAGAAGTGATAAATACTTTCCATAATTTAATCTATATTTTTATAAAATTCTCCAGTTCCTAAAGCTGTATAGTTTGTATTTTAAATATGGAAGTGATGTGTTAAGAAAAATCTGGAGTTTTTCAAGTACAGTTTAGCGGTTTTTTTAAGCTTGTGCAGCGGTAAATGGAATTCTGAGTTGGCAACACTGATCGGAAGATTCGAGTCGAAACAAGTATTAGCAGGGCACGTAAACACGTGTGTATTTGGTGTGTAATATATCAAATGGTAGTTATGCTATGTATATTTTAGATACGAAAGTATGTGGTAACTTCTCCATGTTACTCTTCTTACGAGGTCGAGTTTACAGAAATTTAAGTCTTTATTTTATAAGTAGTTATTGTGTCCATTGAAAATCTAACCTATAATGTTGCATGTCAAAAGTTCTGCTGCATTGAAAATATTTTATCTTAACCAGGCGTTTAATATGAAGTTATAAATTTGAAGGTGAATATTAAAAGATAAACGTTTCATTTTGAATATCCGAGTACTTTTGAAGGAACACCCAGAATAGGGAGTTAAAAAAATTGAATAGGTCTTATATGTGTACCTTCCAAAGAGTTATACCACTATTTTGTTTAAAAAGTGTCGCCGTGATTTTCTTTTAATTTGATTGGTTATAGTTGTCATTTGTTCTAGAATTTTCGTTAATTTTGAATGGATAATGACGTTATCAGTTGTTCTTGGTTGTTTGACGTGAGTGGTGTTATGTTGTTTCTGATGGCTAAAGCTATTGAAAGTTTGTCATTTTATGATTTTCTTTCGCTTTGATTGGTTATAGTTGTAATTTATTCTAGAATTTTCACTAATTTTTAATGGATAATGATGTTGTCAGTTGTTCCTGGTTGTTTGACGTGAGTGATGTTACATTGTAGATTTGTCTGCATTTGTCGAATGCGCATCATCATGCTTACGAAAAGGCACTTTTCAGTGCCAATGATTTATTTTGTGTGCACAAGGTTGGAACTTTGAAGTAAGAGGGAAAGGAAGGAATCCGTGTTCTGAAATTATTTATTAAATTTTGTGTCGATTTTGGTTTAGTTCTTTCGCTGGTGATTAAGGATTGTGTTGAATGTTGAGGAGAAAACTGTTTTTTCTGTGGTTTAAAGAAATTACTTACTGAATTTTCTGTAGATGTTAAGGTGTAATAAGTGTTCGAAGAGAATTTCATTTAGTGTAAAGACGTGGTTTATTTATGCAAAGGTGACTGTACGACAAAGTGTTGGTTTAGTTCTTTGTTGCCTGCATGGTTTAAGGTTAGATTGCCTTAAAGCCTGCGTCATTTATACTGGAAGTGAAGTGGTTGTCGATGAAGACGTCAATGAGAATTGAATTTTATTTGATAAGGTGATAAATTATTATGTTTTTTTTTTTTGTGTGTTTTTGTGATTTTTGGGGGTAAAGTGCGGACGAAAACTACCAGAAAAGTACTACCAACTACGACGTTCGAATGCCACGAAACGCCAAAAAAAATCAAAGGCGAAAAATTAAATATATTTTCATTTTTTGGAGGGAATCTTGGTGTTTGTAAGTATTACTCCTGATCACATGTATATAACAGATTGGCCATCCCCATGTTAAAAACGGTAACATAAAGAAGAGAACAACCACCAAGATCGATTAGTAACGACCGCTAGATAGAAGTATAGTTGCTCCATGCAATTCAAATGAGAGTCTTCTTCTACTGTCGTTAAATGGCAGCATAGTGAAAGTTGTTGCCTTCAAAGCCCGTAAGAGTGATCAATCTGTTATGTGATCTGGGGTAATACATCAACTATTCACACTAATTTAACTTAATTGTAGAACTCATCACAAATTTGTAACAGTTTTCTATGCTATTTCCAACAACGAATGATAGGCCTACCGTCATTCGTTTATCCGAAAATCTTTACAGTAATTTTAAATTTGGATACTTGGCTTTTCTATAGCACACAACACTGAAACTTCCAACTTGCATTTTTCTAAGTTCTACAGTGCGGAAATCTGTGACAGATTAGGTTAGTGTTTTCATATGCCTTCCATATACGAATCTGTGCCAGGTTAGCTTTGGTTATTTTAGGTTTTTTTAATATGCTTTACATATACGAATCTGCAACAGGTTAGGTTTGGTTAATTTAGGCTTTTGTATGCTTTGCATATACTAAGTGAAGTGAAATATGCATTTCGCGTTCATTTTGAAGTATTCTACCTTTTTATTTCACATGTTAAATAATCATTTTTAAGTTATGGAATGACACACAACCAAATAGATCACATCTTGATAGATAAACAAAAACATACTAGTATAGTAGATATTCGAACTTTCAGGGGGGCAGACTGTAATTCTGACCATTATTTGGTGATTGGAGGATTAAGAGAAAGACTATCAGTAGCCAAGCAAGTAGAGCTACAAGCTAATATTAGCAGACTCAATATTCTGAAATTAAAGGACGAGGAAAGTAAGCAACATTATCTGGTCGAAATTTCAAATAGGTTTGCCGTATTAGCAACGTCCGACGGAGATGAGGAAGAGTTAGATGTCGATAACGTGTGGGAGAATATCCGAGATAATATCAAAATTGCAGCTGAGCAGAGCATAGGTTATCATGAAACTAAGAAAAGGAAACCATGGTTTGATGATTGTTCCAGTGTAGTAGATAGAAGGAAACAGGCAAAATTGAAATTCTTACAGGACCCAATTGAGGAGAATAGAGATAATTATTTCAATGAAAGATGGGAAGCAAGTCGTACACTTAGGAATAAAAAGAGAGATTACTTGAAGGAAAAACTGAATGAGGTAGAAACAAATAGTAAGAATAAAAACATTCGAGATTTATATAAGGGTATAAAGGAATTTAAAAATGGATATCAGGCAAAGGTAAACGTGATCAAGGATGAGAATGGTGACTTGCTTGCAGACAGTCCTGAATAGATGGAAAAACTATTTTGGACAATTACCAAATATACATAGGCCAAATAGAAATGATTGGGACGAAATTCAAATACAAACTGCTGAGCCATTTATACCCGAATCCACACTTTCTGAAGTCAAAATTGCGATAGAAAATCTGAAAAAGTACAAGTCTCCAGATATTGATCAAATTCCAGCAGAATTACTACAAGAGGGTGGAAGGGCATTATCTAGCGAAATTTATAAGCTTGTACTTGCAATTTGGGAAAAGGAAATTGTACCAGACCAATGGAAGGAGTCCATAATCGTACCTATTTTTAAGAAAGGGGACAAGACTAACTGTAATAACTTTCGAGGAATATCACTTTTGTTGACATCCTATAAAATTTTGTCGAATATCCTTTTGAGAAGATTAACTCTATATGTAGATGAAATTATTGGGGATCATCAATGTGGTTTTAGGCGTAATAGATCAACTATTGATCAGATTTTTTGTATTCAACAGATATTGGAGAAAAAATGGGAGTATAAGGGTACAGTACACCAGTTATTCATAGATTTCAAAAAGGCATATGACTCGGTTAAGAGGGAAGTTTTATATAATATTCTTGTTGAATTTGATATTCCCAAGAAACTAGTTCGATTAATTAAAATGTGTCTTAGTGAAACGTACAGCAGAGTCCGTATAGGTCAGTTTCTGTCTGATGTTTTTCCAATTCACTGCGGGCTAAAGCAAGGAGATGCATTATCGCCTTTACTTTTTAACTTTGCTCTAGAATATGCCATTAGGAAAGTTCAGGATAACAGAGAGGGTTTGGAATTGAATGGGTTACATCAGCTTCTTGTCTATGCGGATGACGTGAATATGTTAGGAGAAAATCCACAAACGATTAGGGAAAACATGGAAATTCTACTTGAAGCAAGTAAAGCGATAGGTTTGGAAGTAAATTCCGAAAAGACTAAGTATATGATTATGTCTCATGATCAGAATATTGTACGAAATGGAACTATAAAAATTGGAGATATATCCTTCGAAGAGGTGGAAAAATTCAAATATCTTGGAGCAACAGTAACAAATTTAAATGGCACTCGGGAGGAAAAGGAAATTAAACACAGAATAAATATGGGAAATGCCTGTTACTATTTGGTTGGGAAGCTTATGTCATCTAATCTGCTGTCAAAAAATCTGAAAGTTAGAATTTATAACACAGTTATATTACCGGTTGTTCTGTATGGATGTGAAACTTGGACTCTGACTTTGTGGAAGGAACAGAGATGAAGGGTGTTTGAGAATAAGGTTCTTAGGAAAATATTTGGGGCTAAGAGGGATTAAGTTACAGGAGAATGGAGAAAGTTACACAACACAGAACTGCACGCATTGGTATTCTTCACCTGACATTATTAGGAACATTAAATCCAGACATTTGCGATGGGCAGGGCATGTAGCACGTATGGGCGAATCCAGAAATGCATATAGAGTGTTAGTTGGGAGCTGGAGGGAATAAGACCTTTGGGGAGGCCGAAACGCAGATGGGAGGATAATATTAAAATAGATTTGAGGGAGGTGGGATATGATGGTAGGGACTGGATTAATCTTGCTCAGGATAGGGACATATGGTGGGCTTATGTGAGGGTGGCAATGAACCTCCGGGTTCCTTAAAAGCCGTAAGTAAGTAAGTCATCTACACCGATCAATTATTTCCGTTTTTACCCATTTCCTAATCGGTATGTTTTCAAGTCAACAGACGTCCTGTATGATTTTTTCACATTCCAAACTATCTTCCCTCTGAAAATTAGACTATTTTCTCACTTTTTTCGTAAAAAAAATCCTTCAGTGTCACGTACTATAGAAAACCCGAATTTTTTTTCCCGCAACTTCCATCATTCATTGTTTATATAAGAAAATGTAGCCTTTAAAATAGGCTATTACTAACTGCAAGGAGTTATAGAAAGTAAATTGGCTGCTATGGACAAACGATTTATGAACAGTATTGCTGGTAAGGATTTTCTGTCAAACCTTGATGAACGAACTGCAACAGGAGCTCGAAGAGGAACATGCGTGATAAGACAGTTATGCATTCTGTCTTAAAATTTTGGAATGTGTAAGGAAGAAAGCTAACATTTTCATTGCAGATTTGACACAATGCAAGATCAATCGGTGAAACATCTTACTGTATCAGGACTAACATTTTCTTTCTTCACACCAGAAGAAATTGAGAAACTGAGTGTGTTGAAGATAACAACGCCATTGTCATTCAATTCTATTGGTCACCCATTGAAGTGTGGGCTTTATGATCCCGCACTGGGTAAGTATGCACATCGGACTGTTAGGTATGAAACACAGTAAAAGCATGAAATGTGTGTAACTTACAGCCCATCAGATTGAGTCGTCTACAATTTGTAGAGATTTATATTTAAGGGTGCGGTGTAATTACATATTCCAATATCGTACTGGGGCCAGTATAGTACTGTTTTAATTTAATCCTTGGTTCACTTGAAAAATAAAGTTCCACATTCTCCTTGAATATTCACACATGAGACAGTTTCTGTCATTGTTTCATTTAGCTTGACTTTTCAGGAATTTGAAATTGTTGTAAGATTTTATTAATCTGGGTTCTGTTAATTGAGTCATAAGCTTTGTTGGAAGTGCACGAAAATCTGAAATAGATCCATACATCCTTCTCAGAATTTTTCCATTATCAATTTCACTGTGTTGACCTATTTTCTTAAATCCTGCTTGTTATTCCCCTATGATCGTCTTAGCATATGATTCGAGTCTCATTCTCAGGATGCTCGTAAAAACTTTAGGAACAGGGATGCACTCCTATAGTTGCCACAATTGAGCTTATCGCCTTTTGGTAGATTGGACACATTATTTCTCCCAGTCTGTGGTAATTTGTTCTATGTTTCATATTTTAACTACCAAACTATGCAAAATATTCAGGAGGTCTGTTCCTCCATATTTCTGAGGGAATTTCATTATATCCTGAAGCTTTATTATTTTTTAGTGCTGATAACTACTTTCTGTAGTTCTTCTGTAGTAGGCCTAGGTAGTTTCTCTGGATTTTCTACATTTCCTTCTTCTATCTCAATATTATGTGTTATTAGAGGGGCTGCTAAGACACATTGCAGACTAGTATAATTCATAAGCTTTTGAAGTATTCGATCCTTCTGTTTTTGATTTTTTCTTTGTCACCTATCAAATTACTTGCCTTTACTTTTGCAAAGATTTGCACGTGTTTTAAATTCTTCCTTCGTCATTTTGATTTCTTTAGAGGTTAGTAGGCCTATGTGTTTCTTATTTTAAGATTCTCATTAATTTTTTGTTGTACTCAAAAAGCTGTTAAAATCTACGCAGGTACATTACTTCCGTCCTGTATATTTTTGTATAATTTTGTTTACTTGTTCCAAATTTCAAAGCAACAATTGAATAACCCCCCCCCCCCCCTCCGAATAAGGTTATATGACTCATTGTTTCCCTACGTACTTATACCCTTATTCCAGTGTGGAGGTATTCAATTATGATATATGATCTGTGGAACATAATACAATTGCTTAAAATTAAAAATAAGAACTATATTCCACTTTTCTTGGCAACTCAGTGCATATTCAGATCCAATTTTAGGGGATCCAGTTTCAATACGTAGTGAAGAAGTGAAGATTTAAGTTTTTTCCATAGGGACCGGATGTGTTTTGTTTTTATCTTGGTTACAATATGTGGAAGAGTGTAATATATAATACAATAAAATTCACTTGTATTCGTTTTCTAGACTTAATAAAATGTTTTCAGATTTTATAGATAGTCTAGTAGTGGGGTTGCCACTTAACAAGCATTATTAACATAAGAAATGCGTTTTTTTTATGTTGCAGGACCTGTAAGTGATAGCAGCGACCCGTGCACGACTTGTTCGAACAATGTGTACAAATGTCCTGGACACATTGGACATATAGAACTACCTCTTCCAGTAATTAATTCATTGTTTCATAAAGTAATCTATAATATTCTCAAGTTGGCATGCTTGAATTGCCATAACTTCCGAATTAAAGGTGAGTAATGGACTTGGAGTCATGATTTCTCTCACATTTTTTGTCTTCTTTCTTAGTAATCTCGAATTCAGACATTATTCTCTAGGAGGGGAGGATGAGTAATTCCTCGGAGGGAATGGAGAAAATTGACTATGCTTTATAAAGCAAAATATATCTAATGAATCTATTAAAAAATTTACATAACAAACTCAGAACAACAAAACTTTCACCAGTGTTTTAAATGCACACGTACAACATGCTGTTAAAACCATACATATCAATTAATCATTCAACAGTAAGTTAACATGGGTGCACCCATTTGAAATATATTTCTGAAAAAGCTCGTAAAAGATTCTCCCTTCTGAAAAGACTAGCAGGAAAGAAATGGGGATGCTCTAGGAGTACTTTGAACACTACATACAAAATGTTTATAAAGCCAGTGCTGATGTACTGTGGAGAAATTTTAATTACTTCACCTTTCATAAATGAAATAGAATATGTTCAAAAGCAAGCTTTCAGGCTCATTACTGGTGGAATCAAAACAACTCCAATAGATTCTATGAGATTCCTCACTAATATTAACAGCATCAAAATGACAATAGAAGAAAAACCACTGATTCAATATGAAAAATTTAATCAGATTATCATAAACAATTGGCATTCATACAGTCCTCTCTGCAGATTAAAAACTCAAAGTTTCATATCCATGGTTCAAGAATTAAAACAGAAAATCAACATCCCGAATTTAAAAGAAAACTTACAAATTAAACCAAATCCTTTAACTCTATTAAATATAGAGTATAATCTAAATTTAACAGAAGAAGTACTGAAATCAGAAGTAAACACTGAAATAATGAAATAATTGTCTTTACACACAATTAATATTAGGTACCCTCCATAAAACTGGCTTTATTTATACACTGACGGATCCTTGATCTCCAGAGAACAAGGTGCAGGTGCAGGTGTTACGTGCTGTCTCTTCTCACTTTATAGATCTCTTGGGTATGGAGCAACAAGTTTTGATGAGAAACATTGCAATAAGTGAAAGTCTCAGGAATCTTCTATGCCACATCAATAAATTAAAAATTGCAGTTACATTGTCAGATTCCAAAGCAGCTATTCTATCAATAGTCTCTAGACACACATCTTAATTTCAAACAGCAATTGAATTCTTTTCTGTAGTTTTTGAAGTTGTTGGATCATTTTGTGACATTCTTTAATTTGGATTGACATCATTTTATATGAATTTATTGCATATAATGCTGCTTTAGAATCAGAGAGAATGACAGCATTTTGAAATTTATCTATTCTGTATAGTAGGTGTTGGAGTGAGATATGAATAGCCATTATTTCCGCATCAAAATTTGTTGTATGATGTCCTGCTGGTTGATAAAATGAGAATAACGCACACGTAATTCCTGATCCTGAGTTGTTATCGATAGTAGACCCATCTGTGTAGATATGTAACCATTCTTCTGGTGGGTATCTATTGTTCACAGCTTCTAATGCCAGCGCTTTTAGTGCAGGTTTGGAAGTTTCAGATTTTGTAACTGGTTCTTCTAAATCTAGTTGAATGTTAATTGGTTCGAAGGTTAGAGGGTTTTCTCTGCTTAAAATGTTTTCTTTAGATTTAGGGAGGTTCAATTCTGTTTTTATTTCCGTGACTTTGGACAGGAAACTTGTTTGTGTTTTCAACTTGGTTGGTTGTAACAGTCTTTTTTCCCATTTTGTTGTTGTTAACCGCAACATTTTTTCATGGTGTGTTAGTGCCTGCTTCTCTAGAGTGAGATATATTGGAGATTCTGGGTTAGGGCTTGCATTGCCGTGATTGGGGTTGATTTTGCTGCACCAGTTATTAGTTGCAGGGCCTGATTTTGGCATACTTCTAGTCGATTCAGGTTGAAATTATTTGCTGTAATTAATACCTCCGCATTGTAGAGAAGTATTGGCTTGATGAATGTTTTGTACGTGATGTTCAAAGTCTGCCGATTACTACCCCACTTGGCTCCAGCTAATCTCTTTGAAATTGGAAGTCTTTTTGTTGATTTATTTACTACTGCTTCAATATGATTTCTCCAAGATAATTTTGCAATGGATACGTGCACATTGTAGAATTGCTGGATATGAAACTGCTGACTTTCTTGCCAAAAAAGGATCCAATTTAATTCAGAATACGAATACAAGCCTACCTTTTATATCCATCAAAAGATTAATTAAAAATAAATATAAAATCAAGCAAAACCAAGCACTATGTACCAAAGCCAAAGATAAAAATGGAGCATTTTAATAAAAAAAAAAACAAATTATTCCAGAAATCCCACGTAAATCTGCAGTAGCAAAATTCAGACTGCTTACAGAACACGATTATTTGGCCAAACACTTGAATAGAATAGGAATTTACACAAATCCAAATTGCCCTCTATGCAACAAAGAAGAAGAAATGACTGCAGATCATCTACAAACCTGTGAAGCTCTACCTGATGGATCCACCACAGAGAAATATTGGAGAGCAAGAACGCTAATGGCTTCGTTGCCAAAGCCCGGCATCAGATAACAACAACAACATAATTTGAAACAGCAGAAATAACTAAAATGCTCTCTCATTTAATATCACTTAATAAAAGAATTGTATTCCAATGGATACCATTCCAATTTGGAATCCTGGGAAACGAGAATGCGGATGCTTTAGCAAAGGAGGGCAGCACTGCTACTTATAGATCTGTTACTAAATCTACGTATTAGTCGACCTGGTTGGCAAGTTGGTATAGCGCTGGCCTTCTATGCCCAAGGTTGCGGGTTCGATCCCGGGCCAGGTCGATGGCATTTAAGTGTGCTTAAATGCGACAGGCTCATGTCAGTAGATTTACTGGCATGTAAAAGAACTCCTGTGGGACAAAATTCCGGCACATCCGGCGACGCTGATATAACCTCTGCAGTTGCGAGCGTCGTAAAATAAAACATAACTTTAACTTCAACTGTACGTATTACTCTGTGAAAAGATTTATTAAATCCACATATTTAGTCCACACCTGTGGAGTAATGGTCAGCGTGTCTGGCTGCGAAACCAGATGGCCCGGGTTCGAATCCCAGTCAGGGCAAGTTACCTGGTTGAGGTTTTTTCCGAGGTTTTCCCTCAACCCAATACGAGCAAATGCTGGGTAACTTTTGGTGCTGGACCCCGGACTCATTTCACTGGCATTATCACCTTCATTTCATTCAGACGCTGAATAACCTAGATGTTGATACAGCGTCGTAAAATAACCCAATAAAATAAAATAAATCTACATACTTAGACTTCAACAAACAAAATTTGATAACACAATCTCAAGGGAAAAAATGGAGACTTCAGCAAACAAAATTTGATAACACAATCTCAAGGGAAAAAATGGAACTCTCTGCATCATAATCCTCAGTTAATTCCCTATTTACCACACAAATCGTCTGTAGCTGCATTTAGATTGGCAACAGACTGTTTGGCCAAGCACCTGCATAGATTTGGAATATATCAATCCCTTAACTGCCCATTGTGCAATTCAAATCAAGAAATGGATTCGGAACACCTCAAAATCTGTGCTTCAGTGGCTGACCATGACAATATCTTTGAAAAATATTGGAGTGCAAGAGGGAAAATGACTTTATTGTCAAATGCCTGGCATTAGAAAACATCAACAACATAAATTAATCAATCTTGTTTTGAGAGGATCAGTATATTTCAATATGTACCGGTAATGTAGACTATTTTTAGTAGTAGATTAGCTTACATGTAGCTCTAATATATTCAGTTAAATACAATGACTTACTATGTGCAGGGTTGGTCATAATCTTTGCTTAGGGATCAAAAGTAAAAACAGATCCATATAAACACATGGCTATTATAACTTTTTAAAATTATTAATTTTTACACATTCTGCATCAATAATTTGCCTCCCAGTTAGCAACCAATCTTATGTGGATTATCAAAGAAGAAGGTGCATCACCGTTTTTGAGAGAACGTGGTAACGCTCTTGATCTTCTTTAAAAATGAATTGCAAACTAAGTTATAATAGCCAAATGTGTTTATATGGTTTTGCTTTTACATTGGATCCCTAGGCAAAGTTTATGAACTTAACACCATACTTTGCAACAAGCAGGTTTACATAGGTCTGTGCGTGAAAGTGTTCAAGTATGGACTTCAGATTTGTACTTTTTCATTTACCTTAGAACTGTTATTTTCATGCTTCCCTACTGTGCTTTGAAGGTAATGATTTGGATGTTGTAAAATAAACTTAAGTTATAAGAATAATCAAAAGAACACATGTATTATTGTTGCTACTACTACTGCTGCTGCTGCTAACCACCATCACCACCGCCAACGCCACCACTGCTGTAGCTATTATTGTTAATACTGCTACTTCTCCTGCTGCTACTAATGACCACCCCGCTACTGTTTGTGCTGCTAATACTACAGCTACTGCTAACCATGAAGGCTTTTTTCTGTAAAATAGACAATATTGTGTCAGAGTACTTTATCTTGACTTTGTATTATATGAACGGCACACGGAGTATTTTTTTTTTTTGACAAATAATAGTCTGTTTTTCAGGTACGAAAAAAAAAAAAGATAGTATTTGACTTCAGTTCATTACAATTATCTCCGAAAGTGAAAATTGATATTTCTTGGATACAGGATCATTTCCCTTTGGTCACTTATTGAATTTATCTTCATAGTAATACTGATAATTATGATTTTTTATATTTCTACGTAACTACATAAACCATTAATTTATTTTCCAGGAGTTTCTAAGCATCTTTTCGTAAGAAAGTTAAGACTTCTTGATGATGGTCTTATCACTGAAGCCCAGGAAGTGGAAGAAGTCATTGCAGATCTGCTTTCATCTTCAAATCCAACGAATGTAGTAAATGAAGCTACTACAGTTCTGGTGGAAGAAAGATTGCAAGAGTACTACAGCAGAATGAAGAAAAGTTAGTTGTCCTTCATTTAAATTTACTTACATAAATGATTTGTTCATAGTATACTTATTTATAAAATTTAAAATCACTGTAACTTTATTCATGGAGGGGAAAGAGGAATCTGTAATGAAGCCCAGTGAGACCTCAGTCTACTATATACAGTCACGAAGCTTGGGATGATTTTTTGCAATTCTCGCGATAGTTGCTAGCTGCTTGGAGCGCTGTGAGTACTAGGAACAATAGACTGTACCACAGCCATCGTGATCTAATACAGGCCATAAGGCAAACCATGTAACTCTCTTAACCCGATCATGAAGGGGGGCGTTTCAACCATATAAATTAGTTGGAATGCATAAACAGTAACATATGTTTCTCTAAAATGTAGTGTAATTCCATTAATAAAATTTAAAACAATGATTATGAGACACTTCAGGCATAATTCACTTGCGAGTTAAGATGTAATATTATTTATTGTGTGAAAATTACGTTGTT
Organism: Periplaneta americana; assembly: GCF_040183065.1. Taxonomy (NCBI): domain Eukaryota; kingdom Metazoa; phylum Arthropoda; class Insecta; order Blattodea; family Blattidae; genus Periplaneta; species Periplaneta americana. The sequence continues at coordinate 182,511,489 of NC_091131.1, forward strand.
CGTATGTGTAATATCTGCCTTTATTTCGATTAAATGTCGCGAAATTCTTGTACATTCATTTATGCACGATTCAGTAATTTTCAATTGCACCGCACGGATCTTTAGATATGTTGAAATTATAGGTTATGTTTACTGTACCAGTTGCCCCTTTCTGTCTAAATATAGTGATCTCCAATGCCTTGCCATTCATATGAAAATTATAGGTTATGTTTACTATATTTAACTTATATTCCTAAATTCGCAATCATACATTATAATTAAGCATAATGTCATGTATGATATCCCAGACATTCAATTTGTCTGTATTTTAATACTACAATTGAATTGTATTTATCTACTACTTAAGAGACGAAGTAACACAATTGTCCGTACACGAATTTCATAGGAGTGGTATGGTAAATGTTTTGTCTAAAATTAGGGAAGGTAGATGTGCTAAATTGAAATGACAATATAAATTCTTTTTTATTAAACCTCAAAATACTTTCCATTCTAAACTTGAAATGTTGATGCGAACAGATTATGTTAACATGTAAAATTCTCTTCATATTAAAATAACACAGTTTTGTAATTATTTCTGCAACATAGTATGCAACAAGAAGTAAACGGAACTTATGGACACATTACACTAAATAAAGCTTAGCAATGATAAGCAATAAAGTTATAATATAATATTTCACTGAGCTCTATACGCTGAAATAGAAAACCCGAACAAACATTACAGCCTGGTCTAGATCGAAAAAGCATTAACTGTGCCATATTTCGCATTGTTGTGAAAAGCTATGTAAACTGTGAAATGTTCGTTAACGGTTGTAATAACTGTAAATGGCTAAAATACAATAATTTGAATAATAATATGGGAAAGGAGACGTTTGTAGTACTATAAATTGTAAGAAAAATAGGTTAGAGTTATGCTTCTTCCGAAAGATCCAGGAAGGTAAGTTTATAGAATATATAGGCTATTTTATGAAAATAATATATAAACCTTATGTATTTCATATTTCAATAGTGGAAGGAAGGCGTTAATTTTTTCAAAAGAACATGATATCGAAAGTACAATACATTTTATGGTCTGCTAGGGAAAGAGTCTGTGATGAGGCGATAGTAGCGATCCTGGTGGTGAGCAACTATCTATGGATGCACATTTCAACTGTCTATGTTTGCATATTTAGTAAGTATTAAGCTTCGTGACTGTATATACTAGACTGTGGTGAGACTATGTAGATTCTCCTGCAAAGAAAAGTCCACATAATCATTGAAGCATTTAAGTCAGAACACATTAGAACAGAAATAATTCAGCTCTCAATAGTGAGTTTGGAATATTCGTTAATTTGCCATTTAAATTGTCTTGTCAACCAATTTTAGTCTCTTTAGAGTTGGGTCAGACCCAGTCGATCTCTGATGAAACAGTTTATTGTTACAAAATCTTGCAGGTAAACAATTTTGTGGTCTACGAATTAAGATTGCTTTCAACAGTGGTTAGAAAATTACATTGTTACTTGTGCTGAAATCCTGATTATAGCGGTTTCAGAATAAGAAGGCATATGGCCTAAGCCAATTGAGTGCTAGCAACAGTTCGACGTTGTCACACATTGCACGGTGCACGAGACGTGGAAGACAGCGACAACAGATAAGGACAGAACATATCAGTTGCAGCCCTCTCGCTGAGCGAGTGGGTCGAGACCTGTTTCTTCATTGTGTGTAATGTTTAAATATAATTACTCTTACTGAAGTAATTCTCATCTCAATTTTTATTACTTCTTCGCTTCATAGATCAGTAGCTCTTGGAGTCACTGACTTGCGAAATAAAGTGATAGATATGTAGAAATTTACTTTGCTAATGACTGAGAAAGAATGTTTTAATTCTTACTCAGACTTCCTTGTACAGCAAAGCTGAATTTATTATTGTTTATTTCTCCAGAGGAAAGATAAGGTACAGTTTGTTTGTACGGGCAGCCTAAGAATCTAGCGATAACAAAACGAAAACATATCTGTAGATATGTAATTTAGTATTGAAGTTGGAAAGTATTTTATTTTTCCTCCGTTAAATGAAGCCCATATAATTTAATTTAATTCTCTAGCTTATACATACCTAGGGGTCCAGGGTTCTACATTCTGGTTACGAATCTGGCTATAATGCAACGTAATCATAATGTGTTCATATATAATTCAGTATTCATACTGGAACTGTAGATTATTTTATTTTTCTCTGATAAACTAAGTCTATCTAATTTTATTTTATCATCTAATTTTTACATATATAGAGGTCCAGTTTTCCATATTCTGGCTAAGAATCCGGCTATGAGAATATAAGCATATCTGTTCATATGTAGACCTAATTCAGTACTCATATTGAAACTGAAGATTACTTTCTTTTACTTTATTAAATCAAGCCTATCTAATTTAATTTAATCCTCAAGCTTATACTACCTAGAAGTCCCAGGATTCTATGTTCTATCACTCTGGCCTGTGGCAATATAAACCTACGAGTGAAGGTAGTTGTACAGAAGCGAATATGAAAACCGTAATCCAATAATATCGTTAATATATTGAAGATAAAATTGTATATTAGAAAAAATGGTATAAATGGTATGTGTGTGTGTGTGTGTGTGTGTGTGTGTGTATATATATATATATATATATATATATATACATACACACACACACACACACACACACACACATAACGAAAGGTTTTTAAAAGAGGAATTGAGTTTTGGAATTATAAAATCTCCTCGTTCCTAGCATGCCTGTATTTATTTTAAAAGTGAAATGTAGTTAATGTGCATCATTTTATAAAGTTTTCTAATGCTCTTAAGGAAGAATGTTGCTAATGCTCTTCGTATAATTCATGAAAAAAGAGGCAGGAGTGTTTATGTTTACAATATCATCCAAATATCTCATATGTTTATGCAATATATAATATTCCAATGAAAAGTGAAAATCGTACCTATGATTATTCTCAACTTTCTTCTTCTTTCCACATTCTATTATAATGACACTGCTAACACATACTACTAATGTATTTAAAATATAGTACGATGAAGTAATACACGGTTCTGAAAATTGTACAAATAATTAACACGTTTGTTTTGTCTTATTTTCCAGGAGAGGTAAATTCAAGTATACCACCTATTTTAATTGTCTCTTTGTCCTGTCCGAGAATATGAGATAACGTACTTCACTTCTAAACCACACGTCTCTGCAGTCAGATTCTTTGTTCGTGAAGAACTGACACGCACTGAATCATAAATTAGTCATTTAAAAAAATTATATACATAAATACCATACTCCTCGCTTGTTAGTGTTGGACTATCCCTTTGCGTATAACAGATGAAACACCAGAGCCAATTGCAATCCCTTCAAGAGACATTGTTACGGTAAGTTACACATCACACAAGAGAAAACAGTCCACATCAGAATTTGAAAATAAACAGATTCTATCTTCGTTTACAGAGACGGAATTCAGAGCAAAATATGTTCTATGCTGTAGGTTGGATATCTCTGTTTAGTCTTAAAGCGATAACACGCGAACCAGTTGACATACAATTGTCATTCTTGTACTGTTGGATTCAGAATTCGGAGCTCTATCGAATGCCATAGCTTAAAATTAATTCCTAGACATAAGTATTGTGCGCGCAAGAAAGAAACTAATACGCGACGCTTCAGCGAGACTTCGCGATGATTTAACTAGGCAACACCGCTTCACTGTCACTGGCTAGTCGACATAGACCGGCCTGAACTAGCTCCGCCTTATATGCCTTCTTATTCTGAAAGCGCTCTAGTGCTGATTTGTTGAGATTTTGTAGGTACTTTCCTATTATGATTCTTTTCAAAATATTCATTCCAATGTAAGAACAGCAGCAACATAATTTGCTATTTTTGTCACAGAGATAAAGCACTGTCACATTTTCTGTCTTGGAAATATTCGTGCAAATATAAAAAAAATTTAATCTTCATCTTACAATGTTTGGATGACGTATATACGTCCGTTGATGTGACATATTGATGAATTAAATACAATTATAGTCACAATCATGCCATGGTATGAAAGAAAAATTTCACAACCTCGAGCGGGATTCGAACCTGCGACTTCCTGTTCTCTGGTCAGGTGCTCTACCACTGAGCTATCGAGTTCGTCTCACTCCAAAGGCTCGGAATTATTGTTTCATACTGGCGACTCTGTTATAGAGTACTGTCTGACGCTATGGACAGTACTCTATAACAGAGTCGCCAGTATGAAAGAATAATTCCGAGCCTTTGGCGTGAGACGAACTCGATAGCTCAGTGGTAGAGCACCTGACCGGAGAACAAGAAGTCGCAGGTTCGATTCCTGCTCGAGGTTGTGAAATTTTTCTTTCATACCATGGCATGATTGTGACTATAATTGTATTTAATTCATAAAAAAAATTCTTGAGACTGCCTGTTGAGAGTTCCGCTTTTTCATTTTGCTGGGAAAACCTGTAGTGCTACATTTACAATAATATTGACACTAATTACTACACAGCTTACAAATTTACAAGATTTAATACACTAATTAAACTGTTTAAAATACAAAAACATTATATAGTACCAATATTGCTTTATATTTTTTTTATGACAACTACATTCAGCTAACCTAAATAAGACTTAATAACAATACACAATATATATTCCATATGAAACAATATCTATAATACAGTATGATGCTAGCAGTGGTGGTTCGTGCCTAAAATGACAAGGGGTTCACTACTTTTATGATGTTACATAGTTTTCCAGTAATTTAAATAATATTTAATTTCTGAAAGATTAAAAAATACTACAGTTCTTTAAAGTAGATAATTGCCTTAAAATGAACCTGATGATGATGGTGATGATGATGACGATGACGACGATGATGATGATGATGATGACGATGAAGAATCATCTTTGAAAGAACACAGCGATTTTTCCTTATGTTATCATTCTGTCTTTCGATATTCTGCCTGGAAGCTTAGCTAAGCTGTTGTCTGATTTCTGTTCTTCCAAGGACTGATAAGCATTCTTATGAGCAATAGATTCCTCATGCTTCTAATTTTCCGTGTCAAATGGCTTAAATGTGACACACCAGTGCATGTCCAGCTCGTATCTTTACCCTTAACAAATAGCAGGCATGGGAAACAAGATAATTTATTTGTAGATTCACAACCGCAAATCCAGCTGTTTTATTTTTCATATTTTTTTTTACATTGAAAGCCCTGCAAAATGTCTTACCTCGGCATGTTTGTGCTTGCTTTAAATAGAATTGAGGTAACGACCTTCCAAGCTTCTTTATTGTACACTTATCTTCCAAGATTAAAACTGAAACATTGTTTATAAAAGATATTGAACACTATTCATTTTCTTTGGAAACGAACATTGGTCACACTCACAGATGAATATATTAAGACGAAAACACCAAGAATGACTAAGTGGACATTTAAAGGATTGTAAGAAACCATTAATAAATACAACAATCAGTAACACACACGTACACGATCTCAGCTACAGACTGGAGCTATCTTCTGGTTTGCATCACAAAGCCTTTCGCTTGTCGGCTGTCTCACGATCACGTCACTACAGCTGTGCTGTTCAAACACCGCTGACTCGGCGAGGTTTAGAGGAGAAATTGAACCTCGTAAGCATGTATTTGTATATGTGTGCGATCCCTGTGGTTCATTAAATTTAACACGAGAAAGACATATAGTACATATTCCGAAGTAAACAATTAAATTGTTTTTCCTGGGGTTCTCTAAAGCATTGAATGCATAGGATTTACCACCACTGGAAGCTAGTCAGCAAAGTTTTATGGCCACCAATGTAGCTCAGTCAGCTGAGACACTTGCCAGTCAATCCGGAGTTGCTCTTGGGTGTGGGTTCAATTCCCACTTGGACTGACCATAAGGCATATATCAGGTAATCTATGGCGAATCCTCCGTCTCATCTTGTTATATACCATCTTGCTATCACCAATCTCATCGACACTAAATAACACAGTCGTTGATACAGAATTGTTAAATAATCAACTAAAAAAAAAAAAAGAACACGGTTTTATAACAAAGATAAGAATAACTAAGCTCATGAGCTGAACACAGATAAGACACTGAAAAGTTCCAACATGTAACATTTTTCAGAAACGTGTATTTTATTAATATTAGAAGAGAAAAATTCGCTCCGGTGCCAGGGATCGAACCCGGGTCCTTGGTTCTGCATGCCAAGCGCTCTCACCATTGAGCTACACCGAAGTTCAATCCACAGCACCGGATCGAACCCCTCTCCTCCAGTGTTTTTCTCTTTGTGGCCTGACTCCAAGTTGGGCATGTATGTTGACATTTTATGTTAAGTCAACTGCCATTATACAAGGAGCACACTCAGTTGAGTGACTTGGTGGCCGGGATTCCACAGTAATATGCATAGTAATCTGTACAGTAATATGCACTGTTGCTAGAAGAATCTACTAAAGATTATTATTTTTTGGTCCTACAGAATACATCTGTTATGGTAATAATTAATATTAGAGGAGAAAAATTCGCCTGTACTGGGGATCGAACCTGGGTTTTTGGTTCTACGTGCCAAGTGCTCACCATTGAGCTACGCAGAAGTTCAGTCCACAGCACTGGATCGAACCCCTCTCCTACAGTGTTTTTCCCTTTTTTGTTTTAGCACAGTGACGTACACACAACCAATTTTTTGTGAAGTTTTTTACTCCCCCACAAAATCGACTTCCAATCGCACAGTATGTGTACAGGCACAGTGACGGTAAGCAAAGTACAGTTGTGATTCTAGGTGTTAAATAAATTGTATCAAATCGTGTGTTATCGAAAAATTTGTTATGTTAAAGTAACTTATTTCAATTTTTAATATATCGTATAAATAAACAACTATATTATTGTATAGTTGAAATTGTTAAAACTTTGATTCGAAATATTTTTATTCTGTGTTTCTTAAGTGAATTTTAAAGTTTTAGTTCGCATAAAGCAAAGATATGAAAATTTGTTTTTGAATTGTGCTTGCTTGAGATGTTACTTCTTGTTTGAAGAGAAAGTCGTAGAAGATACTGTTGGTTGAGTTAGAGAAATATGGAGTTGGAGCAGAGAATGCATATCGTCTCTGTGCCTCCAAAACTCACTATATTTTTCAAGAGAAAGAAAAACATTGTCAATTTCAGTTCCCTTGAATTTCAAAGCTACATTCAATCATTACATGAAAAATGATGAAACTGTACCATACCGAAAGTAGCTTTGAAAATCAAGGTGATTAAAAGTGATCATGTTTATTTTTTCTCTCTCCTGAAAAATCTGTTTAAATGTATATAGTGGATTTTGGAGGTGCAGCAATGGTATTTTATATATTGATGTAATATTTCACATCTGTTCTGAATTTGAACTGAGCACAAGAGAATAAATGGTGTGCGTTATGTATGTTACAGTGCATGCATTTATATTTCTACACTTCTTTAACTAATACGTTCAAATAAAGTATCAAAATTCATGATTGTGAGTAATAACAGTAACAGTGTTAAAGCATCGAAATATTGACCTCTGAAACAAATTCTATCTGTGCTTTCAATATCCTTGTGAAGTGGCCGACTGAGAGATAAGGATGATAAAAATTAACTTGGGGTCAATCTTGAAACCATAACACCAGAGGAGGAGCAATGCTTGAATAAATTGTCAAAATGAACTAGTTGTTTTGTAATAATCTGAAGAATTGTGATTAGTCTCTCTCTCTCTTTCTTTTTTTCTATATTTATTTCCTCTTATTTTTTCTTTTCTAACCCTTTCTTCCTTTCTTTGAAATAACAATGTTGAATTTTGATGCAGTGAAATCATATCCATGAACATCAGGCATATTTTTTTATCTTTATGTATGAGTATATGTATGTCTCATAAAGGTAGCTTATTCATTTTCAGAAAAAAATGTTTAGAAACCACGTTCACGTACAAAGTTTGTGGAGTTCATAATAAATGATCTTGTTAATGCAGTAGAGAAGTCTGTAAATGAATTGAAGGCTTGCCCAAATTGTAAGGCGCCTATGAAGAAAATCTCAATGTACCGAAACAAGTTGATGATCAAAGTCCAGAAAGCTTCGACAGAAACAGAAAGGTAAGAATGGATTTATAATTACTAATACAGTTTGAAAGCAAGCAACCCCTTTTTAACGAATCTTGTCCTTAAGTAGGAGTTTTTGTTAAAAGGGACTTACATAAAATGGAAAGGAAAGGCTAAAATAACTAGTACTGACATGTGTGTTGTGTGCCAAACATTATAATCATTTAATTAGGCCTACAATTTTATTTACAGTACACTTCATTATTATATTTTTGTAACTCTTCAAGTGGTAGGCACAAATGTTTTTTCACTTGGTTGAACCTGAACCATACTGAAAATAAGCATTGAAAAATGTCTTTTTTCTTCTTCTTCTTCTTCTTCTTCATTATTCCCCATAATGAAGTAATCGGGAAACCATGCCTTTTTCGATATGCTATAGTGTTATTTGAGGATTGTCCTCGACATCCCTTATTATTTTCACTTTCTGTCCGATAGTTAATTTCTTCCAGTTAGTTGTCATTATAATGATGCATAAACTAACAAAAGAACTTGGAAACAGGATCCACACAACTCGTCGACCTGGTTGGCGAGTTGGTATAGCGCTGGCCTTCTATGCCCAAGGTTGCGGGTTCGATCCCGGGTCAGGTCGATGGCATTTAAGTGTGCTTAAATGCGGCAGGCTCATGTCAGTAGATTTACTGGCATGTAAAAGAACTCCTGCGGGACAAAATTCCGGCACATCCGGCGACGCTGATATAACCTCTGCAGTTGCGAGCGTCGTTAAACAAAAACATAACATAACATCCACACAACTCGCGAGAACAAAGCAAGCAAAGCGACCACTCTGTGAAAGCAACACAAAGCAAGACCGTAAGCAATGATAAAGAATAATGCTGCCACATGGCACTGCATTGCCATAAATTGAGACTGCTAAGCTGGTACTATTGATTATTGAAAGTCAGGTCGATATTTTGTGCTTCGTTTTCATAAAATCCACTTGAAAAATATTCCCGAAAAGCAGGATTTCCCTTAAATCGGGTTTTCTTAAAAGGAGAATCAATTACATTATTACTTTATTTTTATGGTAATTTGACTGGAACTTACCAGATTATTCTTTGAAAACTGGAATGTTGTTGTTGCTGTTTTCAAATGCCAGGTGTTTGACAATAAAGTCATTTGACCTCTTGCACTCCAATATTTTTCAAAGAATGTTAAAATCAGATTTTACTGCAATTTCAATTTATTTGTTAGAGTATCCCTCATCGTTTTCTTTTCCACTCGTCTTATTTCTCTCCCTCCTCCTCATCTTTTCCTTCCTTTCTTTTGTCTTATTATTAATCGTAATCATCATCATGATCTTTCTCCTTAATTGTGACGTAACTACACATCATGGATAAATTTTCATTAAGAATGAATATTCTACACTTCATTGACAAGGCATTTAATTTAATAGATAGCAGTTTTGAAATTTCTAATGCTAGAGAAGAGTATTTAGAATTGATATTTTCATTAGAGTAGATAAATATTTACTATATCTGTTTTCACATTTGCTTGAATTTGTTGGTTTGACAAGTTTATGTTGATTGCAAGTTTCTTTAACTGGCACTGCTATAGCAGTTACAGCATCCTGTCTTTTCCTGTGTTGTATTCGGACAGTTCACATGAATTTCTTTTTGTCCGTTTTTATTTCTCAGACCCAATGTAATTTGACTTACTGTATATGTTTTCTAGTGGTCAAGTTTATATTTGTAGTATGGCTTTTCTTTGTGGTTAAATTAGTAGTGTTATGGGATAAATATTTCTGTTGTCTGTTACCGTTTTGTCAAGTGTATTTTGTAACATTGTTATTCATTACATCTAGTGGGATAACACAGCGCAGTCGAGAAGTCTCTCTGCAATGCTGTGTAGCCCGTGGTGCTATCATGCAGCACACGATGGACTGGGGGGTGAGGCTGTCGAACTGGAATGAGTGGGGGAATGCCAATTGTCTACAGGGTTACTAGAATTAACAGAGCTGCGGAGGGACTTTTCGATTGCACTGTATTAAAATGGATTTGAGGGATGTGAGATATGATTGGGACTGGATTAATCTTGCTCAGGATAGGGACTGATGGCAGGCTTATATGAGGGTGGCAATGAACCTCCATGGATGAATATATAATAGGATGCGAAACTTACAGCGTTTCCTGTAACACATACTAGAGGCGCTGTTGTAGAAAATGATCTTGCTGCCACCTGTTAGAGGGAGGGGCGTTATTACATCTAGCAGCACACCAAGTAGCGAAAAGAGTAACTAATTACTCCATGCATTTAGCAGTGCACCTGGTGACGAAAATGTTAAACTGTGCAGAAAGTATTCCCTCCCACCCTCATCGATATTCGAAACTAACCCAATTTAAAATAAAACATTTACATTTTTATTCCTCACAGCATCTTCTACTGAAAATTCTTACCGGAGCCAATAGGAAGATAAAAGAGACTATCTATTTTACACTACCCAATTAAAATATAACCAGACACAGACAAAAAAATAAAGCAAAAGGTTAGATAATTGGGATTGTATTCTTTGGGTATTTATTGTACAGCACAATGGAAAAGTCTGCGAGAACTACTTAGATAGTTCAATTTATATATTACTATTACTTTACAATACATTCAACAGCACTATTTTTACAACGTCCATAAACATCACTGTTTAACATGCACTGCTTATACACACACGTATCACTTTATGTTCACTTATTAGCAAGTTTCTGTCTGCCATCTTGTCTCCTCGAGCAATATCTCGAATGGATAAATAGAGAACTCTGGGTAATGTACCCAACACATAGTTCTAATGTTCACCACCTACGACGTTGGTCGCTGATCATCTTATTTCAGCCCCCCATTGCCAGATGGTGCTGACCACAGTTTCGCATCCTATTATATATTTGTCCATGGAACCTCCGGGTTCTCTAAAAGCCATCTAGTGGCTTGTTTTTATGTGTGTCTTCTGTCAAATGATTTTTTTTCGGAGCTAATAATCATTGATGAAGAAAATTTAGAGTATCTGAATGTGTAGTCAACTGTCTTTCTGTTACAGTTGCTGGTTAGTTTCTATATTCCATGCAGCTTCTGTTACAAGTTCATTTTAAAGGCTAGCTGGTACTGAAAATTTTGATTGTATTGTTATACTAATTGAGTAGTTATAGGTAGGTAAGAGCATCTTTTTGTACATTCAAGCAGGTAATTGTGTTTCTCGTGTGACTAATGATACAGTTGAACTTTTCCTTGGGTACACAGCCTGACTTCTTGTGTCAGTGATTTCTCGTATTTACTTTCTCTGTAAGTTCCCTGGTTCAGGGATTAAGATATTGATGAGAATGATTAGTGATATTTTTGGGTTGTTATAATCCTTTCAATCTAATGTAAACATCCTTATATGTTTTGATCGTGTGATATCAATAACGTTTTTACTTTTCATCCAGAAAAATAAATTTTGATTCCTCTTAGATTATATGATGGTGTTTTTGTTTCAGGAACCAAGCATCTAGTGGAATAAATAGGGGGAAGTTCGTTACAACTGTAATTCTACCAGATGAATCAAGGTATACATAAATTATAAGATTTAATTTTCTTCTGTTATCACTTTGTTTTTTTCCCTCCCAAATCTTAAACAGAGTAATATATCCTATGATGGTGCTGAATTTTTATGTTTTTAAAATGTTCGAATCATTATTTTTGTGGCTGTACTTTCATATCGCCGCTTGAATGCAAGAACTAGGTAACTCGAAATTTGCGGTTTTTAGTTACCTCTTTTATAGCATAGCAAAAATCGCACAAAATGTAATCCAGGACCTAGGTAACTGATTGAACGATACCAGCGACATCTATTTTCCAATGTAACAAATAGGTAAAAGAAAACGAGACATATCCCTTAGTGCAATAAATAAGTAAATAGGCAATGTCACAAAATATGAAAAATCAAGTTACCTAGTTCTTGCATTCAGGCGATGATATAATATTATAGGATACTACGGACAGTTGTGATACATTTGAAATTACCGTAATTTCAGTAATTTTAGATTTTCTTGCTTTCATCAGTTTGCAAGGTCAAAAGGGATGGCTGCTTAGTCAGTTTCAAAATGTTTGACAATTTAGAAGTTTGTGTCGAGTTCTTTATGCAGAATAACTGTATTAAAGAAATTTAACATAATCCTCATTCTGTACAAAAAGACTCTGCATATCAACAAACATACCACAAAATCTTCCAGCTCCCCAACTTCTGATTGGTTCTATGTTTGTGCTGGAAAATGAGGCATGCATTTACACTGACTGACACATGACATAATAGAAATTATTTTAAGCTAATAACTTAACGTAAAGCATAGAATGCATGTGGAAATTTTACAAGAATGTATTAAATTATGAACGGGTATCCCCTGTTGACCTTATGACATTTTAGGCCCGAATTCCCAGCAACAACACAGCACATCACTGATACAGCATTATAATACAGTAACAGAAACTGATTGATTGGCCACCATTTCCATTACTCTGTTTGGGTTAGTGTTTTGAGTGATGATGCACCTTACACAACCTCTTTGTTATGTTATCATGTCTCATTGCAACAGTCTGTGATCGACCCCATTTACAAATCACATTCTTTCTTGACAGTCTTAATTAGTTTTCAAACTACTTGAAATATAATGTTTCGTGTTTAAAAAACCAGCAAGTTTACCAACAGGTGTGTTTTCAGACAGGGAACTGCAGTAAAACCTCGTTAATCCGGACTAATTGGTGGGGTGGGGCAAGTTGACAGATTTAACGAAGGTCCAGATTAACTGAAATAACCTAAAAGAACAGTAGAAAGTGTATTAAAACTCTGTTTATAGCAAAAAACATGTTTATTATAGTGTATTTAAAGGGTTTAGGGCTAAATACACTATACAATACAGCAAAATGTAAAGCAATACATACAATGTAGTACATTATTGTAGTTCCACAGTTCTAATGTATAAAAGTAAGTTTTAAAACAAGATTCTTCAATTTTTTCAAACTTATCTGTTTTTTGCCTATCTGGATTAAGCGAAGTTCGGATTAACGAGGTTTTATTGCTATTAATGTCGCGTTTTAGATGCCATAAAGAGGCTCTATGTTCTGTAGCCACTAGAAAGGGCTACAGACACGTGCTTGAAGCTTATATTTCGATACAGTAAGCTCCTCATCGCAATACCATGCTACATTGGGTCAGAAAATGGCATTTAACACACTCAGTATGAGACAAGTGTTGTGTTTCTCATTGGAGGAACATAACAACGTCTGAAAATACACAAAGTGTAATCTGTGCACGACATGCATTATCACTTTGACTAGCAGAGTGCAGTTTAAGGAGTTGCACGGAGTTCTGTAGGGTTAAACCAGACTAATCAGACATACTCAGTAAAACAGGATTATCTGATAAAACACACTTTCATTTTTTTGGACTTGTCAACAGGCAGGATTTTCGTTAGAAAAGGAAATCTTCGTGAAGTGCAGAAGGTTCTCTTTCATTTTGTAGAAGTTACAGTTTGGTGTGGTTTAACATCATCTACCATTATTAGGCCTTACTTCCTTCGAGAATGAACACAGCAGAGCAGGGAGATGTGCTCCCGAAATGAATTACCAAAGAATGCAGAATAATATGTTCTGCATTATCCCATATTTCCTTCATTTTCATGAACGTGCTATGGGCTATTTTTCCAAGACAAATCATATCTCGATTTGGGAACATTGCATGCAAGGTCAATAAATGCACAATAAGTATCTTTACAAATCGGTTCTTTTTTCTTTTTCTTGTAGTGTAGATAAGTTATCAATGCACAAACGACCAAACCAGAAATCTGGTCTGTAGAACTTATATTGTTGATTTTAAACAAATTTTTATTGAAAATTATTGTATTTCATATGCATCATTTTTGGATAAGCCTACTCATGTGTACAGAATATGGACAAAGTTTGTCCTCAAATTCAGAAAAAATGATTGCACACAGACAGATAGATGACATATCCAGAATTAATTTTTCGGTATCTCAGATGCTGGAAAAGAGATCAAATGAAATCTCGAAATCGATTTTTTGCTCACTGTACTCCGTATAATTAGAAAGTAAAATGTGTCAAATAATGATGGTGAAGAACTGAAGATTTATATTTGCAATTATATTTATAACTGGTACATTTAAAATGTTCTACTGTCCATTTGAGATAGTGATGTGGTTCGGTCTTACAATGCAGAAAAACTTATGAATAGTTGAATGTAACTAGCATATACAGATTAGAACATAATTGACTGTATGAACAGTGTAGTGATTATTGCTTCCTATAATAAATTCTACAGTTTTCAGGAACGAGAAAAATTAATATTTTTACTGTATTTTGTAATTTTCTAGGATTATTTTTAATGGGAAAATTTTACCATTCCTCGTGCCCCTCCCTGAGTAAACCTCTTGGGTTGGTCAGGGTTGGAATATATTCAAGAATTAATTAATTTTTATGTAAATGGTGATTGTTTCATTTTAGAACACATTTACGCAAGCTGTGGCAGAATGAGAAGAATTTCATGTGTGCTCTGTTGCCAGTATTGGAATACTGCGATACACAGTATCCAACTGATGCCTTGTTCCTCACAGTCATTCCTGTTCCACCACCCAAAATGAGACCAGTAAGTAAATAATTGTACTTGTGTCAGAAGAATTTTACTTAACCTCTTTCATAAAAATTGATAGCACCTTCTAACAGTAAGCTGCTCTTGGAAGTCATTTGCTGTTTGAATACTGTATTATATCGTTCTTAATTTTATGTAACCACCTATATCCACTGTACAGAGCATAATTTTTTCAGGAGGAAGGAAAAAGTAATTAAATATCAATAGCTCTACAGAAGAATATTATATAATTCGGTAGAAAACATTGGTGAATACGATGACTGCATCGAGGATCAGCGTAGGGCTATTGATATTTAATTACTTTTATGCTCGACCATGCGGAAATGTACTAATTATACACCTGGTAGCAGTCCTTTAATGCATGTCATTAAAGTACACCTACTCATTAAAGTATAGGTCTTCAGCCAATGATAACTCAGCTTACATGTGTTCAGCCAATGACAAGTCAGCTTTGTACCGTTATAAAACAGCAATTATCGATTATTCTCGGATATGCAATCGAAAGAGAATTAGCGAAAAGTCATGGAGGCTGGATATCCAATACTGTCGCACAAGGTTATGTTCTGTTACTATAATAATTAGCGTTAATTGTAAATAATATTCAAATAAATTCAATTTGTCATCTCGTTGTTCAATGTCGAATTCAATAATCAAGGTTATAATATTATAATATTATCAAGTTAAACGGGACTACGTCAAGGTCAATGACATTATTGTTCCTCGGAAAAAATCAATACTTTCGCGTCTGCGCACATCTCACAATTCACGACCTAGAACAAGGTCACTTCCGATCTTGTCAGATACAAATAAAATGTATACATCTGAATACCGGTAATTTCAAGTTAGAAATATGGTCGAGCATAAAAAGTCATATGAAACTCGCCTATAATGGTAATTAAGAAGCTCGTATGAAAATTATGAAACTCGCTTGCGCTCGTTTCATAAATATCCATACTCGATTCTTAATTACTATCATTATAGGCTCGTTGCATAATGTACTATTTCCTTCCTCCTGAAAAATTATGCTTTGCACTGTCACATGTTTTAATTTCTTAACAATTATTAGATTTATATCCTAGTATGGACGCACGCACAAAGAAAGTGGATTGTTTGCTGCCAATCAGTGTGAAAATTGCTTATGTTTTAGCAGTAGACATTGGATGTTCAGGCAAGTGCCTGTTTTATATGAACTAACGTTTTGAAAATCTAATATGTATGCATTATTTAAATATTAAGTACCCTTATGCCCCATTTCACGAAGCTTCAATAAATCAATCCAAATGAAATATTAACTAGTGAAAATTAAAATATAAACAATTCACTAAAATGCGAGCTGTTCACCAACCAGATTTATTTAACATTTAATGAATAGTAAGTAATGCTTCATTACAAATAAATAAGTGGGTTCAGTGAATATTTCATAAGTACAAATATCACAACATTTTCATGATTTGAAAATTTGTAATTAATTTCTTTGATATGCCTGCGAGAATTCCACTACTGATCTGTCTACTTTTGGGCAACAGTTTCATACTAAAACCTTTAAAATCAAAATATTTTAATTGGTCAGCATTAAGGTTTGCTTCTTGAATAAGGAAGATATCTACATTAATATCTGAGAGTATATTGGCTAGTTCAGTCTTCTTAGCTGATGTTATGGCGTCAGCATTCCATTGTAAGATGTTTAGTTGATTCTGTACCATTAGAGTAGTCCCCGCCCGGAGATCCGATTGGGGGACTATTTTAGACTATAATCTAAATTTAACAGAATAAATACTGAAATCAGAAGTAAACACTGAAATAATGAAACAATTGTCTTTAGAGACAATTAATATTAGGTACCCTCCACAAAACTGGCTTCATTTATACACTGACAGATCCTTGATCTCCAGAGAACAAGGTGCCGGTGCAGGTGTTACGTGCTGTCTCTTCTCACTTTATAGATCTCTTGGATATGGAACAACAAGTTTTGATGGAGAAATCATTGCAAACAGTGAAAGTCTCAGGAATCTTCTATGCCACATCAATAAATTTAAGAATGCAGGTATATTGTCAGAGTCCAAAGCAGGTATTCTATCAATAGTCTCTAGACACACACCTTCATCTCAAACAGCAGAAATAACTAAAATGCTCTCTCAATTTATATCACTGAATAAAAGAATTGTATTCCAATGGATACCATCCCATTGTGGAATCCTGGGAAACGAGAATGCGGATGCTTTAGCAAAGAAGGGCAGCACTGCTACTTACAGACCTGTTACTAAATCTACGTATTACTATGTGAAAAGATTTATTAAATCTACATACTTAGACTTCAACAAACAAATTTGATAACACAATCTCAAGGGAAAAAATGGAACTCTCTGCATCATAATCCACAGTTAATTCCCGATTTACCACGAAAATCGTCTGTAGCTGCATTTAGATTGTCAGCAGGCCATGACTGTTTGGCCAAACACCTGCATAGAATTGGAATATATCAGTCCCCTAACTGCCCATTGTGCAACTCAAACCAAGAAATGGATTCGGAACACCTCAAAATCTGTGCTTCAGTGGCTGGCCATGATAATATCTTTGAAAAATATTGGAGTGCAAGAGATCAAATGACTTTATTGTCAAACGCCTGGCATTAGAAAACAACAACATTTTCATGAAACCACAACCTACTATGTTGAAAATTGTTACCTGCTATATCATTTGCATATGAGCCAACAATGAAGCAACACAGTTATAAAATATAGAATATGGAGGAGAAAGTATTATTATTATTATTATTATTATTATTATTATTATTATTATTATTATTATTATTATTGATCTAATTGGATTCATAACTTATTTTTTTTCTGCTGCTATGTGTGTATTAATTTTATACTATATATTGGTTAGATCCAAGCTTGAATATGCATCTGTAATATGGAACTCCATTACTTCTACTGACTCGGATAAATTGGAGAATATCCAAAGAAAATTTATTTCTTTGTGTTCTTATAGATTTGTACCCAGTTCCAGTGATTATAAATATGAGATTAACTGCAAATATTGTAATTGTTATAGTTTGTCAGACATCAAGATCTTGATTATTTATTTTTTTGTAAAATCATTAAGGATGGTATTGATGTGAATCCTTCTTCAGCAATATCAGTCTTCATATTCCTGCAAAAATTTTTTGCAATAGAAATTCTAAATCTCTCTCTCCGGTCAGCAGTTGTATAAAATATGCTAATTTGCATGGATTAAACTTGGATCCATTTCATGTGTAGTATATACTTTTGGAGTTTTATGGCAGTTGTTATTAATTTATGTCTTTTATTTAGATATGTATTGTATTATGGGTATTCTCGTTATATTTCTTATCATTCGTATTATATTCATATATAAGATTCCATCTTTTATTTTCAGTTGTCATATTTTAAATTGTCATTATTTTAATAATAATTATTCCTATGTACTTTTATTGTAATTTCTATCATTATTAATGTTCTTGTAGTGATATTATCATGTGCTGAACTGTTATTGGCCCCTGGCTGTTGTACAGCACATTAAATATTAGTAAATAAATAATAATAATTTTTATTTTTATTATTATTATTATTATTATGATTGTTATTATTATTATGAATGTTATTATTATTATTATATTATTATTATTATCATATTATTATTATTATTATTGTTGTTTTATTATTGTTATTAATATTATTATTATTATTATCATTATCACTATTATCATTATTGTAATTATTATCATTATTGTAATTATTATCATTATTATTATTATCATCATTATCATTATCATCATTATTATTATCATATTATTATATTATTATCATATTATTATTATTATTATTATTATGATTGTTATTATTATAATATTTGTTGTTATTATTATTATTATCATTATCACTATTATCATTATTATAATTATTATCATCATTATTATTATTATCATCATTATCATTATCATCATTATTATTATCATATTATTATTATATTATTATTATTATTATTATTATTATTATTATTATTATTATTATTGTTTTATTATTGTTATTAATATTATTATTATTATCATTATCACTATTATTATTGTAATTATTATCATTATTATTATTATTATCATCATTATCATTATCATCATTATTATTATCATATTAATATTATCATATTATTATTATATTATTATTATTATCATATTATTATAATTATATTATTATTATTATCATATTATTATTATTATTATAATTATTATCATTATTATTATTATCATTATCATCATTATTATTATCATATTATTATTATCATATTATTATTATTATTATTATTATTATTCGGTCGTGAGCCGTCATGCTGTTCGGTTGTGTGTGCGTGTAGCTCCCGTAACTTGCACGTACAGCAGGTGCATCGAAGTTGTAATTTGGATATGGCGCCTAGTAAAGACGTCTGTCTTGTGTGTAACTTGCCTTTCTTTGGAAGGCAAAAGTTTCTGAAGTGTGCAGGGCCTTGTGGTCTTCGTTATCATCTCGATTGCCTAAATATTGGTGAGGCCGAGTATGATATCTACATGCAGAGTGGCAGTTCTACTTTTAAGTGTAAAAAGTGTGTGAGTGTAATGAAATCAACACAGGGGGACAACACGCCAGTGCGTCCTACTGCTCCAGGTGAGAAGAAGGTGATCTCACCTACAAAGAAAGTCGTTTCACCCACAAGGGATCTCAACCTACCGAGCCTGCCTTCAGTAGATTCACTTTCCGTCCAGCTTGAAACTGTTCGTTTAAATAGTGTGAACATTCTGGACACAGTGAGTGACATTTTGGAATATGTGAAGAGTCTCCAAAAGGAGATGATAGAACTTA
This sequence comes from Periplaneta americana, assembly GCF_040183065.1. Taxonomy (NCBI): domain Eukaryota; kingdom Metazoa; phylum Arthropoda; class Insecta; order Blattodea; family Blattidae; genus Periplaneta; species Periplaneta americana. The sequence continues at coordinate 182,531,073 of NC_091131.1, forward strand.
AGAACGAAAATGCGGCTCTGAAAATTCAGGTGGCAGAAATTTTTGTGAAAACTAATTCTAATGTACTCACTAAAAAGGGTAATGTCCCTTCTGAATCAATGCAATATGAATCTGTGCAAGCTAAGGGCCCTAGGAAGTCTTACGCTGAACTTGCTAATGAAAATTCGATCCTAAATGTCCAAATGGCAAAAATGTTATCAAAGGGGTGCTGCCCCCCGAAATCATCTCATAGTATTTCTCCTATGGGTCAGTCTAATGACCCCATTAAGAAATCATATAGCAAGGTAGTGTCTGTGAACAAAGCTGCTGACAACTTGCATACTTGCAATTCTGATGCGTCAGCAACAAGCAAATCTGTGTCAACAACTCCTCCTGCTAATGATAGACATAACAATATTGAACTAAATCAGGCCAATGCTTCAACTTCTGCCAACGTATCGGATGGTTTTCAATTAGTTACTCGCAAAAAATATAAAAAAAGAGAACCTAAAGTTGGAACATTGGCCATGAGTAGCATTGAAATGGCCCCTGAGAGAATTAAAACTAAATCTCTATTTGTTTCGAGATTTAGTTCCAAAGTCAACACAAACAGTATAGAGGACTCCCTGAAGAATCAACTTCAGCTAAGATCTCTTGTTGTAACTAAACTAAAAACCAAATATCTATCATATTCTTCCTTTCACATCACTGTTGATGTGAGGGATTTCGATTCCATTAACAAACCTGAAGTTTGGCCTGCTGGTTGTCTAATTGCACCATTTTATGGTAAATTAAAGCCTGAGCAGCACTTTGCGCATTCTGCTAATTCGAACTCTGTTGATTCTCAGGGAAATGCCTCTTAGTCTTAGTCTTGCTCGCTCTCATTTTCAATGTTCAGTTCTATTAATCATCTTGAGATTTTCTACCAAAATGTTCGTGGACTTAACACTAAAGCTGATGAAATTTTTCAGAATATAGTGAGTAATAATGATCTCATTATCTGTCTCACTGAAACATGGTTATCTGAGTCAGTTATTAATTCTAATTTATTTCCAAATAACTATACTGTGTTTCGTGCAGATAGACTGTTTGAAGACACTAACAAAAAAAGAGGTGGTGGTGTCCTAACAGCGATTAGCAACCAGTTACCTTTTACAAAAAGACGTTTTGACTTAGAAATTATTAGTGAATGCGTTTGGGTTGAACTTAGAATGACTGATGGTTTTAATCTGTTATTAGGTAACCATTATTTCTCTCCTGATACAGATCACATTCACTTAAAATCTTATCTTAATTTTCTTGAAAAAAATCTCGACACTCATAATTTTAGAATAGTAATCCTTGGTGATTTTAATACTCCTGGTATGGACTGGTCAACTGGTTCCAATCTTAATGATACTCATTATTACTCTAAAATTAAGGCTAAGGATTTATATTCCTCGTCCTGCCTTCTTGGATTAATTCAAATTAACTCTACCGTTACGAGTAAAAAGCTTCTTGATTTGGTTTTTACTAATGATAAAAACAGTACAGTTAAACTTGCTGATCACTCTCTAGTTTTAGAGGATACTTATCACCCATCTATCTCTATTTATATTGAAGTAAAATTATCGTTACCGGAACACTCTCTAATCAGTTCTTATTTAAATTATTCTCAAGGTGATTATGTGAACCTTTATTCTATTCTATACAATTATGATTGGACTAGCATATATCAGACTACTGATGTAAACACTGCTGCAAATTCCTTGTCTCAAATTATAAACAATGCTATATCCCTTTGTGTCCCTGTCACCTTTGTTAAAAAATCGCACTATCCTAAATGGTTTTCAAACGATTTACGTCAGCTTATAAAGAAAAAAAATAAAGCTCATAAAAATTACAAAAAATATAAAACTGATCATCATTATCAAATTTTTTCTAATCTTAGAAAACAAGTCAAAGCCATGATTAAATCTGATAAATTCAAATGGTTACAATCAATTGATGATAACCTAAAGCATGAACCAAATAAATTTTGGAAATATGTAGAAACTTTTCGAAAAACTAATAGTAATCCCACAGAACTAATAATAAATGGCGTTCACATCACAGATGAAAAAGAAATTGCAAATGCATTTGCTAGTCAATTTAAATCTGTTCAACAAAATTGTAACTCTAATTTCATTATTTATGATTCTAATATTACTGACTGTTTGTCCCTGCCTAATATTACATTCGATGATGTAAATAAAGCTATTAAAAAGCTAAAGCCTAATAAATGTAAAGGTACTGATAGCATTCCTAATTTTATAATCAAGGGTTGCTCTAATATTTTCTTGCCTGTTTTAACTTTTTTGTTCAATCTTAGCTTAAAAACAGGAATTTACCCGTCACTTTGGAAGGAAGCATCCATTATTCCAGTTTTCAAAAATGGTAATAAAAACAGTGTTACTAATTATAGACCCATTTCTATCCTAAACAATTTTTCTAAAATTTTTGAAAAAATTATCCACAAACACATTTCATTTTATGTTAAAAATAAGATCAATTCGGCCCAACATGGATTTACAAGAGGGAAATCTACTACTACTAATTTAGTTTCCTATCTTAATCTCTTAATGCCTATAGTTGAAAATCAAGGTCAAATTGACTCAATTTATTTTGATTTTAGCAAAGCATTTGATGTTGTTCCTCACAAAATTTTATTAAATAAATTAAGAAATTTTGGTCTCTCCACTAGCTACGTTAATTGGTTTGAAAATTATTTAACAGATAGACAGTCTTGTGTTCGACTAGGTAATTCTCTCTCGGTTCCATTTAATAGTTTATGCGGTGTTCCTCAAGGGTCTACATTGGGACCTCTCTTATTTTTATTATTTATAAATGATATAAGTAAAAGAATAAGTTCTAGCTGCCTTTTGTTTGCGGATGATCTCAAAATCTTTCGTAAAATTAATAGTTTGGTTGATTGTCAAATTCTTCAAAATGACATTAATTCAATTTCACAATGGTCTGTTGAAAATGGAATGAAAATTAATCAATCCAAAACTTTTGTTATTTCCTTTTCACGGAAAACTATCTCCCTAAAATTTAACTATTCTCTCAGTAATGTCGTAATTACTAGGAAAGATTGTATTAGAGATCTTGGTGTCCTACTTGATTCAAAATTATATTTCCATGATCATGTGCAATATATTTATACCCATTCGTTAAGAATGCTTGGTCTAATTAGGTCTATAACTTATTCTTTTTCCACTCCTATGTGTTTATTAATTTTATACTATACGTTGGTTAGATCCAAGCTTGAATATGCATCTGTTGTATGGAACTCCATTACTTCCACTGACTCGGCTAAATTGGAGAATATCCAAAGAAAATTTATTTCCTTGTGTTCTTATAGATTTTTACCAAATTCCGATTATAACTATGAGATTAAATGCAATTATTTCAATTGCGGTAGTTTGTTCACCAGACGTCAGGATCTTGATTATTTATTTTTTTGCAAAGTCATTAAGGGTGATATTGATTGTGAATCTTTCATAAGCAATATCAGTCTTCGTATTCCTGCTAATGGTTTAAGATTTCATAAATTGTTTTATAATAAGAATCCTAAATCTCTCTCTCCGGTCTGCAGATGCATTAAATATGCTAATTTGCAAGGATTCAACTTGGATCCATTTAATGTGTAGTATATCTTTGAGTTTTAACTCACTGATCTAATTTTAATAATTATTTGTCCATATATTTCTTGCATTTGGTCTATTGATTCATGTAGACCATTCCATTCTTTCAATTCTCATTGTACTAATTTTATAATTTTATAATTATTTTTTGATCAATGATTGATGTAGACCATTATATTGTTTGTATTTCATCTCATTGCCATTTTCTATCATTCATTCTCATCATCATTTGTTGTTTTGTTCTGTTTTGTATCGTGCAAAACTGTAATTGGCCTTGTGCTGTTGTTTTTGCACGTTAATATTCTAAATAAATAAATAAATAAATAATAAATTAAAGGTTGTTCTCAGATTCTTATTCCTCTATTAACTTTTATTTTTAATCTTAGCCTTAGTATGGGTATTTATCCTTCTTTATGGAAGGAAGCGTCTGTCATTCCGATATTTAAGAATGGCAATAAACATTCTGTTAATAATTACAGACCTATTTCAATACTTAATAACTTTTCAAAAATTTTTGAAAAAATTATTCACAAACATGTTTCATTTTATATTAAATCTAATTTAAATCCTGCTCAACATGGCTTTATTAAAAATAAATCTACAACAACGAATTTGGTCAATTATCTCAATCTTATTATGCCTACAGTTGAATCCCAAGGCCAAATTGATGCCATTTATTTTGATTTCAGTAAAGCATTTGATGTTGTTCCTCATCAAATCTTAATAAGTAAATTAGATCAGTTTGGACTTTCCATTAATTATCTTAGCTGGTTTGAAAACTATTTAACCAACAGACAATCTCGTGTTCGGTTGGGAAACTCTCTCTCTGATCCTTTCACTATTCTTTGAGGTGTTCCACAGGGCTCCACCCTAGGTCCGTTATTATTCCTGCTTTTTATCGATGACATTTGTAAGCCCATCTGTTCCCATTATCTTCTCTTTGCCGATGATTTAAAAATATTTAGAAAAATTAATAGTCTTGCTGATTGTCATTTACTTCAAAATGATATACATGCCATTCAACGTTGGTCTGATTATAACGGTATGAAAATTAATATTTCTAAAACATGCGTTATCTCTTTCTCTAGGAAGACAACTACATTGAAGTTCAACTATTCGCTATCGAATGCCGCCATAATCAGGAAGGACTGTATAAAGGATCTCGGTATATATCTTGATTCTAAATTGTACTTTCATGACCATGTTAATCACTTATTTAATCATTCACTAAGAATGCTTGGTCTCATTAGGTCTATTACTTATTCCTTTTCCTCTCCTGATACACTACTTACATTATATTATGCTTTAGTAAGATCTAAATTAGAATATGCATCTGTTGCGTGGAACTCTATTACGTCTACTGATTCAGCTAAACTAGAAAATATCCAAAGAAAATTCATTTCTCTTTGTGCGTTCAGATTCGTACCCAACTCCTCTTCTTTAAATTATGAACTGTCTAGTAAATATTTTAACTGTACCAGTCTGTATTCGAGACGTCAGGATATTGATTACACTTTCTTTAATAATGCTATTAATGGTGTAATTGATTGTGATTCTTTTATACATAACACCTACCTTAGAATTCCCGTGAAAGGTTTTCGTGGTCAAAGAATTTTTTTCACTAAATTATTTAAATCCCTTTCTCCAATAGCCAGATGTATTAAAAGTGCCAATTTGCAAGATCTGATTTGATTTTACTTATGCATGATATTCCTTACTTGTTATTTAATACCTTTTATTATTTGTTAGATATTGCCATTTAGTTTGTTGCATTTGGTGAATGGTTAATGTTGACCATTATATTGATTGTATTTCATCTCACTGCCATTTTCTGTCATTCATTCATAATCATTTGTTCTGTCTTGTTTTATTTTTTTTATTTTGTGCTAAACTGTAATTGGCCTTGTGCTGTTGTTTTGCACATTAATATTTGAAATAAATAAATAAAAATAAAATTATTATTATTATTATTATTGTTGTTGTTTTATTATTGTTATTAATATTATTATTATTATCATTATCACTATTATCATTATTATAATTATTATCATTATTATTATTATCATCATTATCATCATTATTATTATCATCATATTATTATTATCATATTATTATTATCATATTATTATTATCATATTATTATTATTATTATTATTATTATTATTATTATTAATACTCCTGCTGCTGCTGTTAAAGCTGTTGTAATTGTTGCATTCCTGATTCCAGTGGTCGCATCATTTGAGGGAGGAATGATACATACTATATGAACTCAATTAGGTATAGATAATATTCTTGAAATCTATTGTCCAAAATGAAAAAAAATTAGAGACTCATGCATTTATTGTAGTATGAAGTACAGTTGCAGAACTGAAAGAAAGTAGAAAAAGAAAGTAGAAACTTAATATCTACATAATATGCTGTATTTATTTTATATATTCATTGGAGAAATCAGCTCAAAGAATTTGAGTGACCATAAGGGTCCTGAATACAATAAACATGTACAACATAATATGATTTGAAACATTAAAGAAAAAAGAAAGTTAATTGTTGAAGGGAAATATATAAGTGGATTAATTGAAATAGAGATGATGATGTAATATTTGAAGAGAATCCTTGATAATATTTATAAGGACAGACATTACATAATCAAAAGGAATGTGAAGTTCCTTAAGATAATTCCATGTGAATTTTGTAATAGAACCTCTACTGCCAAAGAGCAAACCAATGACAGACCATTGTTTAAGAGGGACGTTGTACTTTTGAGAAAGATACGGCAGACAAGGTTCATATATAGACTTCTTCTCAATATCAACTTCGGCGGCCTGATTTAGGTTCCTTTCGAAACGGATAGTAGGGTCAAGAACCTGTGTGCGTAAATTTAATTCTAATAAATGGAAGTTACTATACCAATTAAGTTTCGTTATGTTTGAATGTACATTGTGTATTAATTTACTAATATTTATTACGACGAAGTAAAGAGAAGCGACTAGACGCATTTGAAATGGGGATATGGAAAAGAATTGAACATGTGAAGTGGACAGACAGAATAAGAAATGAAGCTGTGTGGGAAAGAGTGGGTGGAGAAAGAATGATGCTGAAACTGATCAGGAAGAGGAAAAGGAATTGGTTGGGTCATTGGCTGAGAAAAAACAGCCTACTGAAGGATGCACTGGGAGGAATGGTGAATGGGAGAATAGTTCTGGGCAGAAGAAGATATCAGATGACAGACGACATTAAAATATATGGATCATATGAATTTACAAAGAGGAATGCAGAAAATAGGAAAGATTGGAGAAAGCTGGGTTTGCAGTGAAAGACCTGCCCTTGGACAGAACACTAAATGAATGACGTAGTTATAATAACCACTTTCATGTGTTAAAATAAAAATTAAGTTGTATGTTACCTAATTGACTAGTTTCAGCTTTGTCTCAGTCATTCTGATGATATTCTAACCTATGATCAGTTTCTTCTAAAATTTTGAGTACCGGTACCATGATCTTCATGTCCACACCTGTGGAGTAACGGTTAGCGCATCTGACCGCAAAACCAGGTGGCCCGGGTTCGATTCCCAGTCGGGACAAGTTACCTGGTTGAGGTTTTTTCTGGGGTTTTCCCTCAACCCAATATGAGCAAACGCTGGGTAACTTTCTGTGATGGACCCTGGACTCATTTCACCAGCATTATCATCTTCATCTCATTCAGACGCTAAATAACCTAAGATGCTGATAAAGCGTCGTAAAATAACCCAATAAAATAAATAAATAAATGAACGATCTTCATGATGTGTTATCTTTCGTGAAATTTTGTGTCATTCAGATTTTCAAAATGATCCTTTCTTAAATAGTTAAAATTTCTCCATCTGGCTCTTGATTTTCGAGCAGTTACAGATGTAACAATTCTGCGTCGAAACGTTCCACCATTTTTGATTGCAACTAATGAACCATTAAAAATTTAAAGACAGAAATTTCTATCACTGTCCGCCGAGTTAGCTCTGTGGTAGTGTGTTTGCCTACGGACTAGCTGGCCCGGGTTCGATTCCTGGCGAAAATGTAAAATTTCTACCTCGGGACTAGGAGAGATGGCAGTGCACAACTTCTAATCACTGGATTTTGCACCAATATGCCTGGGTTAAATCCCAAATCTCTCCGCAGTGCATATGAAGAGAAGGCATATGTCATTATTTGTTGATAGTGATTCGTCCGTCGGACGGGGATATTAAGCCTCACGGCCCCTTGGTGCTATTCGACAGAAGTTGGCTACGTGCCGGCACCAGGTTTCCCCTTCTCCCTTCCTCATCTTTATCATCATCATTCATTCCAGACACTACACTTACACATACTCTCACCCTAGTACACGACATAACTCTCCACAGATACACATCATGTACATTGTGGCCCACCAAAGTGGTGTGCAACTAGGGTAAATGGATCACAGTCCTGCCATCTATCCGCAATATGCGGAACCCGAATCACGTAAAGTGAAGTGGGTAGGCATTGGATACATACATACATACATACATACATACATACATACATACATACATACATACATACATACATACATACATACAATTTCTATCACTAAACTGATGCGATAGCTTTACTGGTTCTGTAGGGCTAAAGATGCTTGGTGAGCTATAAAAATAATTTAATGAACCAATAAATAAATTAATGAATCATTAAAAACATAGTAAAGCTTGATGAAATCGGCTATAAGTGTTATATTCCCTATTTTTCCATTTTTGGTGTAAATTCTTCATGGTCATCAATTGCCTTTTTTACTTTGTGTACTTATTTGGAAAACATTTGTTGATAAATTGGGAACACTCAGTTATTGTGAAGTTGTGAGGAAATACAATTCTATGATGACTCAGCTATAACCAGGGTGCGAATTAACGGGGGAGGGGGGGGGATTTCCGCCCCTGTTGGAAAGTTATCTCCCTCTCATAAATTTATATTTACGTTCCTGCCAGAGATAACTTCTATCCCCCTCACAGAATATAATTGTTTTAATATGAGTATACTTTATAAAGTACAGTATAAAGTAAGCAAAAAAATAATATTGATGTATTTATCATTACCGACAAGCTCACAACAATAAATAACTTAGGAATTACACATCTTATCTTAAACCTGCTCATGGGTATAATTATTATTATTATTATTATGATCAAGATGCAACTCAGTGCGACCAAGCGTTGAGCCGTATCGAATGAGGATAATACTAATTTTATGTAGGATATTTTCTATCCCCCTCATTTGAAGTCTTAATTCGCACCCTGACTATAGTTGATGTCCATTTGGCTGCTTGCTTAATACCGGTAAGTTCCCCCATGTTGATAGCAAAGAATCCAGTAAATTATACCTTACAGGAAAAAACCGAGGACAGGAATTAGTGTAGGGTAATTTTGGCTCTCAAATTTTCAATTTGATTTTAAAATTTCAAGGCAACCTACCACTTTTCAAGGGGTCACATAGCATTGAGTGTTTATGATTGGTGGAACTTATTTTTCACTATATTCACCAATGTGATAGAACAATCTGAAAAAGATGTAGTTTTTCAATTTTATTTGGTAACAATCATTGCATCATCAACAGTGTGGAATAGTACATTATGCAACGCACCTATATTGGTAGTAATTAAGACGCGAGTATGTTTATGAAACAAGTGCAAGCGAGTTTCATAATTTTCATACGACCGTCTTAATTACCATTATAAGCAAGTTTCATACGACTTTTTATGCTCGACTATATTTCTAACTTGAAATTATTCATAAGTATTCATGTTATTCTTATCTGACTGGGGAGCAGAACTGACCTTGTGCAATATCTCGTAAATTGTGAGATGTGCGCAGACGTGAAAGTATTGATTTTTTCCGAGGAACAAATATCATTGACCTTGATATAATCTAGAGAGTAAAATGAACATTAATCTTGAAATTGATTTGGACATTGAAAAACGAGATGACAAATTGAATTTATTTGAATATTATTTACGATTAACGCTAATTATTATAGTAACAGAACTTAACCTTCTGCGACAGTATTGGATTTCCAGCCTCCGTGACGTTTCACTAGTTGTCTTTCGATTGCATATCCGAGAATAATTGATACTTGTGCTTTCATATTGCTACAATGGTGTTTTTTGATTTGTGGAACACCTGAACTTTAATGAATAGGTGTACTTTAATGAGGTCCATTAAAGGGCTGCTACCAGGTGTATAATTACTACATTTCGGCATGGTCGAGCATAAAGAATTTTACGACATTTTGAATAGTGCACCCAAAACTTAAACTAGGCCTAAATTAAGGACAGAAAAAGCATTCAGATTGGTATTTCTAAGGAAATGTTATACACAATGTGATACGCTCTTTTGATTAATTTTTTTGCAGTAGTAATAATAATAATAATAATAATAATAATAATAATAATCTATCTAAATAGTTTCATTTTTTTATAGAATAACAATTTAACTTTAGATAATATCTTGCCCAGAGCTAAGCTAATAACGTGATACAAGTATTAATGTATTGAGGATAGTTTATTATTGCTGTAACTTTAATTGTATATCAACATAATGAAGACATATTTTAAGCAATGTTACTAGTCTATGAAACTTTCTAGAGTTAAAACGTTAAAATTGTTACAATTTTTTTAAAAGGTAATGTACCTTTATGACATACAGGCCCCATTTCAACACTGGTGTGGTGTCATCTTCAGTGTCCTGACACTGTTTTATTCAAGTGTTAAAGTGATTGATAAAAACAATGAACGTTGTTAGTATTTAAAATAGCACATTTAGAAATATAGGGATATGTACTACCTAATGCATATGTTAACTTCATTAGAAAAGTGCCAGAACATTTTTAATAATCATATCTGATTTAAATAAAAAATAATTTATTTGATTTTCCACAGCTTACCAGCTTGTATTTGCTGCTTCAACAATAAAAAGTTCTTACTTGTTACTTTCAGCATGTTCCTCCTACAATAAAATTCAACCTATGGAAATAAAAATTAACTAGTTATTAATAACTTTAAAATTCGCTGGCACTAATATTGTGTGCTGTAGAAGGTTGTAAAATTTTAATGCTTTTTTTTTTTTTTTTTTCCTTATTTGACATTTTTAAGTGAAACCTGTTTTTTAGCCTCTAAACATTCAATGTCTAATTAACATAAGGCTGCACAAAACACAGTGTTCAGAAAATCTCAGGTTATTATTTTATGTTCGTTTTTTTTAAAGAAATTATATTAGCTGCTGTAATATGTATTAAAAAGCCTTTTTCCAGTAATGGTAGAGAGACATTTAAACAAAATATTGCTTAAATCCAATTTTGTGTCCAGGTGAATTTTATTAACGATAAGATAATAGAACATCCACAAAGTAAGACGCTCAAAGCCATTCTTTAAGATTCCATAATTGTCCAACATGTGATGAAGGCAGTGCGAGATGGCAACACAGAAAACTTAACAGGAGAAGGACAGGTAAAAGCTCTTTTTTCCCCTTTTGTTTTGCTACTGTTTTTCTCTTTTTTTTTCCCTGCCTCCTTCCTCCTTCACTCAATTCCTTTTTCTATTCCTGCTGTTTCCTTCTTATTTTACTACCCTGTCTGCTCCCAGCACCACCCCCACCGCTACGTTTGTTATGTGTCAAGTTTTTTTATAAAATTTTTTTGGAGTCCTGTACCATTGAGTTTATCCACATGGCATTGACTGATCACAAACAATTCCAACATAGAAGCCACTTGGTAGCTGAATATTCACTTCGCATTCTGTTAGGCAGAGTTCTTCTGAATCTGATTTTCTCTATATCACACTTTAAAATTCATTTTTCGTAATTGATTAACTAGTGGAACTTACTCGTGTTAATTATGGAAGTCAGTGCGGCTTACAGCTGTTTCAGTGTATCATCACACCATCTTACATGAGTAAGTTCCACTAGTTAATCAATTACTTATATGCAGGTGTTAAAAGTAGTATACGCAAGATTCAAAATGGACCATTTTTCGTATTTTTATATTGCACTTCTTCAGATATACAGTACATTTTATCGAATGTAATTGTATTTTTTTTTTTTTTTTTTTTTTTTACTGATATTCTGTTTGATTTGACTCAATACTTGATCAGAGCGTAGTGGAAGATCTCCGTGGCACCACCTTGGAAGAGAAGCTGCATTTTGCTTGGGATGTCTTGCAAATTGATGTGAACAATCTTATGGATAATGACATGGATAAGGCAGCAAATAGATTGAAAATTCCTCCTGGTTTAAAACAGGTAAAACATTACAAGTTTGCTTTTATTATGCCCACACCCACAATTCTGTGGTTCCAAGGCAAATATGTTAATTTTTGACGAAAATGATATTTTACGATATGTTGTGCATCCTGACGATAACTTTATTGTGACAGAAGATGGTATGCATATATCTATTATTTTTCTTTGTAACTCTTTGTTATGAAACATGATTACAATGATTTCATGCAGTTGTTCAAACTTTAAATGCTCGCTCCTGAAGAACTGCAAGAAATGATACCTGCATCACATTTTGCCTTACATCACATTTTGCCTTTGAGGCACAGAATTATTAATTAATTGACAAGAACTGTTATGATTCCATCAGTTCATTGCTGTTGCTGGCTGTAAGTTGTTGTTATTTAGATTTTTCAGTTATTTTATCTTAATTGAAATCATATTTGTAATCCTTTTCCTGTAAGCCTCTTTTGCATGACACATTTCATTTTCTTTTGTTGTGGGGTGCTTTTATCATATGTTTGATTGCTTTATTTTAGATAGCACAGCTTATTGTTGATGTTAGTATTGTAAATTTAGTCATTTATTGTAGTTCTCCATTGACTAATAGAGTCTTTTAAGTATAAATATTTTCATTAACAAATAATTGACTCTGGTGATAGAGTGCTCACTGGATTTGCACATAATCCAAGGTACAGCTGTCAAAAAAAAAAGTGGCCGCACTCGTGAACAGCGAATATTTTCAAAGTCTACTTTGGGTCGCGGCGATGTTACACGATGCATGTGCTTGTACAAGCAGTTCCGGAACTATGGAAGTGTTCCATATCTGCTCCTCGCAGACCAGCGGTAGAGTGCTTGTTTAATGATTCAAAGGTTGTGGGTTCGTGCCTTCTTCAAGTTTTCATTTTATTTTTTAATCGTTCTTTAGCGATGTAAATGATATTCAAATTATCATTTATATCCAGTTATCGTTCTTGATGGATATCACGTTATTTATATTTTGTTATCGTTCTTTAGGGATATGAATAAAATTCAAGTCATCATTTGTATTCTGTTATCGTTTTATAACGATGTGAATAATAATAATAATTATTATTATTATTGTATCTCCAGTGGGGGTTAGCCCTATTTTACATATGTATGTTAGGGCTATAGTTTTATACACAAAACAGATAAGCATAAAGAGAAATGGAAAAGAAAATTAAATTAGCTTACGCGATGTAAACAAAACATAAACAATCTGTAAATTAGGCATTGCGATTGCAAAACAAATATCAGTTATCAATTTGAAACATACAAAAACATTAACAACACACATACGTAACACTTCTATAACACAAATATGCAGCTTTCCATACCATACATCATAAATTAATACACAATAGTCACACAAACACAATCAAACTATAATTACGACATTGCGACGACATCAAGCATCCCATAACTGACTCACATACATAACAAATCAAGCATCCGTTGCAACACATACCCTTCAACATAGTAACCACACTTTTAAAAGTTACAAATTTGGCTCCAAGAAGAATAAATAGGACACTGTTACTAATTACTATTCTTCTACAATTTCTTAAATACATCTGTAATAAATTTGTGAAATTCCGATATGAATAATATTCACGTTTTTTATATTGTTATCGTTCTTTAGCGATATAAACAATATTCAAGTTATCATTTACCCTATATTCTGTTTTCCTTCATTAGCATTATAAAATAATATTCAAGTTATATTGTTATTGTTCTGTCGCAATATAAATAATCTGTATTTTATGTAAGTAATTATTATAACACAAACATCTTTCTTTGTAAAATAGGTTACTTTATTTAGATAATTAAACACGTATTATATAATATCTTTTATTAATTAAACAAACCGATATTTATCATTTATATTGTGTTATCGTTCTTTAGTGATACTGTATAAATAATATTCAAGTTATTTATATTGTAATCGTTCTTTAGCGATATAAATAACATAAATTTAATTTTAGGTTTGGAAAAATCCAGTTGCATAATACTGCTATTAGTTTTTCTTTTTGTATTATTACATTATACTATCTTGAACCACAATAAAATGAAAAGGAGTAACGAGGAATTGAACCTGAGATGTTGACATCTAAATTCCGACGTTCGTCCGCTGAGCTACGAGGGCAAAAGTGTGGAAACATTTTCGGAAAAATTGGCCCAATCACACTCTAAGATTTTCTGATGATTTGTAGAAGCTAGTCCAGGATGCGGGGGGCAAAGGCTAATTGAGATTTCCCGATCTCTGATAGGGTCAAACATCCTGATAGAATTAATATTTAACCCTTGCCGTGACTTTCGGTGAAGTCCGGAGGGCCCAATTAGTCAAATCCACTCTCCTCATCTCCACGCTTGGGTCCCCTGGAATTTAATAAGATGCGAAAGAGATAGTGGTGTGCGGAAAGCAACGGGATGTTACCGCATTTAGGCCTATCCTTCCCAAGAAAAACTGCAAACATGAACAAAGGAAGCTTTAAATAGAAGAAGAAGCATCTTCTGCGGACCTCTGGAAAAAGAACTAAGGAAGAGACTAGTGAAGTGCTTTGTGTGGAGTGTGGCATTGTATGGGGAAGGAACATGGACATTACGACGAAATGAAGAGAAACGAATTGAAGCATTTGAAATGCGGATGTGGAGAAGAACGGTGCGTGTGAAGTGGACAGATAGAATAAGAAATAAAATTGTGTTTGAAAAAGTGAGTGAAGAAAGAATGATGCTGAAACTGATTAGAAAGATAAAAAGTAACTGGTTGGGTCTCTGGTTGAAAAGAATAATAGACGACATTAGGATATGTGGATCATATGCGGAGACCAAGAGGAAGGCAGAAAATAGGAAAGATTGGAGATTGCTGGGTTTGCAATGAAAGACCTGCCCATGGACAGAACACTTATGTATGTGGGTATGTTCAGAATGCCTGGAATATCGTGTCTAAGAACAGTCGCTATTTGCAAAGACTAGTCAATTCCATACCCACTCAACTGCAAAATGATCGAGATAAGAGGAAGATAGACTAAATATTGAATTGTGGCTTTTTTTTTTTTTTGAACGCTTAATTGTTTGAATGTTTTACGGCCGACGCCAGTAAATTTGTTTTGTTTATGCCACGAAAGATATTTTTATTGAGAATAAAATCTTTTTTCTTTCCATTTGCAGCCACAATATCATAATGATAAAGTCATGGCATAATATATTAATGAACCTGATGTTAATTACTAAAATAATCGTAAAAGAAAAAGGAGCCATTATGTATAGTTCGTCTCTCTCAAAAACAGAACAAAAAAGAACATAAAAAGCACGTGGTTGTAGTCGAACGCAGGACCTCATGAATAAGAGACCTGAACGCTACCATTATGCTATCGATAACACACAGAATACTTCAATTATAACTGTAGATATCAGGCAACGTGGTCCAACAACATGTAACATCGCCTGTCTCCGAATTGTAGCGAAGATACCCGAAGGGAACTTTGTTCCAGCAGAGCGGCCACTTTTTCTTTTGACAGCTGTACATTGATTAAATATCAGTTGAGGGCCATAGAGCTTTAGGCAGAAAAATTCTTTTAAGTGCGACTTGACTTCCATCAAAGGAAAAATAAATAAATTTGTTGTAAGAGTACGGAATGAAATGTATGTGAGCTCAGCAGCTGGGTTGCCTTCTTGCATCCCAATAGCGTGTTGTCAATTGTTGATAGCTGCTTCCTTCTGTCTTCTTCATGGCTGGATATTGGAAGGGATATTTTTTATCCATTGTATGGTACTGATTGGTTCTTTACATCGATGCAGTCAGATGAATAGATGGATAGCCTTTGTAAATGTTTTGCATGATAGATATGACCTGTATGTAACCTGAAGAAAGTCACTGCTTGTGATCTTCGGAAGTCTGGGTGGAAACTTGTTGCTTTATGGCGCCCCCCCCCACTGTTTTTCCACACTGTTGACATTTAGATGTTGCCTGATTTCTTATTTTATATAATTCTTATCAATTTGAAAGATACGTACGAAAGTTTAGCATTTGATAACTGACAGATTTCTGTTCCTTTTTAGCTTGTTCATTTCCATTGATCCCACAATGTGAAGGTGTCACCTTCCAGTGGGTTTTATTGCTCATACTAAGAGTCCCAGTGCTTCATTTTGCACTATTCTGTCCAGTTGATAATCTGCTGAGATGCAGTTAACAAAATCCCACAGTTGTACAGTGAGATGGATTTAATAAATGTTTTGTAGGTTACATTGAGTGTACTTCCGGAGCTACCCCACTTGATGCTCGCTAATCTTTTAAGCATTGTGGGTCTTATCTTTGCCTTGTCAGTGATAACTTTAACGTGCTGGTTGCAGCCGAGTTCTCTATCAAAATGGATATTTCATACTTATTACATTCTAGCCAATTTTTAGTGTGATCTCAGGTGGCTTGTTACAACATAGTGTTAACCCGTACACCCCAGTCGTGAACACCCAGGCAGATATTACGGAGCTCGTAACTATATATTCTGTAAGCCTGTACTTCTGAAACTTTCAGCACCTTTATTGGAATTGGTAAGGCAACAGTAACCGTGAACATTTTTGAAATCGGAATTCGCATACTCGAGATAACAGTTTAAGTGGGTAGGCTGGTTAAGGGTTAGAGTCTGGTAGTTGAATTACTGTATTTACTTTTGTATTTAGATTGTTGAGGTGGTTTTGTGGTGGTGAATTCCGCTCTCCGTATGTATGGGATTTCTTGAATTTTACTGGAAAGTAATTTGCCACCACATTAAACAGAACAGTGCTTCAAACAGAGTTCTGGGATGAACCAATGTGGAATTGCCTGAATTTTGAGCAGGTTTTCTCATACCTTATAGCAGAGAAACGTTATATGAGAAAGTTGTAGTACTATTTCAACATTTGAATTGGAATCCTGTCTGCTTCAAATTGTTTGTTGTGTTCTCAAGAAGAAGAAATGGATATGAACCATTTAACACACTGTTCAACAAAATGGTAGCCTAATTACTGGGACGCAAATCTATTTAAATGAAGAGCATTAGGTACCTACCAACAACAGAATTATTTCAAATTTAATAACAAGATTTACTCACAACAAAAAGACCTAGCCATGGGAGACCCTCTATCAGGCTTACTGGCAGATATATTCTTACAGAATCTTGAAAAAATACATATTAGTTCTCTATCCAATAAATTCAATATTTCTACCTACGTTCGATATGTAGACGACACCCTTATAATATATGAAAATAACACGCACTTTACCGAATTCATTACCAACGAATATAATAAATTACGTCTGAACATAAAATTCACACATGACGCTGGTATAGATGACACACTAAACTTTTTGGATTTAAAAATGACATTGACTCCCCCTTATATAACGTTTGATATATACAGAAAACCCACATCAGCAACTCATTCAATAACAAGACCTCAAGTCTATAAAACTGAATATTGGATTTTCATTCCTTGCAGACAGTACACTCTTATATCCCTTTGCCAAAGGATTTTTTGAATTAAGGACATCAAATAGCTTGTCAAAGAACAAACAGAATTCTGCAGTTGCTTGTCCCCTGAAATTCTTTAGTTTTAAGTCTGAACATAGGAGTAGCAGAGCATTTCATACAGATGCACCTGGCACTTGTACTGCTAATTTCAGTTTCATTTTTTGGTTTTTGAAATGGACGTGACACTTTGAAAGCTTATTTGCAATAGTAATGGTTTCATTTGTTTGTATTTGTTCTAATTTGTCTATAAACTTCCACTCAATAACATTGTCATTTAGAACTTTTAAAACTTTCATGTCGCCAAACAAATTCCTCATTAATTTAATCATATGACATGCATCTAACACCAGTTATATACCGTAGCCACCTATGTTGAAAGATGTGTCTAGGTCTTCTGCATTGAAATTGCAACCTAACTTGTTTCCCATAACAATATCATCACAGGTCGCTGAAACAACAGTTAGTTTGATACTTTGCATGCAACTTACAAAGCTGCTGTTAGACCTTTAATTAAAAAATAGCGCACAGGAATTTTCCAGGATGCATTAGTTCCTTCCCACTACCATTATTACAAAAACCTCTTTTGCCTCTTTCATTTCACTTAGACATACACCATTGCCTAAATCAACATAGCCTGTAAATGCACTACCATTCTATTCAATGCATTTTCGAGTAGACATCTCTTCAAAATTAAGTGCTACATAAAGAGGGTGAGATGAAAGTGCTACTCGATCTTCTAAAGCTAAGAAGGCTTCAGATGTAAATCCAGGATCTCCATCTATTGTGTTCCGCCAATTTCTTAGTGTGTTAACATAGGGTAGAGCCCTATTTAAGTATGTCGAACATATTCGTTTGCAGCTGGTGAATAGAAATTAAGTGTTAATACAAATTTTTTTTAAAGTATCTGAATGTTCTCCTTTTTTTTTTTCTCCCCAGATCTCTTAATTAAATCAAACTTTCAGAAAAATTGTTCTGTAGAACCCCTTGTGTATGGTCATTAATTAGATTCTTTTTCTTTAGATCTTTGATAAAGGTTTTAAGGGTAGATATCACTTCACTTTGCCTGTCACATTTTCTCTTGCAGTTAATATTTTTCTTTTTCAATGCAGTTAATATTTTTCTTTTTCAATGCTCATAACTGTTCATTCTTCTTTTCTAACATATTTTCAAGTGATTTAATACGTTTTCTAAGACTCGATAATGCTATAATTGTGCTCCGAATATACATCATCTTATGTTTAAAAGAATTACTGTCGGGATCAATTTATTTGTTTCATGTGGAACTGTTGCTTCCATTTTTCTTTTCAGAACCCTCCGAGATGCTTTTTCAATCTGCTAGAATAATATTATACTAAGTCTATTAGAATTTATAAAAAGCGAAAGTCATTTATTCATATTATAAAGCAAAGTTATTAAATTATTTATTAGAAATGTACATAAGCTATTAATATAACAGTGTTCAACAGTTTACCTTTTGTAGATGGCTTGGGAAGTTAAACAGAGACGGAACTACGTCATCTTTCAAAATTTGATTTCCTAAGGATATCCAGAAACAAGACTTCAAAATGAGCAGAACACAATTTGTGGTTCCGAGTTGGCACGAATTTATCCTGTTTAATTGTTGTCGGCCACTTAGCCAGAAAATCTATCTTATTTAATGGGAACCTGTGATTAATAGCATTAAGTTATAAGTTTAAACAAGTTTATTAGCGGTATTTTGAAAACCTAATATTGGAGAACAACACTTTTTTATGTTAGATATTCGTCTTCGTCTACAGATATTATTTCGGTACATCTCTAACTAGACTAAGCAAGCAAGAAAGAAGTTGTACAGTAATTATAGTATTGTACTTACTTCTGCAGAGAAATTCCAGATCCTTTCTTGTATGTGTATATACAATTAAACACTGCACACGAATTCACCATGGTGAATGGCATCAATCACTCAATTAAATTTACTACTTAGGCATAGTACTTATTAAATAATAACAAACCTACACATTAGCAACGCGTATCTCTAACTTGTAGGAACACATTCATACTTCGAAGATATTACACGCTTTTAAAATACACTAATTGTTAGAAACGACTATTAATGTACTCCATCAATGCTAAAAACTAAACTTTCTATTGACTTTAACTTTAATACACTATTAAAAGTAGACTAACACAAATTAACACACTATTAATAGTAAACAACACATATGAACACATGAATCTTTATGTGTTGATGAAGTGCTTCCAGTTCATTTCTTGTACGTGTACCTACAATTAAACGTTGTAGACGAATTCACCATAAAGAATGGTACTAGTCACCCAATTAAATTCAGTACTTAGATGTAGGTCTATAATTAAACAATAACATATCTACACATCAGCAACATGTATCTCTAACTTGTAGGAACACATTCACGCTTCGAAGATATTACGCATTTTTAAAATACGGGTCATTCCATATCAAATCAACAAGGCACTCAACCCGACCGACTCAGATTTCTTTCAAATTTTGAGGGTTTGTTTTACCTGCCGCGCTAACTAAAACTGCTGAGAGTCATATGTCCTGTGCTTTCCGTTTTCTGTCAGTGGCATTTCAAACATGAAGAAAAATCATATTTTTGTAAGCACGCCGCTTCAATTAAAATTATATATCTCAACAACGTCTCCAGATAAATTTACAAAAATTGGGTGATACATTCTTAATATGTGATAGTTTTTATTGCTTATATTGTTTTCTGCATATATTCAATTACAATAAAAAAACATGGTGAAACAATTTTCATATTTAAAAATGCAGGGGTTCTATTTTAAGGAAAAAAATGTATAGTATGCCTCAATTAGTGATATAATGAACTGATAAGTTTCAACTTGGAATCATGATAGGTTACAAAGATAAAAATTATTATGTCACAGCAAGCGTAAGCTAACCGTATAAGTCGCGATAATTATGTCCCACGCATTCGTTGTATTTAATTATATTTGATCATATTCTTGAATGTCGCTATGTAATTTAACATGTAGTACATAATTCGAATTTTTAAAATTATTTCCTGAAATAAATTGTCACATGGATTTTGTTAAACCTGAAGTTCTGTAAGAAATGCTTACCTTTCATTGCTGAGATGAAATAGCCTGATCATCTTTCCAGACAGGATGCTGCGTTGTTTGAGCTGCATTTTAAAACTGCTTAGCAAGTATAATACCCATCCTAAACAGCAGGACTGTATGAAACTTGTGTTCCAGGCACTGCGGTGGATTTTGCAAATCGAAGAGCAAGCATTTTTTCCTCTTCAGTATAGCCTTTTTTAGTCGCATAAACGGTATTAATGTTTGGGAGATGATCCCTTGTCCAGTCGTACAATTCCCTAGGTGTAGTTATTTGTTTATCGGATGGTCTCTGCAAACTAGCACAAGCCGCAAACCTTTTAAGTGTCCCACCTATAACGTCGTAGGTCTTTTGCCATGCGATATGCAAAAATAATGCAGTTCTGTTGGAAATCCAAAATCTTCTCCATATAATGTGAGGTTCAGGAAATTTTTTCCTATTTTTATACTGAGCAGAGAATCCATCGGAGAAATATATAATTTTTGTGGTGAATTACAGATGTTTGTTTTAATGACTCCATTAGATATTTTTGAAACGGATGTACAGCTGTAGTGTCATATTTCGGGCAGTGTGAAATTATTACCAGATTTTTAATAGAGACTGTATCGGATGACGATTCGTTATAATATATTACGAAAGTATGAATGGTTGTCTGCACATTAGTCCTGTGATATGACTGAATTTCATCTTGGATTACGAAATAATAGTTTTCAGCGAAGTCGCATAACACAATAAGCAGGCATGGCTGTAGAAATCATTTCATATCACGTAGAAACTTACTTTGTCCAGATGATATAAATGAGTGAGTCAGTAAATCACCAAGTTTCTCCAAGAGACAGTCGAAAAATTTGTCTGTGGGTTTCATTATAGTCTCAAGCGTTGATCGGTCAGTCGTTATCCACTGCTTGTAGGTCACTGATTCACTGAAGTTTTATACGAAACATTTCTCTAAACCCTCTCTTATTTTGAATGGTTCAGGACATCCTGTACATTTCCTGAACAAGCAATTTATATGAGGAGGATTGCACACCATAGTAGCCAAAAAATGTTAAGTTGGAAAGTATAAAGAAAAATTTTCTTGAAATCCACGTAGACCTGAAACTTTAATAAATTGCTTCCGGCATAAGTTTTACATTCTGATAAGGACACAAACACAGACAGTATAGTCCACTAACTCCAGCTAGAATACAATTTCTTGGTCAGGGTTAGAATTTTTAAACACTGCATATAATTAATTTCTGCTCATGTGATTTACTCTCTGATTCTTTAATCACAACAAATATTTCTTACCAGGCATCATTCTGCTTATCTCGTCAGAACAGAATTCTTTAACTTTACCGGCAACAGCCGCGAGCAAGGGTTTTCCAGGTTTCGGATTTGTTGAACACAAAATTCCCTTTCCCTTTGCCAGGACTTTGGCTTTCCGAATTATGTATTCAAAAGCTGAAAGAAACTCTTTTTTTATATTATTTACGCTCCAGCTTTTAGGCAGTAGTGTTAAAATGGTGATTTTCTCACTTTTACCTGAATTTTGAAAATTTTCCTGCAACTGAGACAAAATTTCAGAATCAGAAAGGTCCTGGTTCCTCGGCATCTTTAATATCGAAGACTTTGTCTTTTATAATATTTTCAAATTTCTGTCTCTTATATTTCTCTTGTTGTAGCCTTTCTTGTTTAATAAGAAACACACCTTGGTCAAAAAGACTTGTATTTAATGAACTTACATTTGTTGTAGAATCGACGTATTCTTCATTACTAGAGTCATTATGAGGATTCTGCGTATTAGCATCATATTATATTTTTATTTCTTTGCGACACATAGCGCACACCTTTTGTTCCTGTTTTAAATCAGGAAATACATTAAGCATCCACGATATAACACTTCTGAAATTTTTCCTTTAATTACAATGCCTTGATTTCTCGAAGGGATTGCAGCAAACATAGACCTATAACTTAAAACGCGACTCCATTACATCGCACAAAACTACCATATACTACGAAAACTAACGACACTGCACTTGAAACAGATTGCACGTTTTGTATAAATTGAAGAATGTATAAACTGCCACTCATGACAGCCTGACAGATCTACGACGCAGCTTATCAGACAAGTACGAACTCGCGCGCATGCAGTGTTGGTGTAAGACGGGTTTAAGTGCTACAAACCAATACATTGATATATTTTTTTACTGATATTCCTGAAACGTTTCCAAAATGAAACTTACACCAAGGGGAGAATACTCTTACCTCTATAACATACATTTTTCGCGAAATAATTTATGTCCCGCATTTATAGATATTTAATGTTAAAATGTGTTTCACGTGACCATTCAATAAAGAATCCATTATTTTGATGCAGACCTATTTTTATTGAAACGTATGATCCCTTAGCTTTAAAATAAGCCCAAGTTTAAGATTCTACGTCAATTAGCAGAGAAGTTATGAATTCATTTTATTGACATAGTATGCGACATTTTTACATTTTTTCTCGTATTGACAGAATTGCTGTATGGATATCGTGCATTATTGAGGGCTAAAATTTTACATAATTACTTAACTTAAGGTTCTTTATCATCCCACCAAATTTAATGAAAATCTGAGGTGGTCGGGTTGAAAAGTCCACTTTTTTGTGTTGATTTGACATGGAATGCCCCATACACTAATTTTATTATGAGAAACGACTATTAATGTACTCCATCAATGCTAAAGACTAAACTTCCAATTAACTATAACTTTAATGCACTATTAAAAGTAGACAACACAAATCAACACTCTATTGAAAGTAAACAACACAAATGAACACGTGAATCTCCATATGTTGATGCTTGACAAAGTGCTTCTGCCCCCAAAACATGACGTCGCACAAACCTGCGTGTCTAGATATATAACTACAACGTCTTTGATCCAGATAAATAAAACATAAATTTCGTCGTCATTGGTGGTTTTGCGGTTATCGTAGTAGTAGTTGGATCTAGGATTCGTTGGTTCTAATCGAGCCAAGGGCAATGGATTTTAAAAGGCAATAAAATCCTTAGTGCAGATTCCTCTTAGAGGGAACGGACTATGTCATAGATTTACGTACAACACACAAGAAAATTCTTTCCCAAATACAGGGTTCAGGCAAAATTTATAGGTTATTTCTCTCTCAATTGAACTTTTAATGCTGAATAGCCACTGGAATTGGAAGTATCGTTAAGTAAAATGGTACTACTCCTGTTGCTGCTGCTAATATCTCCATCGATGATGACAGTTTTCATGGATGAATTTGCTATGTGAATGATGACTTTATGAAAGTGTCAGAAGTGCTCATTTGTGTCTGTTAGTCGGGCTTAGACAGTTAGCATTTATGGGACAGTCAAAAAACTGTTGTCTATGAGGTGGCGAAATCAAGAGAGAAACTTCAATTTTTGTGTGTGGGCAGGTGTGCGTGTGTTTTTTTTCTAACACGTCAATTCAAAATAAAGTGTTATACAGATATGTTGTTTCTCTTTTTATACAGATTATTGAGAAAAAAGAAGGTATTATTCGTATGCATATGATGGGGAAGCGAGTAAATTATGCAGCTCGCTCTGTTATAACTCCAGATCCATGTTTAAACATTGATGAAATTGGTCTCCCCGAGGAATTTGCTAAATGTCTGACATATCCTGTGCCTGTAACAGGATGGAATGTTGCAGAGCTGCAGAACATGGTGCTCAATGGGCCCAATAAGCATCCAGGGTAAGATAAGTAACATGTCAGGTAATTTTGTTTCTTTTGTATGGCCTTCAAGATTTTGTCTTTGTTAGAAGAGAACCAATTTTATTATTGTTTCATACATTTATGGCGGCCGGGTAGCTCAGTTGGTAGAGCAGCTGGCTATGAACTGAAAGGTCCGGGGTTCGATCCCACGTGGTGACAGGATTTTTTCTCATTGCAAAACTTTCAGAATGGCCCCGAGGTTCACTCAGCCTCCTATAAAATTGAGTACCTGATCTTTCCCGGGGGTAAAAGGCGGTCAGAGCGTGGTGCCGACCACACCACCTCATTCTAGTGCCGAGGTCATGGAAAGCATGGGGCTCTACCTCCATGCCCCCCAAGTGCCTTCATGGCATGTTACGGGGATACCTTTACCTTTATCATACATTTATAAAATGAGAGTCGATTGAAATAAAGATACTGGATAAAGGTACTGTTTGCAAAGGTCTTGGCTACAAATGCATTGCATGTTATGCAGTTTTATCAACTTACCACAGTGGCTAGGTATCCATTGATATAATATTTCTTTTTGGAGATTCTTGAGTTCACTTACTTTCATTTCCTTTTTCTTAATAAAGTAATGAGTTTGTGGAAAATCTGTTGTGAAGCAAATTGAAATATAATTAACTCAGTGTAATTATGTAAGAGTGCCTTACATGATGCTCCTTTTCAGAGCTGTGATGGTCCAAAATGAAGATGGTTCTGTGATAAGATTGTCTGCTTTCAACTCTAACCAGCGAGAAAGTGTTGCAAAACGCCTCTTGACGCCGAGTGATTCAACTCACAACTCCCAGAGGTTGAAAGTGGTGTGTACAGTGTTCTGGAGCAAATTTACCTCTTCTCACACTTTAGAAATGTCACTTGTGATTGCACGAAATTCATTAAATCCAATTTATAAACACTAAATTGTACAGGAAAACTCTTTTATACTTTTCATACTCAAATGTTTTTTATTCCTCAAGTCCCAGCAAAATTCCTATACTTTTCACGTTAATTTATTTTGGTTACACATTTCTTTTATACAGTTTTTACACTTAAAGTTCGTTCCAACAAGTAGTTTATGTATCAGTTCATGTACGAACCTTGTATCATCTTATGCACGTGTGCTGGTTAGGTACCTACTATGGGATTGAAATAGAAATGAATGATGTTGAAACACTTTTTCAGATCATCACATACTAAAACCAGAGATTCTGTAACTTTTGCCTGAGAATGGCCTGCTTAATTATTATCGTGTTGCAGCTAATTCAAATTGCAGAAAATAAAATTTCGATAATTTTATATAAAAAGATAACAAAAAGAATGGAATGTAAGAATTCCGCAAATTGCACTGGGAGACTCTTTCATCTAAAAGAAAAAATAGTTTTTATTTTCCCAATTATTCATTTGTGTACTTTATTTATTATATTTTAAATCAAAGTTGCATGTTGAAAATGTAATTAACTATTTCATTACCCAAATAATTTTCATTCTCTTTCTTTTTGGTGAAAATTTAAATTAAATCTTTAATTTTTATTATTTGTTTTCAGTTCATTTTCCATCTTAACCTCTAAGTTGTGATGCGAAAGATATAAACAGCCGATCTTGTCTTTCTTCAGTATCCAGGAGACGTTAGTGAGCATATGCACATGTCCAAGACAGTACATGCCTCAGTGCACCAACTACTTCTGATCGTTCCAGATCCGTGTCAGAAGTTTGTTGGAACGTTCAACTGAAGTATATGTTTCCGGTTCAGAATTGGTTTGGAGTGTGTTGGAATGTCTTTTCTGTACTGCGCATGCTTACAATAGTTACGGATGGTTAGTGACTGTTGTTGGAACGAATCTTTATACAACTTAATCGCATTTTAAACCCCAGAAGATAATGAACATCATTTAAACATTCTAAATGAATTTTGCTCGAAATTAGGTTTGCCATAAAATTACAGTGTGTGTTCATTGTTAAGATGCAGAAATTCGAAACTGCCCATGCTTTCTTCCCCCAGTCTTGTGCACCTATGTTACTGCTTTGGAAACAGTGAAATATTTTGTAAACACCATGATGTAATTGAACAAATTATGGAACAGTTATCAAAATTTGAGGATATGGTTTGTTCATTAGGAGCTAGCAATCCAAAATGATTGATGTGTTTGTAAAATAATCACATGTAATTAAATGGGGATCACACTGGAAGAACGAGGTAAGTCAGTGTTGTAAAATTGCCTGGATTGGAGTTGTGGCTCTGAGCAACTAAGATTTCCTACAAATAAATTTATATTATTCGAGAATCGTGTTATAAATTTGAGGACCGTAGTATAGACTCAAAGATTTATTTATTTATTTATTTATTTATTTATTTATTTATTTATTTATTTATTTATTTATTTATTTATTCATGTATTTATTTGTTTATTTATTTATTTATTTATTCTGGTGTAGTAAAAAAATACACTATAAACAAAGTAAAGCCACAAAAAAATATTCACAGGTTGCAGTCACACAAACTTTAAATGAGTGATTAAGTATCATAATTAATTCCATCCTAACTAATTAACTAACATACACAAGAAACTTGCAATTTTAATCTAGATTAGAAAAGAAAAGGAAAAAAAACACAAATCAATACTTCTAGCGATACCTAAAAAACATTAACTAAGACAAAATTTTCCAATTTAATTTTGAATTGTGATAAAGTCCGGTAGTCCCTGACGTCATTAGGTAACGAATTCCAGAGGCGAGGTATTTCTACAGTATAGGAAGATGAGTACAAAGACGTTCTATGATGAGGGATAGAAAGAAGTGCTTGATGTAGGTTTCGAAGAGTTGTAAGAAATTGAAAGCGTGATAACAGATAATTCAGAGTAGAAGTATGCATGATTCTAAACAGAAGAGACAGTGAATGTATTGTTCTTCGTTCCTTCAGACGCACCCATGAAAGTAACTGGAGGGAAGGTGTTATATGGTCAAATTTACGAGTATTGTAGATGAATCGTATGCACACATTATGAACACGTTGTAGTCTCTCAGCTAAGAGTGAACTTACATTAGTTAGCAAGGAATCGCAATAATCAGAATGGGGCATTACAAGCATCTGAATAAGATTCTTTTTTAGACTAAGATGGCTTAATTGCGAAGTTCTAAATTTCTTTTATGGAAATTTTATTGACTTGACTTAACTTGTTTTTCCCATAAAGTCTTTAAATGTTATTTCATATGTTATTGAATGTCATTTTAGTTATATGTTTTCCTCACATAGGTTTTTTTTTCTTCCAGACCCCATAAAAAATTGTATTCTTCACCTGACATAATTAGGAACATTAAATACAGACGTTTGAGATGGGCAGGGCATGTAGCACATATGGGCGAATCCAGAAATGCATATAGAGTGTTAGTTGGGAGACCGGAGGGAAAAAGACCTTTGGGGAGGCCGAGACGTAGATGGGAGGATAATATTAAAATGGATTTGAGGGAGGTGGGATATGATAATAGAGACTGGATTAATCTTGCACAGGATAGGGACCGATGGCGGGCTTATGTGAAGGCGGCAATGAACCTCCGGATTCCTTAAAAGTCATTTGTAAGTAAGTAAGTAAGACCCCATAAAAATGTATGAATGAAGTTTTACTGTGTCAGGTTATGAAAAATTTCTTAATTGTATACATTTGGTCCTTCATTTAATAGATCTTAATAATACTTTTGCAACTGACTATGAACTGGAGAGTTCTAGGTCCAATTCCAAGTGGTGGCGAGATTTTTCTCGTTGCCTAAACTTGCAGAGCAGTCCTGAGGTTCATTCATCCTTCTATCAAATTGAGTACAAGATTTTTTCCAAAAGTGAAAGGCGGTTGGAGCATGATTCTGGTCACACCACCTCGCTCCAGTACCAAGGTCATGAAAGCATCTCGACACGCCCCAAGTAACTTCATGACTGACATACAAAGGGGATACCTTTACCTTTTTACCTAATAATAATTTTAATTGTTGTAATTACTGGTTTGAACCAAAGTATGTTTGGCTTACAATGAGACTCGTTTACTTTATAAATTTCTAATTACTGATTTTATGACTTATTTCACAAAAATAAAAGCAAACAATGTGAGTTTGTTTTTTTCAGAATATTTCTTTTTCTCGTTCTGTGAAGTGTTTCGTAATGTTTGAAGGAGTTCAGGGAATAAAATTAAGTAGGTATGTTCCAAATACAAAAATTGAAACAGATTGGTAATATATAATATAGGCTATTTTTAACATTGATCTTACTCTCGTTTCCTGATAATAATGTGTTTAATTATCACATGAGGTGTTTGAATCGAAAATACTTATGTGTGCATGTTCCAAATACAAAAATTGAAACAGATTGGTAATATATAATATAGGCTATTTTTAACATTGATCTTACTCTCGTTTCCTGATAATAATGTGTTTAATTATCACATGAGGTGTTTGAATCTAAAATACTTATGTGTGCATGTTCCAAATACAAAAATTGAAACAGATTGGTAATATACAGAGCGTTTACCTACGGGTGGGGCCAGGAAAGCGGCCTGCCTGCGGTGTCGCGTGCGGGAATCGTCTATCCGTAAGCTTCCGCTTTCTATACTACACTCTGTAGGGTTTTAATTTTAAAAGTTTAGCAGCAGTAAAGACTGATGTTTTTGAAACACTAACTTCCTGTGAAACACGTCTTAGAGATTTATAAGGAGAGCGTGTAAATTATGCACTGATTTCATCAATTTTTCCTTCCGTCAGTACTCTATGTTTTCGCTTAGGAATTGTAGCATTTATCGACCCTGTTGTCCTTAATTTGTTAACAAGACGTCTAACAGTTTCTCTTCCCTGAATTTTTGCACCTGAATATTTTACTTCAAATTTCCTACACACTTCTCTACATGACTCTGTTTTCACATATGCATCATACATAAAAACTCTTTGTTCAAGCGTGAATTTTGCGTTTTGCATTGTTAAGAAATTTTACACAATGCTGAATATTTAAGCAACTGTGTCAAGAAACTGCACTGTACGTGTTAAATACTGCAACATCTGGCTCACAACTGATAACTTGTCGACCTTGATTGTCGAGCGTGTCTCAACAACTGCGTGCACAAAGCGGCGTATCAGTACATGCCGCTTTCCTGGCCTCACCCGTAGGCGAATGCTCTGTATAATATAGGCTATTTTTAACATTGATCTTACTCTCGTTTCCTGATAATAATGTGTTTAATAATGACATGAGGTGTTTGAATCTAAAATACTTTTGTGTGTTCTATAGCATTTGTTTGAACTATATAATCTATTACATTGTTTTTCTGTAGGTTCACAGACATCTGTGCAATGGAGACGTGTTACTTCTAAACAGGCAGCCTACTCTACATAGACCCAGCATCATGGCCCATACTGCACGAATCCTGAAAGGAGAGAAAACTATACGGTTGCACTATGCAAACTGCAAAGCTTACAACGCTGATTTTGATGGCGATGAAATGAATGCTCATTTTCCCCAGAACGAAGTTGCTCGCAGTTAAGCCTACAATATTTGTATGTATTAATAATCTCATGATTAATTACAGCTTTCCTTTTCATTAATTTTAAATAGCACTGTAGCATTCTGTTATAGATTTAATACTTGCTACTGCCTGTCAAAAGGTGCCACTCTTTAATGCAGGAAATTTTCTTTGTGCTCCAAATAACTCCACTCTAATTTAAAATAATATGTTATGTAAGAAATACAGCTTTCTTGAGTCACGTGTGGGCATGAGTAATGTAACAGGAATCGTTTATTTGGATGTTCACTAACAGTTTGAGCTGATCCATTAACTGTCAATTTTTTCCGGAACACAGAAATGCTTGTCCTTGACTCACATGGTATGTGTGGACGTCTATGAGTGCAGATATGTGTGACATGGAACCTTATTTGTGAAATTTTGTCGGAATATCGGAACATTTTGTCTTTGTTATTTGTTTAATTTTTTTGTGCTTGGCTGATTACCGAGTTATTATTATTCACTCGAATTCCATAAAAGCAAGTATAGGCAGTATGTTGTTATGTTGGCGGGACATAAGGAACCAATCCATGAGTCTTTGGCATGCCAGTACAGTTTTGAGAGGTTCTTCGTCTTCTGGAGAGTAGGATCCAGTTTTCGCCATTGAAGTAGATGTTCTCCATTCATTTTAGTGCTTTGGTCCTTGCAGATGGTGCAGTGTTCAGAGTTATAAATTTTCATGCGATATAGATGTGATGCTAGACAGTCATGCTCAGTGCAGGCAATATAACAAGTTATATTATCATCATACAACTTAGAGGTGGTGATGTCCCTCACATTTTTGTATACAGTTCACCACTACACTTGATTAAATTCAATCATATATTCTAAAATATTTTTCCTCTCATCTATATCTCCCCATATCTTCCATTACCTAAAGTTAAACTCTATTTCAGTCTATTTTCTCCCTCCACCCTTTCTGATATGCTGTACAGTATTTTCAACTCTTCCCTTCTTTATCTTCCTCAGTCCCATTCCCGAATACTATGCAACACTGTCTACCTTACTCTTGTTTACAAACCTTCTATTCATCTGTGTCTATTATCATTGTCATCTTCCATTACTATTATCCCTAATTTTCTGTTTATCTTAAACCCTTTTTTCTCTGACTGATATTCACCAATTTTTCTACTTTCTCATCTACATTACCATATTATATTATTTGTTTCATTTATTGTTTCAGTGTTCTACTGTTTATAATACTTCCATACTATTACTTGTTCAATGCACATAATTTTTTACGCAAATCAAGATTTCAGGTATAACTCCCTGTAAAGTTGATTTGAATAATTTCGAGGGAAAAATTGTTCTGGGGCCGGATATCGAACCCGTGACCTTTGGTTAAATGTACCAGTGCTCTACCAACTGAGCTACCTAGGAACTCTACCAGACACCGATCCAACTTTTCCGTCTATATCCACAGACCTCAAAGTGGGCTGACAACCGTCAAGCAACCAAGACTGAGTGCACACTAACTCTGTGTGAGGAGGAGGGGAGGTTGTAAGCTGATTTGGATCAAAATTAACATTTTTTGGTTTTTAGCTGAACTAATAAATTAAGAAAAAGTCGGTAGGTTAAGGAAGATCACAACTACAAGTGTCCAAATTTTCATAGATGTAGATTGAATAGTTTCTGAGATAAGTGTACCTGAAGTTGCTAAATTTAACACAGCGAGGATAGCCCTAGTTCAGCTAAAAACCAAAAAATGTTAATTTTGATCCAAATCAGCTTACAACCTCCCCTTAAACGAACAGTGGCGTGTATTATGCAAATCAAGCTTTCAGGTGTAACTCCCTGTAAAGTTGATTTGAATAATTTCGAGGTTGTGAGCCCACTTTGAAGTCTGTGGATATAGAGGGAAAAGTTGGATCTGTGTCTGGTAGATTTTCCAGGTAGCTCAGTTGGTAGAGCATTGGTACATTTAACCAAAGATCCCGGGTTCGATACCCGGCCCTGGAACAATTTTTCCCTCGAAATTAATCATTTTTTTCCCCTTTATTGGATAACTTTTTCCGTTCGCTCTCACTACTTTTGCTCACTTTCTACCTCCTCCACTTTTCATATTCTTCCTCTCTCAGTTACATGAAACACTCAGTATTATTTTTTCCTAACTCGTATTAGCCTCACTACCGTCATTACTTTTCTTCTCACTGTTTATTCTATTCATTTTCTCCTTAACACTTCACTACTTATTCCTCTATCTTATTCTCAGATCCACTTCAGTTACACTAATTGATCTAATCATCACATCTTTGATGGCATCAATACTTCAGACTATGTCAGATATCTCCTCTAGTTCACTTGCTACACTTCACACATCCCTGTTTCTTTAACTATCTTATGTTCGCTGAACTGTTTTTACAAGTTTCCTCTAGTTTTTCGTACCCTATCAATGTCTCCTATGGTCGCTGGACTTGGATCATCTCTGCTCTTCTTCTCTCTTATATTCTCGACTTCTTCTTTCTTCTCTTCATCTCACTCCCTTTCGTAACTTACACTTGGACTTGCACTCGTCTAGACTTCTTCCATTACACTCTACTTATTCTCCTATTATCCCAACCCTGGATTCCTCTCCCTCTCTTTCCTTCTTCTTTCCTCTATCATCCCCTCACTTGACTCATATCAGTCAATAGCTTCCCATTCTTCACACAGATTAAACATATTCCAGAAGTATATTTGGCATTTAATTTTAAAAGAAAACAATCAGATAATTTTTTGAAACACTTTATTTATACATTCAAATAATTTTTCCAAGCACTTTATTTATTAGTTGTAATAAATAATATGGATATGGAGGGTAGCTGCGAATATATTGAATAAGCAGTCGTGGGTGGTCCTCCAGCTTGGGGGTTGGACGAAGGACTAACAACCCATCACCGTAAAAAACAGCTAGTTACGAAACCTAACAATAAGGTTGAGAAGCTTTTGTCATCTAGTCTGCTGTCAAAAAATCTTAAAGTTAGAATTTATAAAACAGTTATATTACCGGTTGTTCTGTATGGTTGTGAAGCTTGGACTCTCACTTTGAGAGAGGAACATAGGTTAAGGATGTTTGAGAATAAGGTACTTAGGAAAATATTTGGGGCTAAGAGGGATGAAGTTACAGGAGAATGGAGGAAGTTATACAACGCAGAACTGCACGCATTGTATTCTTCACCTGACATAATTAGAAACATTAAATCCAGACTTTGTGATGGGCAGTGCATGTAGCACATATGGGCGAATCCAGAAATGCATACAGAGTGTTAGTTGGGAGACCAGAGGGGAAAAGACCTTTGGGGAGGCCGAGACGTAGATGGGAAGATAATATTAAAATGGATTTGAGGGAGGTGGGATATGATGATAGATACGGGATTAATCTTGCTCAGGATAGGGACCAATGGCGGGCTTATGTGAGGGCGGCAATGAGCCTCCGGGTTCCTTAAAAGCCATTTGTAAGTAAGTAATAAATAATATGAATCTTCCATGGCCAATAATTTGAGTATTAGAGCCACTACTATATTTCCTCGTGTATTAGACGCACTTTTTTCCATAATTCTTGGTTTAAAAATCCAGGCATAAGTATTATATGCCAGGAAAAAATTTTAGGCGAAAAAAATCATAACTATCTGACATTCCACGTGATAATCACAGCTGTTTCGACATCGAACATTGAACTGATATTGAAAATCATCGACTTGTGCGACTTCGAAAGCGTTGATATATCAAGGAGCAGTAATAATACGAAATGAATAAAAAATGTAGCACCGTATAACCTAGAACTGAATACAAATAAAGGAATATAATGATGTTATAGTATGTACATTCAGACTTCGCGAATAAGTATATCAACACGAAAATATACCCAAGCTGAAAAAATTGAACACTGAACAGTAGCCTTCTTCACTAATACTCTATCAACTGCTGTGTTGTCAGTTTGCTTCATGTTGTTACTATCACATGCACTGCTGTGAAATCCTGCAAAAAAAAGATGTTGTTCAGAGAGTGATGACTGAGAATCCTTTGCATAAAGGCAATAACATCTTGCATAGTAAGGCATCAGAACTGTGCAACGGACTCTTCTGCTGTTATGTAGTGGTCATCGGATCTCTATCTATATTACACAAAGCTGTCAGGTGCATAGTTACAATTGTATTATATTTTTTACATTCCATCGCTTCACAGCTAGAATATGGAATATGTCGAAAGAAAAATCGTAATAGTACTACAGAGACTTACTCCATAGGACAGTCTAGTGAAATACTAAGGCATTCAGTAATGGCAACAACACTGTAAATCAGCACTCCTAGCGGTGAGCATCGGAATCTTTTAGTATGTAATAAAGGAGCGATTGTTGCATAAATGTGGAATATTAAAAGTCTATAAGTAACCATATTTTGTGAATACAGGGACTGTTTCTGATTTGTATTAAGTAATAACGCCCTAGAAATGTTAGTAAGGTATGAACAAAAATGCATCATAAAAATACAAGTTACAAGAGGAAATAAATGCAACTCAGAAACTTGTGGGAGAAAAGTCCTACCATACCGAACTGTTGCAAAATGGGTGGAAGCGAGGCATTTGCTTTCAATCAAAAGTTGGCATCCGAACAGCTTTAGATTGATCAGTGAAAAAGAGATCCAGAGATGATGCTGCAGATGGAGTCCATCATCTTCCAAGGGTTTGTCAATGTACTGTTGACTGGCAGGGGTATGTAATGCCAAAAGCAACCTAAATAAATTTAGGGAGAAACACTAACTATATTGCCATTATTCTTTGAATGCCCTTGTATATACAGAAGGGTTTACATTATACTAATACAACACAAGAGGTTAATATCGATACTTAATACAAGATAAAAATATACGTTCAGCATTGTTGAATGTCATGAATTCATCTACAGAATAGAAGTTAGGTACCTCTTTAATTTGGCCCTAAATATTCGCAAGTTTTGATTTTTTTATATCCACAGGGAGACTATTAAACTGTTCACTGCCATATCACATACTTGAATACTTGTATATTTGGCATGTTTGCTTGAACTGACGGCATAATACAGTAATTTACAACATGTTAAACATAACATGTTGAATTTAACAGGTATATGGACATTTCAAGTCTTAATTGACTTAACATGTTAACTAAGTATGTTGAATTTAACACTTTTAACATGTTGGCGTGTTTTCCAGCAGAAATGGAAAACATATCAAGTCAGTTCATTTGCTTGTTCAGCGTCGGTAGTGTTCGGCAAAGTTCGTATAGTTTCCATAGCAACAACTATAAGTTCCGATTTTGTGGCACGTATCTTGATAATTTTTATACTATCATTGGTCCTTGGTGTTGGCTGTAAGTTGTTTGAAGTAATGGAGTGGACGAAAGAGAATACATTAGAATAAAATTAATGCACTGATGGAAAGGCCTTGTTTGTGGGATGTGACTGCAAAAGAATGCACGGGCAAAACTAAGAAGGCCGACTGTTTTAGAGAACTGGAATTATTATTTAATTGTTCTCGAGAATACAATAGAGAGTTTTCGCACTCTCGTCATACACTAAACGTTAATGCTATGTTGACGTCAGTAATGGTCGTATTTGGTGATATATGTTAACTTTCGTAAAACTTCGGAAAGAATAATTATACGATATTACCCCCTCCTTTAACATCTATCATGTCGTAGGTCCTATGATAACAGCGCTGTAATTTTTTTAATTGAGATGAAATGGCTGCCCTTAAATTGTGTATTTCTTTGATGTAACAGGAAGTATTTTTGCAGCATCATATTAAAATCGTGTTCTGACATTCTCAGCAAGTTTATAAATCCAAATCGATACTGTATTCAACTTTAAGCCCGTTTAGAATGTATCCTGCATAGTGTCTTTTACTAAGATATTGTTGCATCCACATTCTCATTTTCTTCCTTTTCAAAGCCTTGTAATAAGCAATAGAGACAATTACAAAAGTCATATCATCATCTGAGTCCATTGTCCAAGGTTTGAAAATAAAACATTATCTATATTAAAATCTCATAGACTGTTATGGTGGACTACGCAAAGAAAGTAAAGTTTAACATGTTTAACAGTGTGGACAAAGTGTTAAATGAAATTAGCATTAACATGTTCAATCAACATGTTGGGATGTTAACGGTAAACAATTTAACATTTAACATGTTGTTGTTAAATGTTTAATAGTGGAGACGAGCCTTTATGCATTACATTACTTGTGTCTATCTGTGACATTACATTTTTTTTTAATTTTCTATATTTAATTACCTAAGTATTCATTGAAATTGATCATAAAATGTATTGTAACACTTTTCTTGTTCTCAGAATTACCTTTGGACCTATGTATCTTGAGTTCAAACCCATACATAGTAGTTTTTAAGTGGATAAAATTGCAAAACGTAAGTTACTACTTCCATTGATTAAGAAAGTAGAGTTGTTGGTCACATTTTATAGATTTACTTATATTGGAGATTTAATTGTTCATAAATAATGACGAATAAAGACAAAATTCTGTATCCAGTTCTACTATTATTCTTCAGTCTCAACTCTTGGTAACATGTATCGCCATGATAACTTAACGATTTGCTGTAGGAAAGAGTGAGAGTGATTAAGATCTCATTAGTACACATCCTTCTGTATACCGATACACAAACTGTGTTAATTAAGATGACACCAGACAAGAGTACTCGTTGATTTAGTTCTCAATTGGATACCAACCAAACTATGCCATTGACTCTGTAGCATGTCCTTGAATGAATCAAGGAAACATGTTTAGTATATTTTGTAATGGTCAATTGAAAGATTAAAAAAGCAAAGTTTGTGCGCAGTAAATAATCTGACCCCGGTTGTAAGAAATTATGTTCTTAAAAGTTTGCTTGAATTGCACCTGCTCTTTCATCCGAAACAGGTACATTTGGCTTCCATTTCTGAATTTTGTTTCATTTTCAGTGAGTGTAAATAATCAGTACCTGGTTCCAAAAGATGGAACGCCATTGAGTGGCTTGATTCAAGACCATATTGTGGCAGGAGTACTGCTGTCTATTAGAGGACGATTTTTTGTAAAGTGAGTAAACTAATAATTTCCTAGAGTCAGTGTGAAACATATCACTTTTCTCGTTTTCATTTCAAGATCAGTGGCAAATATTCAGAGCATGCCCTATTATTATTTTTAAAAACACAATACCTATAATTCGAATTATTATTATTATTATTATTATTATTATTATTATTATTATTATTATTATTATTATTATTGTTATTATTATTATTATTATTATTGTTATTATTATTATTATATTTATTTTTCTTGTTTTATTTTCCGCGCAAATATTAAATAATGCTGTATTCACTTTAAATCTAATCAGGTTAGACTGCATACAATTTATATGGCCTATATCAAGCATTTGACAAAAATGCCTTCTGAAGCCTCAGGGTGTATTACTGTTCACAGATCTCATACAAGCGCTGAGCAGACAAAGAATGTGTTAGGGTGAAATACCTGTCAGTTCGGATGCCGTAAAGGCAGAGTGTAAATCTGCATGCTATACGACAGTGACGAACTGACACACAGTTTTCTGCCTGCTTGACCTTACGTTTTTATGGTTATTCTGACAGTGATATTTTTCAGCATAATAGCAAATGGACATAGTTTATTCACCACTCAAAGATCCGCACCTTTTACAATTTAGCTTTCAGTGTAGCATGATTTCGTGACAGTTCAAGTGCTCAAGTTTCGTTCAGATCATCGAGAAGATAAAGTTGTATTTTGTTGTTTTGTTTAATGTCAACATGGGTGACTGTGACAAGGTGTTGTTACATTGGAAAACATAAATTGAAACCTTTCCAACATATGAACTTTGAGGAAAAGCAAATTATAGCCTAATTTCTCAGGACAGTCTAGTAGGGTGCTATTCATAGACATTTCGCAGCACACGCTACGAGCGTACTAAGCTAGCCCCTGCTATCCTCTGGTTACTAGTACAGAATTCAAATCATATCCTATCGCTAACACTGGTTTATGAATACGAAAAACGCTGATCATCCACTGGAAACCCGCGCTAAAAATGTCTATGAATACGGCCCGTAGTGCCTAAATTAACAGCAGGTGGATTTCAAATATAAATATACTGGTAAATCTACAGAATTACATTTTGGAAGTTAAAGAATAGAACTTTATGCTGTGTAATAATAATAATAATAATAATAATAATAATATAAGGAATAATGTCTAATCACGCCAACTTTCTTGAGAGAAATTAAAACAATTGCATGGTGCATGCATGCTTTGCCACTGTTCAAGATGCTAAATTGTCCTGAACTTACTTTGACTAGGATGTTATCAGTGCATATAATTCATAGCTTTAAGCCTGTTTCTTCCTTCAAGAGAGGTTTAAGCCTGTATCCTATTTCAACAGAATTCAATTTCCATGTGGTCAGAAGGTGCCAGTATCATATGAGTTTGAAATCTAGTAATATTTTGGTGTATCTCTCGGTTGACATTTTTAAAATATGTGTGTACCAGTCTTGTTTCTGTTTGTTTATATACACTCAAGTAAATGGAAAATACGCAATTCTGTTTGTTTTGTATATATAAAAGCGTTATAGGCCTATTCTATCACCTAATTAGCTTTTTCCTTTCTTTGTGTTTGTTGCAGCTCACACAAGTCAGCATAGGTATAACATTCTCATTTGTGCTTTTCAAAATGTCTTTATATATTCTTCATATGTTCCACATATTCTTTGATGTATAATTAATTCCATATTAACATCTTGTTTGAGGTGCTGTGATATATTAAAAACCAGATGATGAACATTTGCTGCATGCTCTGTAATGTTATTTTCTATCTTACATGGAGTTTTGCTTCCTTAAAATGTCATTGTTTTCATTTTTTAATCTATATTCGTAAAGGTCTAATTTCTTTCATTCTACAATGCACAATTTCTCTTGCTAATGGTGGAATACTGTTTAATTCTCATATTGATAAAATGTTCATGTAATATAAATTAGTGCTTGGCAGTTGTAATTTTCACAAAAGATTAAATGTAAACCTAAGAACAGTTAAACTTACTGCTAGAGTGTTGTCTGGCGTGACTCCTTGAGATACAATATGTAGATAGTTACGTGTTTAAATTTTGTATAATGCGGAAAATAATTCCCCCCCCCTCCCCCCACTTTGAACAAGTTTTATTGTATTTATTTTTGATGTTATGTATTTCAGAAGTTCAACATTAATACCATTGTAGCCTACAGACTAGCAGGCGGAATGTACATTACATACAAACATTGAATCTGTGTTGCAGAGAAGAGTACCAGCAGCTTGTCTTCCAGGGACTGGGGCATCAGAAGGGCGAGATCAAGCTGTTGTCACCAGCCATATTGAAACCAGCTCCTCTTTGGTCTGGGAAACAAATAATTTCTACAATAATTATAAACAACGTGCCTAAGGGGCAGCACCCACTGACTCTCACTTCCTCATCAAAAGTCTCGGACCAGGTACGTATACTATCCATTGTAAGTGCTCAATGTACCATCATGTTCTAGTGGTTACTGTACTTGTCCCTGTTTGCCTTTTATTGCTTGACATCAGAGGCTTCTGTCACTCCATTGGCCTCATCAAGATTACATTCCCGTATTGCCTTGGCAATTCCTTCTCTTCAGCTGATGCAGGTCTTTGCCTTTCCTGCATCCTTGCTGTGACCAAGACAAGATCTGCGTTCTGGCATCCTTTGATACTACTGCAGAGCTTTACCTCCCAATCATTCAGCTACTGATTCTCTTTGGCTCATTTTTTCTCTCATTACATAATTTCAAATTCATTGTAATGCAGAAACTAGGCAATTCCTTTGCAATCCATCCATTTCCATCGGATATAGTTTTTGCTTGTCTCTGATGTTCACTTTAACACTTATTATAAAATATAAAACTTTATTAAAACTTAAAACTTTAATAATATATCTTATTGACAGATGGTACTGTCACAGTCTACTATATACAGCCGCGAAGCTCAATATGTAGTAAAAATGCAAACATGGGTAGTTGCCCACCACTAGGATCGCTACTATCGCCTCATCATCGCAGATCTCTCCTATACTAAAAGCCAGGTTATGAACCGACGAAACAGGAAGTAGTTGGGAGGGCGAGAGGAAAGTGCAGGTTAGAGGGGTAGCCTGTGCAGCGATGACACGTTGAGTATGGCGGGGCGGAGGGGGGAAGGAGAATGGAGCTTTTCATTGGACCTCACGTGAAAATGTCGTCTGCTAACGAAAATCTGGCAACGGAATCACGGAGACAGTGTAGCCAAACTTCCCAGCAATACCACTTGCATTACGAGTCGCATTTTGTACAGCGTCATTAGCTCGTGCTTTCTTAAAAACAGTAATTTTAATTACTAATATTGTAGGTAGTGTTATCGAGAACTATATAAAGCAGTTATTTTAAACATATCGGTGACAAACGTTGAACACGCTTTGAATCTCGCGCCACTATGTGGCAACAGAGCTCAGAAAGAGACCAACAGAACGTTGCTTCCGGTTTAGTTGGTTCATAACCTGGCTTTTAGTATAGCAGATGACAAAATGTTACACTTTTGTTGTCGTGTTCTTTTGGAAAAATTAACACCTTCCTTCCATTATTGAAATATTAAATGGATAAAGTTAATTTATTATTTTAATGAAGTATATTAAATTCCACCATAAACTCGATACCTGCAAGAAATAGGTTAATATTATTTTTGTTTGTGCAAAACGAACTGAAATTTACTATAATCATTTCACTCATTTGACATTATAGCAATAATGAACTATGAAACCAATAAATATTAATTTGCATTTCCCTTTACAACAATAATATAATAACAATAATAATGGAAATATGAATGAATGGAATAACTTATGTGTACTGGTACTTGTAGTGTAGGCTTACGTAGTTAACAAAGTGGGATGAGGTTAAGCAATAATAATCACACCAGAATTGGAAATAAAACGTGATCAATAAATTTTATTGTAACAGACTTACTTTTTCTACGTCTCTAGTAAAGTAACAAATAAAAATAACAACAAAATTAACAGCTATAATTAAAAACATATCCTTTGAAAAAAAAAATAGGTCTAAGTTGTCTGAAAATGTACAATTCTGTGGTGTTCGGGTAAAGGAGTATAAGTTATTTTTTTGTCCAGGTGGACTTTTGTTTGCCCAGATGAACACACAAGTTAAATAACACAAGTGAGTGTGCAAAAATCAAAGAATAGTAGCAGTTGATGTGTTTTATTTGTGTAGAAAAATTTTTGTAATAAGGGTTCCAAGTTTAATTTTCATTTATCTCCGAACTCATTTTTATGACTTATCTCCCTTTACCCAAACACCACAGAATTATTCAAGGAATCAGCTGATACAGACGTAGAATTAGTGCAAAGCTTTTGTTTCTCAGCTACAGGTTTATTTGAAACATCAAATAAAGTTGGAACTGCATTCCAGATTAATTTTTTTTTTTTCATTCATAAATTGTGTTTTCGAAATGAAGAGTGCAAAACTTTATATTATTATAAAGATATGCTTCATTCTTTGTCATTAGATCTTCCCTCCTGCTGTTTATTAACCACTTTTTCATCCAGAAGTAAAATAAGAAATAGATGTTAGGATTTTTCTTCAGGAGCATCAATGCGAAATACGCAACGACCTAGCACTCGATGGAAATACGACTCAGTCCACTCTAAATCCAAAGTCGACCGTGGACAGTCTATTGTTTCTAGTTGCTAACCGCTTGGAGCGCTTTATCGCGAGATTTGCAAAAAATCACCTCAAGCTTCGCGACTGTATTTAGTAGACTGTGGTACTGTCATGTCTGAGACTTTAGCTGGTCTTGCTTTTTAGTGTTCACTGTCGTTTGTGGTTCGTATGACGATGGGGGTTGTTTGTATTTTGTGTGTTATTAGATCAAATAATGTGTGTTTGTTGAATTGTAATTGCGTATTAAGTATATGTTGTGGATGTGCTATTGTGTGTTTGTAGATTTCATATTGTTTTAATATGCTTCACAATACTAACACACAAAATTGCAGCTTCATTCAAAAAACTAAAATACAAGATAGCATATAATTTAAAGATATATAGGAAGATGTTTAGTGTGGAATTCTGTTTGGAAAATTTTAACCATGCAGAGATAGGGACAAATGTTGATGAAATGAAAGAAAGAGACCTGAAAGAGGAGATAAGGAGCATTGCAGTAAAATATACGAAGGGAGAACTATTTGGAAAATTAGAAGATGGAGAGGTCATCACACAGGAAAGAATAGCAAGCAATGGAATGAAACAGTCCGTGAATTACAGTGACCAGGAAGAGAGGCCAGCGACCAGCACAGCTGCAGCGGCAAGCAAGGATGACGTCAATAAGCGATCGAGGAAGAAAGAAGAACTTGCACTAAAATAATGATGGTGACAC
The DNA here is from genome assembly GCF_040183065.1 of Periplaneta americana. Lineage (NCBI taxonomy): Eukaryota > Metazoa > Arthropoda > Insecta > Blattodea > Blattidae > Periplaneta > Periplaneta americana. Next base: position 182,573,272 of record NC_091131.1, read on the forward strand.
CAGGCAGACAATAAGGGGATAATCGAATGGCAGTAGGAAAAGGAAACAACTGAGTTGTCATTAGAAGAAGAAATGGCCTAGGCAGAAAACCAGATATCTACACTGTAGTCAACAATAGTTACTAAAAATACAGGGCAAGAGCTCCATATTAAGGCACAGTCACACGTCACTACTTTTGCTGTGCAACTTTTGTACTGCAGCTGCAAAAGTTGTGTGTTGTGTTCACACGTAACCCAGAAGTAGCGCGCTGCACGCTACTTTTTGTGCTGTGCAATCCGAATACTGCAAAAGTTGCAACTGAAGGTTGCGAGACTGTTCACACACAAGGCGCTACTTTTGCAGCTGCAGTCTAGCTGCAGCTTTCCATATTCATGTTGACTTTTCAATATACATTTTGTGAGTATGTTCACATTAGAGTTTTGGATTATGAAACTCATGCGATAGCTTACTTATCTATTATTTGCTTTTCTGTCCTAACTAATATTCAGAAATTGGCATTATTTTTACTATAAAGCTATTAAAAAACGCCTATATACTTAAATGAGAACCAACATATTCACATAATCAATGTTGGCAACCCTCTTGTTTGAAACTACGCTATGAAAAATAAGAAAAAAATTAATTATATCATCAGCAAATATACTCTGTGTTGTACATTTACTAACTGTTACAAATCATTTATTTTCATCACATCTAACATTAAAATATATCCAAACAATAAAAGTGTCATTGGCACATTTGGGTGGCAACACTGGTCGCAACTGCTGCAAAAGTTTCAACAAAACCGATATCAAAAATGCTGCGGCTGTAACCCTGAGAACCCTGTTCACATGTCGCTACTTTTAAGCTATGTACAGTATGAAAAAGTAACGAGCAGTAGGTTTGGCAGCCGCTACTCTTTGGATTGCACCGTTGTTCACACATCGCAGTATGAGAATTGCGCAGTTTTTTTGTACTGCACCTCTACAAAAGCAGCGACGTGTGACCGTACCTTCAGACACATTCTTGTTATGACGATGATCAGTGTTAAGGCCTGCAGGGCTATAAGCGATACCTCTTTGATAGAATCAGGTTACATCTGTGGAGCCAACCCTTGACAAATGAATAACTAGGAAAAATAGGTGAAAATGAAAACAAAAACTGCCAACCTGCTCTAATTCGGCCTGCCTACACTTAATGCGCGGATTAGACTTTTTAAATGTAAATCTATTCTTAATTTGTCGTCTTGATGTTAGGAAGTGGCAAATAAGATGGCAAGGAGACAAAAATAATATAGAAAACAGGAAAAACCCACATAAAGGTTGGATTAAGAGTTGAACTAGGCTTACTTGTGGACCAACCTGAAGTCTGGGGTCACGAGGGAACAAGCTCGGTCATTTCTTACAGTGTAGATCGAGCTGCACAGGTTGTTGTGTGCCCAATTGAAAGATTTTCCACAAATTTTAGAACCTGCCATGTGGCTGTGACATCAATGAGGGAGATTATGAAGAATGTGCCGTACAAACTGCGCGTATTTTTGTAGTGAAGTACCCCTGGTACTACATGCCAGCATCATTGCACAAGGTGCTTGTACATGCATCAGCGGCCATTTCTGCTGCCCTTCTTCCAATTGATCAGATGATAAATGAAGCTCAAGACGCAACAAACAAAAATATAAAATCATACAAAGAACATCACTTCAGAAAAATTTCCAGAACTGCTACAAATCAGAATATTTTTCGAAGGCTTTTGCTAACATCCGACCCCTTATGTCTTCTGCCAGACATTTTCCAAGGAAAATTATGGGATCACTCTCTACTGATGTCGTTAATCTTATGAATGCACCAGAATCTCCTAGAATAGCAACAGAACTTCCATCTTCAGAGGAGGAGGACGATGAGGAAGAAGAAAATGCAGAAGCAGAGAAAACTGATCTATTCAAATAGCAAGGAATGTTTAAGCCACCCAAAAGCAATCTATGTTAATGGATTGCAACATGCAATATGAAAATAATGTATACTAATATATAGATAATAATATGAAATTAATAAAATGTGGTACTAGCCTATAATTTACAGGACTTGTAGTCTAGTATGAAATGGTTTATATTGGTTATAAAACATGCAATACTCTTCACTTCTTTCTAAAAAATCGTTTTGAAGTGATTTTTATAAATAATTTTGCCTCTCTGATTTTTGCCGGTTTTTTCGTCTTTTTGGATCACTGAGCAATGGTTTCCTATTTAATTCTGCTTTTCGGTGTTAGGACTTGGGGACACAGATTCTTCTAACTGTTTTCCAGGCATGTCTTGATTTTCCAAATCCCACAGTATGTTCTGTCTTGTAACATAATTTTCCTGTTTTTACCATTCCTTAGTAATTAATACACTTCCTGCAACAGCCCAGATCAGCTCCACATTTTGAGTTACAGGTTCATTGTTACGTTTCTGTTGCCTCTAGAATTTTCCATGTCATCCAATTAGATTTCTTTTACTTCTCACTCCCTGCTCCAGAGTCTTTTTATTAGCTTTGTGAATTCATGATTTTAAATTTTCATACATTGCAGCAGCAGGCCAGTCTTCGTTACATTGATCTTCTGTTCTAATTGTTGATACTGCCATCCTGCAGGAGGTTCGGCATGTGCTCTGCTGCATGTACATAGATGCTTACCAATGAAATACCTAAGGGAAGAATAGACTATGGGCTATACTTGATGTCAGTAGAAATATCTCTTTTCTTGAACATGAAGAAAGGGCCAATGTTGAATGATCCTGTCATAGATCTCTTCTTACAGAAAAATCGTCGAATCGAACTTCAATACAAGTAGTCTATAATGTCACAGTAACTAAATAAAGTTATAGTAATATCGTACTTAGGGGTTAAATTGTATTGATTATTGTCCACCAATAATACCCATGTAATAATATTCACACCACGCCACCGATATATGTACAATATTTAAATCTAAAGTGTAAAATAATTGAAGTAGTTTTATATTATAGACTAGCCGTACCCGTGCGCTCCGCTGCACCTGTTAGAAATAAATATAAAGTAATTACATAATTAAAATAGGACGTTTGATCCAGGGAACAACTTTTACAACAGCGCAATAATCTGCTTCGCTCATTACCCGATTTTTTTTACATTGCATTTATTTCATATATATTTTATGTATTTTAACACGATTCAATTGAGCATAGTTAAAATTTGAATGATAAAATAATGGATTGCTAAGCTAACGTACTATTACTGCATACTAAATCAATACACTCTTGTTGTTCGTTAATTCTCTGATATTAAAATGAGTGTACATAAATATTATTTTAAGAAATACAGAAAACGAATGTACAAAATAGCCTATCAAATTTTGTGTGCATAAGAAGCTATTTTAATCTTACCTGTCCTCGATTTACTCAGACGTTACTGTAATAACATTATAGCATTATGTCCATCTAGAGAAACTACACTTTCCAATGGTGAAATAATAATTAATTATAGCTACAAATCGGTTAATTTAGCTTCTGATATTACTTCATACAAACACAGAAACATTCTCTGTAGGCTATGTTTAATAGCTTTCGATTGTTGATGTCCAAGCCCCTGTTTCGATTGTTGTTGTCCAAGACCCCTTATAGACGAAGTCATTTGTTCTTAATTCATTGCACCGTCTTAGATGGCGTTATTTTAATTTTAAAACTCATTTATCTCATTAAATATCAGTCCTATCAAAATTTTGTAAAGAATAAAACTTATCGGAAATCATTTTTAAAGAAACTTTTGTTATGTAACATTTTTCACAAAAATCAATAAAAAGCGAGAAATTTCGATTTATTTAATTCAGGCCCCCTTATAACCCCGCTTTTAAATAAGGTATTTTGAATGCCATATAGCCTAAAATCTAAGTTACAACGAACTTAATTTATATTCCAATTTTCATATAAATCGGTTCAGCCATTATCGCGCAAAAAGGTAACAAACATACAGACAGACATACAAACAAAAATTTCAAAAATGCGATTTTCGGTTTCAGGGTGGTTAATTATATATGTTAGGACCAATTATTTTTGGAAAATCGAAAATTACCGGAAAAATTTCTGCTACAGATTTATTATTAGTATAGATATACATGAAAGAAATATACTAGGGCATTCAATAAGTAATGGTAACAATACTGTAAATCAGCACTCCTAGCAGTGAGCATCGGAATTTTTAGTGCATAATAGAGGAGCAATTGTTATATAAATGTGAAATATTAAAAGTCTTTAAGGAACCATATTTTGTGAATACAGGGACTGTTTCTGATTTGTATTAAGTAATACCGCCCTAAAATGTTCAATAAGATATGAACAAAGATGTATCATAAAAATATAAGTTGCAAGAGGGAAAAATGCAACTCAGCGCTTTATGGCATTCCAAGAAGCTTGTGGGAGAGAAGTCCAACCACACTGAACTATTGCAAGTTGGGTGGAAGCGAGGCATTCGCGTTCAATCAACAGTTGACATCCGAAGAGCTTTAGATCGATCAGTGAGAGAGAAGCTCCACAAAATGATGCTGCAGATGAAATCCATCGTCTTTCAAAGATTTGGCAACATGGCAGGGGACCAGGGGCGATTTCTCAGGGCATGCTATGCTTGCTGCGCAAGCCCAATATTTTCGTAGAATGTGTATTTCTCAAAATGAGATTACTTACATTAAAATTTATTTTGATTTTTGGATACTGTATAGGCGTAATACCATCCGCAGGTTGCACACCGCAAGTATTGCAGTGCTTGCTCGTTTCTCGGAGCTACAGGAAAGACGTGGAAATAGCGAGAATATGATGCATGCGCAAGTGCCTTTCTCCTTGGTCCGTCCTAGGCGCACGTGCTTCTGTTATGTGTTGTTTGAAGCTCTGATCCGAGAGCTACACCAACGACTATTTAACGTTACACAGAGCAGTATTGACAGCGGGAATGTGCTGTGCAATGTAATTGTACGAGTGGAGTGCATGTGTTAGCTGCTGCATGTATTATTAATTCTTAAACATTAATTTGAAGTTCTTTAGTTACTGTTTCGAATTTGATAAGTTAAGATGCCTCTTATTCGAAAAGACTTTGCTAGATCTGTTGCTTTGGTTGTGGGTAGATGAATCATTCGTTTTGAAGCTAATGCCATCGGTGTGTCTTTCAACGTGCCCTGTGGCGATTCTGTGAACTGGGTACTTACCATAGACGACTGGAATCAGGCTGCAGTAGGTTTACGTCCACCAGGGATAACAGTTACTGATTCTCTGTATCTTGCGACATCTCCGCACGACTGTGGTCTAGGCCAGAAATCATCGTCATTGTGATTGAGAATAATGTTAGACAAAGACTCAGGGAAGCCAATTTGACCTCAAGAAGAGCTATGTTAGAAATTTATTTTTTTCAGTCGTTGACTTTACTACTTTATATATTTTGTTAGGTGTTAACCTTTACATAAGTTGTGTGATGTATGAATGTTTTCGTTGAGCATTTCAACATCATCAGATACAAACTGTCATTTTACAATATCAATACTCTCAGTATTATCTACACAATCTACACATACAATACATGTTTACTATCATATGGGGATAAAACCTATTAAAAATTATATGAATTAGTTTTATAATGAATAATTTCAAGGGAAAAATTGTTCCGGGGCCAGGTATCGATCCCGGGACCTCTGGTTGAATGTAGCAGCGCTCTGCCAACTGAGCTACCCTGGAACTCCACCCGACATCGTCTCAACTTTTCCCTTTATATCCACACAGCTCGCGTGGGCTGACGAAACGCCAGAGCCCCACATCGAGTGCACACAAACTCTGTGTGAGCTCCTCGCTGTGTGACATCAGGATACTAACTCTGGACTGGGCAGCACTCAGTGAACACTTAAATCCTATTATAACACTTGTGGGATAAGCTCGACCAACACCCTGAACGAAATGTAGGCAGCATTGTTGGAGAAGTGGGCTTTCAACCATCAGGAAATGTGGTCAGCATCGCATTATGAATGGAGAACGTCATCACCACTAGAGCTTGTAACACACAAGGTGCGCGCACAGTGGCATAACCATATGTTATAATGTGAGCCATTGCCTCTAACTTAATGAAATGCATTATTTGAAATTTTGCATAAATTAACCAAGAAATGGATTCGGAACACCTCAAAATCTGTGCTTCATTGGCTAGTCATGATAATATCTTTGAAAAATATTGGAGTGCAAGAGGTCAAATGACTTTATTGTCAAACGCCTGGCATTAGAAAACAACATATTTACTTCAATTTACAATATGTCTTTTTCAGGATGTAGTAAAAATAAAGCATGAGCTATAAAATTATAGTTCTTAAAAAAATTAAGTGATCCATTTTTTTGGCCGGTCAGTGTAGATAGAATTGTGCTGTGTTATTTTGAATTATGAACCTTGCTCCGATTTTTCATATCATTGGCAGAATGATGTTTTTATATGCTAGGAATATTACTTTTTTTTTCTCGAAAGAGGGCCTGCAGACAAGCACCGCAGCCTTGGGCTTATTGTGCAACTTCCTTATGTTGGAATGATAGTTGAATCCATTAAGGATCGCTTTTCAAACGTGTGATTCACTGCATGATTCATCATATCAATTCATCCACAGCATCCAGTCCTGACTGGAGACTGATCCTCCGCCTTCCTGTGATGTTATCCTGCGGTCTCCTCAGATCGATGGCATCTGTTTCGCAATTCATGTGCTTGAATCTGCTGCATCCTTAACCAGAGGAACATGTAGCAGTCGATTCCACAACTTACCAAGGTGCGTGCTACACTACCCCAGTTGCCCACAGTCTGCTTACAAGTCCCTGTAGCTTCACTGGATATGTGCAGCTCCCGCAGACAGATGCCTCCTATAGGCAGATCCTGGACCACATCCGCCATGTCCTCCTTGTCGACCTGTAAACTATTAAGATGATTAGTGAAATGATACTAATGAAGGCGAAATGAGTCCGAGGTTCAACGTCGAAAGTTACCCAGCAGTTCGGCTTCGAGTGATTGAGGAAAAACCTCGGAAAAAAATCCGAACCAGGTAACTTGTCCCAACCAGAATTTGAACCCAGGCCCGCTCGTTTCATCGCCAAGAAGGCTAACTGTTACTCCACAGGAATATTATTTATGTATTTTTTTCTTGTCTGAGTAAGTGCAGTACCCAGTCTACAACACAGCGCTATACTGGAGAATTACCACGGTCGCTTTGAACCGTGCCGTTACGTTTACCACCAAATTTAAGTAAATACACAATGTCACCAACATAAGAACATGACGTTGGTGTGTGGCTTAGTTGGCGGGAGAAATTTTTTTTCTCTCTCTCTGCCTCCTTCGTTCTGAACATTACTGAGAGATAGCACCAGTGTTAGCTACAAAGTGTGTTTGCGCAAATATATTGCAAGTAGATTACGTGACTTATTACGTGTCTTAGATGAGAGTCTCGAGACAAAACAGTTTTGTGCTATATTTCTTTTTTTCTCTCTCTCTGTCTACCTCCTTCGTTCTGAACATTATTGAGAGATAGCACCACTGTTAGCGATAATGTGTATTTGCGTAAATATTGCGAGTAAATTATGACGAGTGTCTTAGATGAGAGGCTCGGGACAAACAGTTTTTCTGCAGCGCATGCGCGGACCTCTCATGCAGTGGGAGTGTGATCCTTACTTGAATTTATTTTTACGTGTACATTGCAGATTAAATGATTGAGATCCCTTCTTGCTCCGGTTACAGACCTTGCATTTACGAAGGTTAGCTTTGGTTAGGTTAGCTTTGGTTAGGTTAGCTTAGCTTTGGTTAGCTTAGCTTATCTTAGGTTAAGTTAAGTTAGCTTTGGTTAGGTTAGCTTTGGTTAGGTTGGGTTAGCTTTGGTTAGGTTAGGTTAGGTTAGGTTAGGTTAGGTTAGGCTAGGCTAGGCTAGCTTTGCTTGATTTCATTCGTCCATGTAGTAGTTAAAATTATATAATATGACAGATTTTGATTCGTAATATTGATAAAAAATAATAGGCCTGTAACGAAAGTGGTGGATAATTTCATGTTCCCTAAAATTTTTTTTCGTAAAAGGCTAGGTAGTTTTCTATAGGCCAGAAATAAAACAGCAACGCCGTCATAATTACATACTTTATGCTATGGCTAACATTAACCGGAAATTTGCTTTCCGTCATTTTAATGGTATTCCGTGAAATACACCTTTTTTCCTGTTAATTTCCTTGTGATAACCTAGTTTTTGATCTTATTACATCTTCATTTTCCTTTAATGAATTAAAAAAACCGCCATTGTACTACATAAAACCTTGAACTTGACTAATGGAGTGAATTATTTAAGAATATAGTCGCGAATTTGACTACCACCATTTCGATTATATTTTGTTTGATACGGCTCGGTACAGCCCGGTGACTAGTGGCCAGCGAGTAGCGTCGACTATCGATATTGGTCTGCCGTGGGTATTATCCAGTTGTTCCCAACACAGTATTTGTACAGCATTGAAAATTGTTTTTGGCATTGGCCTCCACTGTTCATGCATAGAAAAGAGTCTGTAAAGTTGATTCAATATAAAAGGTATAAATTACCTGTGCATTTACCAGCAAGTGGAGTAATAACCATGCGAATGTTGTCTTCCAGCCACTAGTCTGAATTTTACATGTAAATATGGCTGAAAAGTGTTTCAAGTTTGAAGTTACCAGATTTAGCAAGCAGAATGATAAAATCAGAGTGACAATTAGTGGCGAATTTACAATTCTGTTACCTGTAGGAACCCAAAAATATCCTGCCCCCATTTTCCTTAATATTTGCCCCTTCACTTTCACCCTCATTAAAAGTTGAAATAAAAAAATTCTGCACTGTGTTGGCAGGGTTGTGCCAGCACACAGAATATGTCGCCCATTATCTGGAAAGAAATTACAATTGAGGCATCAGAAGCAAAGAAGTATAAGTGCACTTACGTTATTTTCTAGAAATGTGATTAAAAGTTACTAAGCTTTCATAAATTCTGTGAAGTTTTAATTTTAAATGTTAATGTGCAATGTGGATAAAAGACATCCCTTTACCACCGAAATTTTAAATGCTTTAGTTTACCCTGGAGGCACGTAAATAATTTTTTTTTAAATGTCACTTTGCTTCTATCCACCTCAGTTGTGTTGGTTTGAATGTTTTATTTTCGTGTCGGTTTTCTAATGGAAGATGCGATAACAGAAGTAATGAATGTAAAGCATGCAACATATTTTTGCTTCACTCTCCCTTTTGTATGTTGTGCAATACAAAAAGAAGATTCTATACCTCAGAAATATTGGAGTGCAAGAGGACTAAGGGCTTCATTGCCAAACATCTAGGCATTTCAACAACAATATATTGTCACTTCATATAAGGAAACATTCTGAAAGTAGTCCCAGTTCACAACAAATTTTCCACTGTAGTTCTCTCAAAGTGTATCGTACATGTCTATTATCACTTTAATATTGCAGAACTCGCAATTACAAATCAAACCAGCGGTTGCACACATCTGTAGCTGCCCTCAGTGTTGAGATAGACTGTGTGGCACTGTTAATTTTACACACAACTTTTGTGCTCTCATGCTCGTAACAAGGGAAGATGGCAACATTGGTTGTGATCACACAAGTTACATTGCTGCGTGGCCTAACTACTAATAACGTTAGCATTTTGCTGTGGCACATAGTCTTGTTAGAGGAAGCATTTTAAATTCTGTCATTTTTTGTTTCGCCATGGATACTGGAACAGGTTCCCATACCCATTGCGGGGAAAGACATATTCTGTGTCAAACCCTATGAGTTCTGTATGACTATATACAGCTTTCTAACATCTTCTGCTGAGCAGACTGATCATTGAATTTGGACAAGCTCATTTTCTCCAAAATGTTGTCCTCTATGGAGATGATAGCTAGTGAGGTAGTTCTGAGTTATGTTTGTGCGCAAATCATTTTTTTATCTTCTCAGCCGTGAGAAGGTGTGCTCTGCTGAGCACTTGGCGCAGTGGAGAGCTGAAAGATGTAAACATGCCGCAGTCTGATCTCTCCCACATGTGACCTAGTGTGAGTGTTCAACTATCCACTGTCCCAAGTGTACAAAAGAACAGCTGCCACTATCATTTATAAACACAGTTATCTGCAAATTACAGTTATCTTAAAATTATCTGAAAATTCCCACATCTACATTTTATTTTTGTAGATAATTGAATAACTACACGCTGTTCATATAGTGCTACAAATGAATAATAGGTGTTATTTGCACTGAAAATTGTCGAAAAACACAAGTTTCCATAGTCGACTATTGGAAACTCTTCTTGTAGTCTAGATATCACGTTAATTCAGCATATATTAAGAAACGAATAATAGTGGTCTTCCAACTTAAGACATAGATTTGTTATTTAAAAATTTGCTGCCCCTGAAAATTTTTCACCATAGCATCTGCTCTCTATCTGTACACAAATTTATAATATCATCGCAGGTTAGTGACTTTTATGGGCAAGACATTTTATGTTGAAAAGAAATAAGTACGTGTGTGTTTGCAACAAATTTCAAGATGATCAAATGAAACTGAATGATGGTCCAGAGCAACAGAGGGGCAGGCCAGGAACCTTGCATACAGATGACAAGTGTGCTGTTGTCGAAGGTTTGATAAGGGACATTTGAAGAATCGAAGTCCGTGAAATTGAAGCAATGATGAACATTCCAAAGGGCATTCTTCATGAAATAATCTCAGGCTTAAATTTATGTGAAGTATCCGCATGCTGGGTTCTGAAATTGCTGACTGAGGAACACAAAAGCAAAAGAAAGGTTGCGTCACTGCAAAATCTCTACCATTACTACTGAGAGGAAGAGAATCCTTTTTTGGAAAGCAGCATTATGGGAGATGAAACATGGGTTTAGAGTTCGCTTCAGTGATGTAAGAAATTCGAAGTTCAGTCATCTGAAAAAAAAAAAAAAAGTTGTTGTTTTCTAATGCCAGGCATTTGACAATAAAGTCATTTGACCTCTTGCACTCCAATATTTTTCAAAGATATTATCATGGCCAGCCACTGAAGCACAGATTTTGAGGTGTTCCGAATCCATTTCTTGGTTTGAGTTGCACAATGGGCAGTTAGGGGACTGATATATTCCAATTCTATACAGGTGTTTGGCCAAACAATCATGGCCTGTTGCCAATCTAAATGCAGCTACAGACGATTTTCGTGGCAAATCGGGAATTAACTGTGGATTTTGATGCAGAGAGTTCCATTTTTTCCCCTTGGGATTGAGTTATCAAATTTTGTTTATTGAAGTCTAAGTATGTAGATTTAATAAATCTCTTCACAGAGTAGTACGTAGATTTAGTAACAGGTCTGTAAGTAGCAGTGCTGCCCTTCTTTGCTAAAGCATCCGCATTCTCGTTTCCCAGGATTCCACAATGGGATGGTATCCATTGGAATACAATTCTTTTATTGAGTGATATTAATTGAGAGAGCATTTTAGTTATTTCTGCTGTTTGAGATGAAGGTGTGTGTCTAGAGACTATTGATAGAATAGCTGCTTTGGAGTCTGACAATATAACTGCATTCCTAAATTTATTGATGTGGCATAGAAGATTCCTGAGACTTTCACTTATTGCAATGATTTCACCATCAAAACTTGTTGTTCCATACCCAAGAGATCTATAAAGTGAGAAGAGACAGCATGTAACACCTGCACCGGCACCTTGTTCTCTGGAGATCAAGGATCCGTCATTGTATAAATGAAGCCAGTTTTGTGGAGGGTACCTAATATTAATTGTCTCTAGAGACAATTGTTTCATTATTTCAGTGTTTACTTCTGTGATAATAATTGCGATTACTCTAGGATTTTCAAGGCCTTCAATGGTGACATACTGTGACACTCTCAACATATTGATTGAATAAGCCAGGGTTACATGCTCGTGAGAGATTTCTGCATGGTGGTGCACTACCTCACATCAAACCAGGCAAAAGCTTGGAAAAGTGCAAGTGGGAATTTCTGCTGCATCCACCTCGTAGTCCTGATCTGGCACCATCGGATTTTCACCTCTTTGGTCCATTCAAGAACTTCTTATCCAGAAAATTATTTAAGGATTAAAACACATTGAAAACTGGAGTTTTGCATTATTTAATTTTCCTTGGACAGGAAAACCCTATGAAGGAATGTTTGAACTTGTTTGAATCTTAATGGTGACTGTGTGGAATGTTTGTTTTATTTCCCCTCTCCCTGCCCCAGATTTTGTGAAATACGTTGATATAAGTCGGATCTGTGCCTTACATATCGAACCACCCTCGTATGATTACAACAAAAGCATGCAATTCAAATTGTTGTATAATTAATTTTCAAATTGTGCGATAATATGAAAATAGTTGACTGAATTCGTTTTACAAATCAGAAGGAAGGGCGAAAACTATCAATGAATTATCTAGTAACGGTATTGAATACATCCAACTAGTTAATGGTGTCCATGCTAATAAAAACTGTGCTGTTAGGAGATTTGAAGATACACAGCAAGTTTAGGTGTATAATGCTACTTTACAACTTTTTGAATGGTGAAAAATGACTGTTCTTGCTTTATATTTGACTGATCATTTTTGTTAATAGAAACTTGTTTATATTTCATTGTGTTTTCCAGCTGTATGGTGGAACATATTCTGGTGCATTGTTGAATTCGTTTGCAAAGCTTTTCAATGCTTTTCTAAAAATTGAAGGTTTCTCACTTGGTGTTGAAGACATTCTTGTTGTGGATGCTGCAGAAAAGTGGAGGTCCAATATCATTAGAGATGCTAGAAATGTAAGTTTTACTTTACTTTGTGACAGTATTCCTTTCAACTAAAAGTGGAAAATGATGCAGAAAAAAGGATCAGATTTCATCAGTAGAGCTATAAATTAACTTTTTTTTATATGATGTAAATATGAAAAATTTTGCAAATATAACAGTTAAAATAAATATAAAATTTGACATAGCTTTTTAAAGATGTTTTCTTGCATCCTCTTGTTTCATCATCCTTATATTTGAGGATTTTTAGAATTTGTACAGAGTCGTCTCCATAAATGAATGTTAAAATCCTTCACTCTTGCATTTGATGCTATAGTATAAAAGATTTTTTTTCAAAGATTGTATAATCTTTTTATATATAAATAATTTTTATTTAATGAACTTATGTCTCACAATTTTCAGATAGGTGACACTGCTGTGAAAACTGCACTTAACCTTCCAGAAACAACATCACGAGAAGAGATGAATCAGAAAATGGATGAAGTGTATCAGGACAAAGCCATAGGAAGAGCAATTATTGATGGCTCATATAAGAATTTGCTTGATGACTACACAAATAAAGTAAACAGGTATGTTTCAGTGAGATATTTCTGAAACACTGTAGCTTTGGTTTATTAATAGTGTGACTTTTAATTCAAACAATAATGTAACTTTTATTCACAACAATAATGACTTTCTATAACTGAATTTAAACACTCCCGTCAACAATGGGTATTTCACTCCACACAGCAACACAGTATTCGTTATTGCACTCCACAGACGACAGTGACAATTCACTTGGATTATTGAGAACAACAATGTACTGCTAATCTCAACTAATGTTCACAAAGCACTATTTACAACACAAAACTGTCAGTTCTCAGTTCACATTTCGTTGCCTTAGCTAGTTCTTCTAGCTCATTCACTCAAGTTCACAGTATATCGAACCCAAGACTTCCAGAGACAGTCCACTGCACTCGAACTCCAGACTTCCGGATATGCCGCACTCCCTAGTCACTGTTACAGTTGCAGTCATCCTCAAGTCGAACCCAGGTCTCAGAGGCTGGCTTCCTTGACGTTCACTGCTGCCTCACAAGACTGACTCTCTGTTCTAAACTGAATTGGCTCTCTTCGAAGGCTGCTCGCTTTTTATTAGTTAAACCACACTTCGCGAACCTTCGACCCTGGAAGTTTCTGTTTCTGGACGATTCTCGGTCTCTCCATCACTCAGACTCCAGACTTCCTTTACGTCCGTCGCAGTCGGTTTTCTCCCCCTCTCCCTTCGCCACGTGCCGCGCCGCCTCTTCGCGCCCCCTCCCTTCTGCCGGATGCGCACGAAGTTCCCCGAAGCAACCAGGAACGACTAGAATATTCGGCCTGCCGTCACAATAGATTTGAAGGCTTGTGTGTACACATTACCACCATCACTATTGCTGTCATTATAGTTGCCACTGACATAAACACCAGTGACTGTGTGCATAACAAATTAACAAATATGGTTAGGTGAAAAAAAATTCGTAACAGTATCTGAAGAACAAATAAGCAAACACGAGGTAAATGGAAAAGGGATGGAACAAGTTATTCTCAGGTACAGCTGGAGGCAGACTTGTTGAGTAATAGGACTCGAAGAACAAGTCTGAGCGAGAGGTGCTGGAGTATCTGGATATCTTGGAGGAACAAGTACAGTGAAAATCTGATGGGAGAGTATGGCTTGAAACATGAAGGCCATTGTAACATCGTTGTGCTTTTGTCCCATCAAATTGGCTGTAATAAATATGCTGAAAATACTGTAAATAGTAAATGTTTTTAATGAGTGAAGGCCAAATTCGCATATAATTAAATTTTAATAATCTGTAATACAGCCATTTTCATTGTATTTTTTTTGTCACAGAGGAGTGTCTGATGGCTTGCATCTCAGCCTGAGTGTTATTGTGCTTACCTCCTTTGATAGGGATGATTGTTTAAGGCCCGGTTTTGTAAATATGGTTAATATAAAGATTATGTTAAACCTAACCGTGAGTTTAACTCTATGTGCTGTATTACAGAGTCTCGGTTAAGTTAAACCATAGTGGAATACAATTGGTATTACTGCTAGAAAAGAAAAGAAGACGATCGCAATTGCTTAATTATATTATTGATTTAAAATAGCTGATGCTCGTGGAGAATCTTCATTAAGAAATATCTTCGTTCTTCGATATCAGAGAGAGTATCATAATAAAACCTAAAGAAGACCAATACCGCTTACTACAGTATGCTTGTCAAGCAAGTGAATAGTAAATTGAAATCAATATTTTGGTGTTTAGTATAGCTCTCAGTTGCAATACAGCAAAATTAGCAGAACAAGGTTTTTAGCAATAAAATCAGAATGCTCATTCCAAGTCAATAGATTATCCATAATTATGCCAAGAAATTTAGTACTGTGTTGGCTTCGGGTCGATATATCCCCCAACTGACATGGAAAATTTATATTCATGGGTCTATTAACAAATTTTAAACATACAGTCTTATTAATATTAACAATTAATTTGTTATAATCACACCACGTTTTGAACTGAGATATAGCCAACTTTACTTATCAAATCATTACAAGACTCCGAATAAACAGTAATAGAAGTATCGTCTGCGTATAATAAAACTTTACCTTCCTTTATATAATTAGTCAAATCATTTACGTAAAGTAAAAATATAAGAGGTCCAAGTACAGAACCCTGAGGGACTCCCATATTTATATAAAACTCATTAGAAAGAATACCATTAATATTTACACATATTTTTCAATCAGACAAGTATGATTTTAAAAATGCTAAAAATGTACCTCTAAAACCTAAGGCTTTTAATTTTATACATATATAATTAAAATCCACATTATCAAATGCCTTAGCTACATGTTTACCTTCACCAAGGTTTTCATAAATATAGTTATTAAATTCGTAAAGAGCAGTTTCTGTTGATTCACCAGGGAGAAAACCATGTAGATCAGGAGTAATTAAATTAAATTTTAATAAAAATTGTAACATTCTATTATATATTAACTGTTCAAATATTTTAGAAATCGTGCTTAACAATGATATAGGTCTATAGTTTCTTACATCAGTAGAATCACCTTTCTTATGAACTGGTTTAACAAGAGCAGTTTTTAATAATGATGGAAAAACTCCATTATTAATGCAGTGATTAAATACGAAGGCTAGAGGAGATGCAATAATGTCACTGATCACTCTTAATAGTTTCAAGGAAATATTGTCAATACCAGTGCTATTAATATTTTTTAACGATTGAATTGTTTTAACAATCTCATTAGCATCAGTATCATAGAAAACAAAACTATTACTAATTCCTAAAGATTTGGTGCATAACGTAGATTTGCTTGGACCAAAATATTCATTCAGTGCATCCTCCACATTGGTTGAAAAATACAATCAAAATGCATTGGCAACATCAGTCTTATTTGATACCCTGTCATTATTATGTACAATAGTAATACATTCTACAGGCTTCTTTCTGTTTAATTTACTATTTACCAGATTCCAAATTTGTTTTGGTTTGTTAGAAGAATTACAAATAAGTTGATCAAAGATTTATTTTTTTCACTAAAGATTAATTTCTTGTAAGCCTTCTTTTTGTTTCTATATAATTGAAGTAAATCAAGATCTTGATGGAAATTTTTTGTTAACAAAAATATATTCCTAAGTTCATCATTCAATTTTAAAACCTCAGGAGTAATCCAATGGTTATACTTTTTGGTATTTGTTTTTTGTATAAGTTTCAGTCAACATAGGTAAATTTATATCAATAGCACCAGTAATCATATTCATTAATTTAGTAAACAAGTTGTCTGCATTAATATTCAATTCATACATCGTATCAAAATCTAAAGCATCAACAGTAGACCTTAGACCAGTTAAACCATCATTTGTTATTTTCCTAAAACTTTTCACTTCCGATTCTACAGGAATCATTTGACTAGCTAGATTGATATTATAAATTAAAGCCAGATGGTCACCGAGATTAGGTTGAACAACTTGTGTAGTGCAAGAGCTATCAAAAGCATTAGTAATTATATAATCAATCTTAGACGATGACATATGACCGTTCTTATTTACAAAAATTCGAGTAGGTTCTGAAGATGTACATCTTAATTCAAAATATTGCAATAAATCATCTAATAATTGTTTATATATCTTATTGTCTAAGGAAACTATAAATTAGGCACCTAAAGGAGATAAATGCTGAATAATTTCGAGGGAAAAATTGTTCCGGGGCCGGTTATCGAGATAAATGCTGTCCCTGGCAGGGATAAATTATTGTCATTTCAGCAACAGACACCAAATTCTCCCAGAAGAGACAGTCCCTGGCATCCTCCCTATCAATTTGCACCATGGTCTTCTGTGCCATCAGGAAACAGAGATGGATATGTACCATATAGACATCTGTAACATTCATAGACTCAAAATATTGAAAAGCACAACTTTATTGCGAAGTCAAGAGAATTAGATGCATACATTATTATAAATAATAGTGATTAGGAAAAGTTAAAACTTCATTAATTGCCTAATACACTTTTGGAATAATCATGGAAATAAATTGTTTTGATATTTTAGAGATGGTTCGTAAATAAGGTTTGCATTCATACATGTTTGAATGTACTGTATCATGAATGCCTTTGTATTCATAGGAAAAACTAACAGGTGATGAATCATCTCGAACATTACGCATAATGATTGCAGTATCATCAGATGAATGATTCCCATTACTTTTCACATTATATTCTGCGTTACATTACTCATAACTGTACGCAGTCAGACTTACATACTGAATACAAAGTATAAAATTCCACTCAAATGAGATTTTTACAACCATTATAAGACTTCACTACATAGTGACTATTGTCATATCTGTGAATGGTCCTTCACCTTTCAGTAGTTCCAGGTTGACCAAAGGTGCAGCAGATGTAGTGCTTTTATTTCCACACAGATGGCATCTATCTGAGGGAGCTGCATAAGTCCCAGGGGGATGGAGAGGCTTTCATAACAGACTGTTGGACGTGAGTGATGTGCAACTGAATCGATAGATGGCACCAAATTGTGAATCACGATACCTACAGTAACATGATCTTTAGGTCAATATATAGGATGCAGCAGGGAGGCAGTACCACAGTCTAGTATATACAGTCTCGAAGCTCGATACGTAGGGAACGTCCATCCATAGATAGTTGCTAACCAGTAGGATCGCTACTATCGCCTTATTACAGACAATGCGAAATAGTACTGGCACAGTCTATTGTTCCTAGTAACCTCAACAACTCAAGCTTCGTGACTGTATATACTAGACTGTGGTAGTACCATTATTTGCATACAGATAACATCTAGCAAAGGAAACTACTGAAGTCACAAAGGGACAGAAGTTTCTGATTCCATCAGAGTGGGTGTTGTAGCTAAATTGATGGCTCCAAACAGTGAATCGCGATACTCACAGCAATGGAGTCTGAGGACTTCAATAATGAGTGGCACAATATGCCTCAGGTTGAGGTGCAGACCTTCGTGCCCTCCTCAGAAAAGGGGGAAAAGATGCTAGGAAGGAAAAGGGAATAAAGATGACCAAAGAGAATATATTAGAATGCTTTGGATATTATCAATATGTACATCATGTACATAAGTTGAAAAGAAAAGCAGGCTTATGCCTATATCGAAGAAGGAGATGTGGGCAAGGATTACAGTTTAGACTGCCATCATACCAATTCATCATTTTATCATGACCTTTCCAGCAACACATAAAGGGACTACATATTATCATTACAGCAGAATCCCTCATATCCAGCACCAGGCTAGTTCCGGATGCAAGATTTTGCTGGATAATTGAATAAATACCAATATGTACGTATTTCATTGTGCCAGATGTTGAAACTGGAGCCATGTGAAGCTTATTTCTCTGTCACTTGCTCATAACTGAATAAACATAGAAACTGTATGGAATTTCCTTATTAAAACACATGACACAACACAAATAATGCACTAATTTTAGGTTTGAATATGAAAGTTCGTGCGAACTTCCTAATGTGGCAACACTGATGGCCTGAACATAATTAATAAACATAAAAGCTGTGTGGATTTTCTTTATAACACATCACACAACACAAATAATATACTAATTTCAGGTTCGAATATTTACTGAAAACAAAAGTTCGTGTGAACTTCCTAATGTGGCAACACTGACAGCCCAAACATAATTAAATAAACATAAAAACTGTGTAGATGTTCTTTATTAAAACACATCACACAACACATATAATAAACAAATTTTAGGTTCGAATATTCACTAAAAACGAAAGTTTGTGCGAACTTCCTAATGTGGCAAAACTGACAGTTCAGACTGTAGTTATGTGGCAGATTTGAACTTTTTTTGTCCTGCCAAAAGTGCCATTATTTTGGTATTGCTGGATATTTGGGTGCCGGTTACGAGGTATTTTACAGTATCTGTCATATAGATGCCTGTAATGTGTATAGCTTTATTCCATTTTTATAACTTCTTCCATTGGGCTTGTATTTTAAAATTTGTTTTGAAATTTTGCTGACATATACGTATTCTGTGATTGACCATTATAGTTGATATGTTAATTACATACAAATTGTGTAATGCAACGTTAATTTGTCTAAAATGTCTTCATGTCTTGCCTGATACAAGATACTTTAACATAGTACAGAATAAGAAACGGCAGAAAAATCATCATATACAGCAATGGCGTCCATTCAGGGTAGGCTATGTATGCTGCACCTAACCTGGCTTTTTTAATATTAACAATAAATTGTATTTAAAGATATTACTAGTTTCAGAAGCTAATAAATATCCATTTTTTTACACAAATTACTTTTTCTTTCAAATCTAGTCTAACTTTGCGCTGTCTTGTAGGCAATGCAACGAGCTCTACTGTACAGCCATGATCATGTGTGCCGCAACGAGTTTTCTCTTGTCTTCTATCTTGCCTCGTTGGCTTGCTTGCTCTCTGTATGCAACCATTTGGTTTGTTATGCCGGTCCAGTAGGCGCTAAGCAGATGTGCTTTGGCGGTGATTTCTAATTCCAAGAGTATTGGTATGTAAAAATTGAAGTGAATAGTGTTTCATTATTGATGCAAAAGTGTAAATTGAAGGGTGAGTGTCATATAATGACTTAAAATTAGTGCACAATATAAGAAATTCTGAAAAAGTCATTTGATTGCCGTTCTTTCAATGAAAAAGCGAAATTGTAACTGTGGGAAAGCCTGTGTCAGAACTCGTGGATGTGAAATTAAAACATAAAAAAGTAGGTGGCATATTTTCAATATTTTAATATAAATCAATATGAAAAAATTATTCGTGATAAATATCCTCATGAACTGAAATTTAAGCGACTACACACAGCAGTCCGAACTGTACGAGTTGACATCATTTGTTTTGTTCATAACCAACACATTAGCATCAGTCGACAGCATATAACTATTCTATGTTAATGAAATTACAATTTGAAATTAAATACAGGTTAAAAAAACTTTAAAATGTGCTAACATCATTTAATCTGTTCTGGCTATAGGGCGTGCATTCCAAGTGGGCTTTTGAAGAGATTTCCCCGCAATAACTTGCAGCTTATGATTCAGACTGGTGCCAAAGGTTCAGCTGTGAATGCTATGCAGATCTCCTGCCTGCTGGGTCAGATTGAACTGGAAGGGAAGAGACCTCCACACATGGTGTCAGGCAAGGCACTCCCAAGCTTTCCTCGCTACGACACATCGCCAAGAGCCGGAGGCTTTGTGGATGGAAGGTTCATGACTGGTATCAAGCCACAGGAATTTTTTTTCCATTGTATGGCTGGAAGAGAGGTATGAATAAAAAAATTGGTATTATAAACGTGACACATTTTTTTCTTATTCATTTTACGCCTTTTTCAACAGTTCAGGTATTACTGGACACTTACAGTGACCAGAAATGATCAATTTTGTCACTTTTAAATTTGACTTCATTTTGTACTTTAATTCTTTAGGTTTTTAGGTTAAGAATGTGTTTATTTTATGTAAAACTGATACATGGTTTTCGAGAAATAAGTATTTTAGTGCAACACTGCAGATTTAAAGAGGCCCCAGGTATGCTCAAACGTCATTCCTTACATTTTACGACAGGCCATGCACTAACTTAAATTCAGCAGTTTAAAAAAAAGAATCACGGATCTGTCATGGCTACAACAGAAATTAGAGCAGTTTGAAAGAATCGTTACAGAATTTAGAAATCTCACTATTCGTGAGCTGCCACAAGGGACAAAGAGTACTGATACTTGTTTTCATGTATGTATTTAACCACAATATTTCACAGTATTCATGAGAATACTGATACTTGTTTTCATGTATGTATTTAAACACAATATTTCACAGTATTCATGAGAATACTGATAATTGTTTTCATGTATGTATTTAAACACAATATTTCACAGTATTCATGAGAATACTGATACTTGTTTTCATGTATGTATTTAACCACAATATTTCACAGTATTCATGAGAATACTGATACTTCTTTTCATGTATGTATTTAAACACAATATTTCACAGTATTCATGAGAATACTGATACTTCTTTTCATGTATGTATTTAAACACAATATTTCACAGTATTCATGAGAATACTGATACTTCTTTTCATGTATGTATTTAACCACAATATTTCACAGTATTCATGAGAATACTGATACTTCTTTTCATGTATGTATTTAAACACAATATTTCACAGTATTCATGAGAATACTGATACTTGTTTTCATGTATGTATTTAACCACAATCATTTCTTATTTTCAGGGTTTAATTGATACAGCTGTAAAAACCAGTAGGAGTGGATATCTCCAAAGATGCTTAGTTAAACATTTGGAAGGTTTAGTAGTTCATTACGACATGACAGTTAGAGACAGTGATGGCACTGTAGTGCAGGTATGGTAATGAGAAGCACTCACCAATCATTTCTTCAAATGTAAAATGATATCGGTAATGATGATTACAATATGGGTCCAAATCTATTACGATGTTTTTGCATAGAAACAGCTGTGTGAAAACCATTCTTATAATATTATAATCGCAGCCTAGCATTTTTGAGTGATAAAAGAAGTCTACTTTATAGGACGTGCAGACTATACTAACTGACCATATACTCTGCGCATGTTGTCCTTAAAGGCTTTATTTACAACAAACCTAAAGCAGTCAACCATAAATTCCTCAGTCATGCAACCATTTTGTGCTTGAAATAGAACACCAGGGTGTTTAGGAAGGTTGAAGACTATTGCTTAAATGGACCATGCTCTGACACCCATAGCCAATACCAAATTGGAAAAAACGAAGTGCACAGTACTGATCCAATACATATTTACAGCATGGATCAGTATTGGCTGTGAAGCGCTTCAAAAAGTGCTATGTTCCTAAGAACATGGATAGCAGTAAGGATGACATTTTGTAGCAGGTTTACTTACTTACAGTGTCGCCCTGAGTAGCACAGTTCATATAGCGCAGGCTTCTGTGCCTGAGGTTGCGGGTGCTATCCCGGCCAGGTCGATGGCATTAAGTGTGCTTAAATGCGACAGGCTCATGTCCCTAGATTTACTGGCATGTAAAAGAACTCCTGTGGGACAAAATTCTGGCACACCAGTGATGCTGATATAACCTCGGCAGTTGCGAGTGTCGTTAAATAAATCATAATTTATAATTTTTATTTTACTTACGGCATTTAAGGAACCCAGAGGTTCATTGTTGCCCTATCCTGAGCAAGATTAATCCAGTCTCTATAATCATATCCCACCTCTCTCAAATCAATTTTAATATATCCTCCCATCTGTGTCTCGGCCTTCCCAAAGGTCTTTTTCCCTCCAGCCTCCCAACTAACACACTATGTACATTTCTGGATTCACCCATACGTGCTACATGCCCTACCCATCTCAAACGTCTGGATTTAATGTTCCTAATTATGTCAGGTGAAAAATACAATGTGTCTAGTTCTGTGTTGTGTAACACTTTCCATTCTCCTGTAACTTCATCCTTCTTTGTCCCAAATATTTTCCTAAGCACCTTATTCTCAAGCACCCTTAATCTCTGTTCATATCTCAAAGTGAGAGTCCAAGTTTCACAACCATACAGAATAATCGGTAATATAATTGTTTTATAAATTCTGTCAGTTTTTTTGAGAGCAGACTGGTTGTTCTCAACTGAATAATAACAGGCATTTCCCATATTTATTCTGCATTTAATTTCCTCCCGAGTGTCATTTATATTTGTTACTTTTACTCCAAGATATTTGAATTTTTCCACCTCTTCAGAGGATAAATTTTCAATTTTTATATTTGCATTTCGTACAATATTCTGGTCACGAGCAGTGGTGTAGCCAGACTAATTATTTTGGGTGGGTCAGATATGCAGGGTTTAGAAAGTGCCTGACCCATCCCCTGACAATGCCGCTGCCGTCAACTCTCTTGAAACTCATTCTCGGAAGTCTCATTTAATACATGCAAAATTATGATAAACAATCATGCAAGGCATACCTATACAAACGCTTCATAAGGTGAACTGGAGCTGTCGAGATTTCCTAGGAACGAATCTGTTGATCGCTGATGATGGATCCTTCAACAAATCTCAACTTTTCTCCCTCTCAATGGATAGAATTGCTAGATTACAAAGTGTATTGCTTGACATGATTGTCGAATTTTTCTTCGTTTCAGAGCTTTGAAAAGTTTTATATCATTGCCTTAATGAAGGACGAACATTTACTAATATCCATTTTTGGAGACTGAGGTGCTTCCAATAATGAATTTGCAAGAGCAAAAATATCATTTAAAAATACCAAATAAAATAAGGTGTCAAATTTTTCTAGCTGATGTAACAATTCAGTAGCCTCCACGGCTTCCTTCTTTTTATCGCTGCCAGACAATTTTTTAGGCCCAACCCAACACAGTTAAATTGGCTCTTGAAGAAATGAACGCATTTTTTACTTCTTACCTTAATGCTATCGACTGTAACTATTGCTCTGGAGCCATGGTTTAGTTTTAATGTTGAGTATTTTCTATTAGATTTTTGCCATTATGGTACTTATTGGAAGAGTGTGGTCTCTAGAGTTAAGATTTAAATATGCATGTATTGTCATGTTAAGTGTATTGAATGTATATACAGTGAAACATGTTCAAATCGGAACCTGAATAATCCGGAACCCTGTCTATTTCGGAACAATTTATTGGTCCCGGCGAAATTTGTATGTATTATGTGTAATTTTTCCTGAATAAAACGGAAACTGTCCAACGCGGAAACGGAAACTATCTGCTACTGTTCAGAATGGAAACAATATTTTGGACACACTATATTTTGTAACTATATTTTGAAACAGCGAGTAATTTCAAGGATTATACGAAATATGTAGGTCACTAAGATAAAAACAAGTTTTCTTTGTAAAATTCTAGAGGGTATAATATGAGGGTGTGTTGGCCTGTCAGTGATAAATTTTATTACTCTGTTGACTAGGCAGACGAGTCCCTTCAAAGATTTTCAATGCTTCACACCCGTATACTGTCGTAGCTAAACAGAGCGCAAGTGTAGTGATTTCCAAGTAAAAAAAAAAGTTGCATAAAAGTGGCATTAACATTAAGTGATGAAGTAAAAGTTATCGAGATAAAGGAAAATTAGAAACAAAGTCTACGTGAAATAATATTGAAGTACAGTTGTGGAAAACTCAGGTGTGACACTTTAAAAAATAAAGATCATAATGAGTGAGTGGCGTGCGGCCAATATTGGTGACACAAAAGGAACCAGAAAGCAACTGTTTATGTGGAAATAAATGAACTGTTGTGGGAGTGGGTTCTTCATGACCTTTCAAAGAACAAGCCAATTTCTGGATCTATTCTGCAAAGCAAGCTATTGAACTGGGAAAGAAATTAAATAAACCAGAATTCAAGGCTTCTAATAGATGGCTCCTAGTCCAATTAATTAATAATGTGCAGTGATATGCAGTACAGTATTTCTGCACACAGTATTAGATATTAAATAGAATGAGATTAGTAAACTTTAGTAATGTTTAATGACTAATGAGGGAGTTACGATAATATTTATACAGAAAATGAGATTTTAATCAAGATGATTCACCAACGGAATAAGTGACACAAAGCTGATTTAATGTGATGAGTGTTAAATGGAATATTTTGTACTTCTTACAGTTGCGGTATGCCATTTTGTTTTTCATGTAAATGAATGACAAAATATTCCATTTTAATGTCACACCTGAATAATACGGAAACCTGTCCACAACGGAAAAAAAATTAGGACCATGTCACTTCCGTCTTGAACAGGTGGAAGTGAAATAACCTTGCAGATTGAAAGGGACGATAGGGTATGCTGAATGAATAGAAAACCTATATTACGCTCCCTTCTCTAGCTACAATGTTGTGATGCATCGATCAGTGGTTTTTTAATTAAATTTACACGAAAAGCGCCCACATTATTGAAATAGGACAGAGGGATAAATGATTATTTATTAAATTTTCTATCAGTATGGACAAGAATTACAATCCAATTCGCAATAGTTACCAAATAAGAGGGTGTTAAACATTTAGGAAAAAACATTTTTTTCTGAGAAAACTGTGAACTCTCCACCAATCTGGTATTACAGTTTTTTGTTACATGCAACATGAGCTATTCACTCTAAAAATCTGCAGGGTTATTTCACTCCCACCATATATATGTATATATATATATATATATTTTTTTTTTGGGGGGGGGGGAGGTTATCTTGATGAAATAACTTACAACTTGTTTTTGAATGAAGTGTGTATTTAATGTTGGTTCCTCTGAAATTTTTTTTTTCGCAGTATTTTTCAAAGAAATTCCGAAATGCATTTTTTGAAATCATGTCCTTGCACATGTCTTTCCAGAGCTCATGTACTTGGGGTTAGCTTTGATGCAAAAGTTTTCGAAGTCATTGCTTCCTTGTAATCTTCTTCATAACAAATTGGTCTGAATGTGTTGCCTGCCTACTAGGAAAGGGGCATCTTTTATTGAAGATTGTGCAATGTATACAAAACTTAAGTTACGCATAAAAATTGCACTTAGATGTTTGCTGCATGCTTGACAAACCATTACTTTTTTCCATTAGTTCTTGGGGCATATTCGCCAGTGAATTTAGGAATTGTTTATTTTGCTTTAATAACAGAGCTTTTGTACATTTCAACATAACATGATCCACATATATATATATATATATATATATATATATATATATATATATGCAGATGTATGTTTCACTGAGTCACAATGACTGTTAACTCGGTAGTGCTGTTAACAGTATTTTCGCGTATAAATATGAATATATAAGATATTTTTTTCTTCTGTTTCTATCAAACACAGACTAATGTCCTATACACCGTGTGATAAACAAATGTTGGTGAGTTGTGAGCTGCCCACAGAAACAAATTATCTTTCATTGTTTTAATATAGACATGGCAGAAAGAAAAGTGTGTTGGAAAAGAAAATTTGCGATTGTCAACAGTTAGGAACATCTGTTACAAAAATTTTTAATCTCACATTTTTCAAAAGTTTCGCCCTTTGTCAAAAGCATATTATTTGAAAAAATGAGGGAAATAAAAACAGTACTTCTTCAATTACACAAGGACAATGTGACAAATGTCCATAAGTTTATTTTGTTCTATAAAAATATGATGTGTCTCTCCACATTTTCACTACTTGAATTAAATATTTTAAAATAGCAGTCCATTTATTTTGAAGAAGTATATAGTTTAAATTAGCATACAAAATTTCAGCCCTTTATCTTAAGTAGTTTCTGAGTAAATGGTTCCTGAATTTAGAACAACATTTTTTTTTTCTCTTAATTATTCACCTGCATATATTGTATATGTGTGGATGGCAGTTTTTATCTTTGCATACATTTTTTTTAGTTTTTCATTCAACTCACCTATGTGCTGTATATTGTACGTGTGTGTACAGTTTTTATGTCAACATGTCATACATAAGTACTAAATAATAACTGCTGTTTATGAAGTTCAAACATAATGTGAAGATTTGAAAAAAGCATGTCCATGTTCAGCCAGTTTTTTGTTTTATCATTATTCTTGTCTGTTTTCCAATTGCATTGAAAGTGCAACATGGAATACAAGAATTTACATAGATATTACGTTTCTGTTTTTAGTTTGCTTATGGTGAAGATGGGAAAGACGTCATGAAAGCCCAGTTTCTGAAGAAGAAACAAATCCCATTTCTTGCAGACAATTATAAAGTGATTAAGAATTTTTCGTCAGAAATGTTGGATGATGAACAAACTACTGCTGACATAGCACAGCGAAAAAAACAGGTAATTTTGATTTTCATATACAGACTTAATTATATCATATAACTAATTAATTATATACAACAATATATAATAACACCTTCACATGTTGGACTATTTGACAATGAAATGGCAGATCAACTTTTCAAAAAAGGCACTAAAATCCAAACAATAATCCACTCCAAATCAAACCTCTGCAGGAAGATTGAAGAAATCAAGAAAGCATTTCAAATGGAAAACATGCAAGAAAATATTACAGCTGCCAGAGGGAAGTCATGAGAAAAAATTGATGAACTATCAATGGAAGTAAAATATGAAGGCCGCAAGGAAGCTGTAGCAAAATTTAGGTTGATGTCAAGACCTGACTGCCTGGCTCACCGTAGGCATATACCACTCCAACAGATGTGTTGTGCAACAACCCTGACCAAATCATGGACAAACAACACCTCCTGTCCTGTCCAGCCTGAAACCCAACTGCACAACAGACTGGGGACCTTGTTAGCTTGTACTGGGAAGCTAGAGGGAAAATGACTTGATTGTCAATTCTAGCCATTGGAAAATAAATAATCTTACTTTCAGATGTCAGTGTTATGATTGGGTTTAGGATTTTTAGGTGATAAAAATTGAGAATTACTAATTTTTTTATGTGTTAAAAAATTAAAAAATATTTGCTAAACCTTAAAAATATTTTCATCTTTCGCATAATAATGTTCAATATCCTAACACCTAAAAATCCTAACCTAGTCAAATACGAGTAAAAGCCTGTGTACTCACTAACCATGCCTCATCAGTCTATTGCTGAAATGTCTTTGGAGTTCCAGTTCACAATACATGACATCTCCGAATTATCCATTAAAAATCTCTGTTGATTGTCACAGAACACAGTCGGTACTGGGAAAACGACTGTTCTATATCAAATGAAGTCAGTCTAACGTACTTCAGAAGAGGGATGTCAGACATTAACTCTCAGGTTCTCGTTGTCTACTTGTTGATATTCTAGAGCTTGGGCAACTTTGCTCATAATTTCAAATTCAATATTTTTTCTAAACACAAGTTTGGATTATTTTTTAAAACTTTTCCGTTTTGTTTTTAAACTTGCCATTTTTTAATCTCTAAGCAAATATTTTTCTTTCAGTATCGTGTACTTTTTTAACAGTTTCTTTCAGGAGGTTTGTTATTTCTTCTAGTTTTTAATGGAGTTGGACAAGACACTCAAATTAGCAGAAACATATGGAGATTTATTTCTTCAATACATTTTGAACGAAGTTTTTGTCCATTTCATCTACTACCAATTTAACACTATTAAAATGATATGCTTAAGACATCACTGCAGAAAATATTTTGTTGCATATTTTTATCCTGAAAATTTGTATTTTTATGCGATACAAAATTTGGATATACTCTTTTAGACCGAAAAAGGAATGAAGAAATTTTAGAACAATTGGAAGTAGACTCAGTAGAAGAAAAAATCAGCAGATACAAATTAAATTGGCTAGATCATGTAAGAAGAATGGAAAATTCAAGAATCCCAAAAATTATGATGCAGTATAAACCTAGAGGACATCGTCGACCAGGAAGACCTTTTAGAAGACTGCTAGATGGGGCTGAAACAGGTCTACAAAGGCCTAATTCGTGAAGGATGATGATGATGATGATGATGATGATGATGATGATGATGATGATAAAATTTGATATTTTTGCTGGAGACATCATGTCTAAAATTTTTAACTTAATTGACAAGTAATCACGAACAAAAAAACATTTATTCACCTAAAAAATCCTAAATCTATTTTATCACAGTATCCAGATATTAACCTGAGAATCTCGAATTTCTTAACTAAATACAGCTAGTTTTACTATAGTTACTGTATGTCAGTTCATCAGCAACATATTAGGTTTGATTCCATTCATGCAGAGGTTTTGTAGAGCGTTAAGGAGTTAATATTGTGAATAGAAATAAACTGGAAAAAATATGTTTTCTAAGATGTTGAAGTTAGTTTTGAGAGCATTAAAATCTGTGATTATTTGAAACGGTTTTATCCTGATTTAGCAATAATTTTATTTGTAATATAGCACTTTGCAAAATATCTCAGAAGAAGCAAGAGGCACGATACTTAAATAAATTGGCAAACTTAAATACATTTATAATCTTATTTGTAGCTATGAGACATTTGAGTGTGAAAGAAATGTTGCTGCTACTGCTGTTGTTGCTCATGTTACACTTTAGTCTATGGGATCAGATTCATAAACTTCGACATTTTTAGTCCATTATTTATTTTGAGAAGATTCTGTATTTTTTTATTGTAAGCAGTCCAATATGTATTGGGGTTGGCATCTGTTTTTATCACAATTAAAAGGGATGGAAAAAAATTACTGGACATCCACTCTATCATGTGATTCTTTGGCAAAAATCAAGACTCTCTTCTACTAACATATATAGGGTGAGTCTTAATATGTGGGACCCACGTCACCAGGGGGGAGGACACACTAAAACAGTGAAAAATGCTATATGAACAGTGTCCATTTGTACCGCATTTCCAAGTTATCAGTACAGTTCTGTTGCAGCAATGATAGGCGTAACATTACAAGAAATGCTCAAAATGACTCCCTGTGGCTTGAATGCAAGCATACAGTCGTTGTGTAGAATGCCATACTCTTTCAAATGAAAATTCAGTGGGTTTAAGTCTGGGGAACACACAGGCCATCGAGTGGGTCCTGCACGTCCTATCCATTTGTTAGGATATAGTTCATTGAACACGTTTCTGGAATTTTGTTTGTGGAACTGTCTGAAAGAAATTGTGTACTCAGAACCCATTCCCACTGTTGAAATACTTCGTCAACATATACAAGATTGATGTAAACAAATCTAACGAACACACATGGTACAGTTGGGTTGGCAATCCTTCCCATGAAAAAATTGAATGCTATGCAGTAGCCTTCTGAACCAATCAGAACGTAGCATTTTCTATCAGCTGCTCATGTTGCCACATGGAGCACTGCTGTGTTGTCGATTTGCTTATGTTACATAGTGTTAGTATCATGTGCGTGATTTGTTTGTTAGTTATAAATAATTTGTAGCACTGGTGTGAAATGTTGCAAAGAAAAAAGGTGTTCAAAAAATGGTAACCCACGTAGTGAGAATCCATCCATAGTCAGGCGTCAGAATGGTGCACATGATTCTTCAATTTTATGAGCAGGAGATGGGATTTGTCCGTATATATGGGCAACCCTCCATTTGTGCAGATAATTTAATACAGTGGACATAAAAAAAAACTTCAGGTCTCTCCAAGATAACAATAATAAAGAATGAGTTACATAATAATTACCATTTAATTTAACGGAGCAAAATAGCAAACTCCACATAATTTAAGTCAGCTGTTGTGTAGTGAGTGCTCACTGTGGCAAGGTCACGTCTCTCGTTACCAACATAACACTAAACTGCCAAGTGCAATGTTGCAGTGGCCTGGGTATAGGTTGTTACAAGGCCATCATGGAAACACTACTCTCTTGTAGAGAAAATTGATTTTAATTATTCCTATAAAAGTAACATGAACTAATATTTTATAGACATCAGTCATTACTCCTCTGATTTTCTTTTACTCTCTCATGATTTTTTTTCTTCACTTTGTGCCGCTTTCTTTTTTTCAGATTCGTAAATGGAAGAAAAAGAATGGAAATCCTTTCCAAAAACATAGAATTAGTCCATTTTTATTGTTTTCTGCTGATATGAAAGATCATAAAGTATACAAAGGAAGGAAGTTGAACAAGGAAACAGGAAGACCAAGATTTGCTGAAACTATGTGCAAGCTTTGGAGGGAGAGCGATACTGACACAATTGAGACGTGAGTATTGTGAACCATTTAAAATGTAACTTTCTTTCAGTCCTGTAAGGTTTATTATGTATTCGGAAGTGATTTTTACAAATTTGAGATGTGGAGTAGAGTGCTTTAATATGAATGCACATCCAGTGGCAATAGGGAAATGCAGACCAGTGCCAGTAGTATGGAGTGGACCAGCCTGCATAGGGAAGTGTGTATGGACTTGTCCATGTATTGGCATTCGACCACTTGCTGCCTACCAACAGATTTTGTTGAAGTGGGAGCGGTAGGTGGTAGATAAATCAGTATGAATTGAAAATTTTCTTCAACTTATTCCTTATTCTAATTGTTTGTCCAGAATTTTAGCAGTATATCAAGTTAGCATGGTTTTCGAATCAATTAATGTTATCGTCAAGTGACTTCGTCACCCTTATTTCTGGTAGTAAGAAGGATAATTTGAAATGACCATCAGTAGGCTAGACATGCAGAGTGTGTATGTTGCTGCATTTGCACGTAAAGTACGAGTAGCTATTTGCTTGAACGTTTCTAAAAATGTTCTCATTGTTTTCTATCTATTTAGCAGTTGCAAATACCATATTTACTCATGTAATAGGTCCTGTTGCATAATGTACGCATCCCAATTTTTTACAGTAATATGTAGGGAAAATAAATCCGCATTACATTTTATACCTAGTTTCTGCTTTATTTGTATTCAGTTTTAGGTTATACCAGCGAATAGGGATTATAAAGAATGGACACTTCGCGTTGGTACCTTTGATGTAGCCGGACCGATTTCAGTGACCTTCAAGTCAGCTAAGCGTCAGATTCTGCTTTCTCCCTAGAGTTGGCGCTGACATCACACCAGCTAGCAGTCGACACAGCGGAAATATAACACACATAATTAATACATCTAGGTACATTATGTACTCAAATAAAATAAATTGGATCCATAGAATAATAAATCCTTCATTAACTGCAATGTCTAGACTCTAGAGTTCCTTTATAATGAGAGTTGAGACGTTGACCCCAACAACAATTAACATATGTAATGATTTGATAGCGCTGAAAATGGAAAAACAAAACTCTTACGAGAAGTAAAACCATATACCTATATTATATTATTATACAAATATTAAACGAATTCGATACTTAATTTTATAATGTATTATATTATTTTATAATATAATGTATTATATCTGAAATATAAAATATTATTATTACAACTAGTTTGTCACTGAGAAATAAGGAAAAGCTGTTAACTTGAATTTATTTGAAGCAAAGCGTTACTGGATTATGCAATGAGGTAGGCGATTTTTGGATCCTGTGTCTCAACTCTATACTCAATTATTATCTTAGCATATGCTCAATTACACTGACCTCTTGCGCTTGAAAGTGGAACTAGCCACTGGCGCACAGAGAAATAAAACACAGGAAAATTCGCTCAGTGTCCATTCTTTATAATCCCTCTTCGCTGGTTATACTGTGCTACATTTGTTATTCATTTCATACGTTACGCACTTCACATTATTATTGCTCATAAGCATTCGATATGTCGGTGCTCACCAAGTCATACAGACCCAGATACAAAATTTGGGCCACCTGAATTTTGTTCTGGGCCTATGAAATCAATCATTTTCAATATTACTTAAATGTCTGATGTCGAAATCTGCTGTGATTATCACGTGGGCTGTCAGGTAGTTAGTCAGAATTTTTCCTTTCATATAATACGCACCTGGATTTTTAATCCAAAAATTATGGAACAAAGTGCGTCTATTACGCGAATATATACGGTAATATTAGATTATACAATTATGCGTGCTTCCAAACATGGCCTACGCAAATATGATTTTTGTCTGCTGTAAGGATTGAAATGGAATTGAAGCTTGTTGTATTTCAATCTCAGGTATAACTACAAGGCGCTGAGATGTGCTGATCCTGTGAGTGCAGAGTTCCAAGGAGACCGTGACTTCGGTGCTATAACAGAGAAGCTAGACAGTCTCATGGATGATTATTTGAAAGAAAGGCACAGTTGTAGGAAATCTGAGTTCCGACATCTGATGTCTGTGAAATCCATGCTTTCTCACGTACATCCAGGGGAACCCGTCGGACTTCTGGCTGCTCGAGTAAGTTGTTTCTTGTATAAAAATATAGCATTCATCATCATTCACCGAACACAAATTCAGGCCATAAGTTGACCTATTTCGCTCTCACCTAGACAGGATCTACAGTCTATACAAACTAGAAAGGTATTGACAGTTCTCGCTTGCGCATGCAGAAAGGGAGCGACGTTGTGAAGTTGTGCTGTAGTCAGTGCGGCTCTTTGCGCCTCCTATCTGCCGTGTCGGAACTAAGCAGCTGACATGAAATCATAAACTCATAAATTTGTATCATACGGTAGTCTTTGACCAGACTAATATAATAATAATAATAATAATAATAATAATAATAATAATAATAATAATAATAATAACAATAATAATAATAAACATATGACTGAATGTGATTATGGTATATGTGTGTGTAAGCGATAAGTTCTCTCCACTAATACCTTACGACCATTGATTTTTTTATACTTGAAACCTAAATTCTTTAAGACAGTGTGCAGGGAAGAAACACTGCCATGAAAAACATCCGCATCTCGAAGCAAAATTTGCAGCTTTTGTAATTTAGGTTGCCCCTCCCGTCGGTAATATAAATATACATGCCACCAGATTGCATTCTCCTGAAAGACATCTAAAGGTATGGTCACACGTCGCTACGTTTGCAGCGATGCAGTACAAAAAACTGCGCAACTCTTGTACTGTGACGTGTGAACAATGGTGCAACCTGAAAAGTAGCGGCTGCCGAACCTGCTGCCCGCTAATTTTCCATGCTGCATGCAGCTTAAAAGTAGCGACGTGTGAACAGGGTTCTCAGGGTTGCAGCCGCAGCATTTTTGATATCGGTTTTGTTGAAACTTTTGCTGCGGTTGCAACCAGTGTTACCACCCAAATGTGCCAATGATACTTTTATTGTTTGGATGTATTTTAATGTTAGATGTAGTGAAAATAAATTATTTGTAACAATTATTAAATACACAACACAGTCTGAGGATATTTGCTGACGATATAATTCACTTTTTTAATTTTCTGTAGTGAGTTTCAAACAGGAGGGTTGCCAACATTGATTACGTGAATATGCTGTTGGTTATCATTTAAGTATATAGGCGTTTTTAAAAGATTTATAGTAAAAATAATGCCAATTTCTGAATATTAGTTAGGACAGAAAAGCAAATAATAGATAAGGAAGCTTTCGCATGAGTTTCTTAATAATGCGAACATAACCACAAAATGTATATTGAGAAGTCAACACGGAGATGGAAACCTGCAGCATGACTGCGGCTGCAAAAGTAGCGCCTTGTGTGTGAACAGACTCGCAACCTCCAGTTGCAACTTTTGCAGCACTCGGGTTGTGCAGCACGAAAAGTAGCGTGCAGCGTGCTACTTTTGGCTTATGTGTGAACATGACACACAACTATTGCAGCTGCAGTAAAAAAGTTGCGCTGCAAAAGTAGCAATGTGTGACCGTACCTTTAATTTGTTATCCGCTTTTCCACTTTCATTTTCTTTCCCAGAGTTTCAAGTCGGGAAGGTCCATCCTCTTGCTCATTCAATTTAATCTTTCCTTTCCTATTGTAACGATGATGTTCTTTCCTATTTTGAGAGCCTCTGCAGTACTATTTACCACCTGTTGTACAGGA
Source organism: Periplaneta americana (assembly GCF_040183065.1). Classification (NCBI taxonomy): domain Eukaryota; kingdom Metazoa; phylum Arthropoda; class Insecta; order Blattodea; family Blattidae; genus Periplaneta; species Periplaneta americana. The sequence continues at coordinate 182,607,889 of NC_091131.1, forward strand.
TAAGAGGCCCGCCATTGTCTCTTCTTTCTCGAAATAATCTTGCACATTACAAACCATTTCTCTCACCTGACTTGTAAGAGGAGCACTTTTTCCGTTATTTCTAGACCACTTGCTGTACCTTGTAGCACTCCTTTCTCCCTCTGAGCCCGTGGTTTGTTTTGTGCCGCTAACTGCAGGAGTGATGTCTTGCAGTATTGTATAAGTGAAACACACTGACACTATAAGTCATATTACAAATACACTCACAGCTAAATTAAATTTAAAACTAAATTCAAACTAACTGTACCTTCATCAGCAACAAAATATCTACGAAAACAATAGCCACGACAGAACACTAATACTTGCTGTAACACAGTAACGAAGTTTCATCACTTCCAAACAAAACACGTACTCGCTGCGAAACAGTTGGCAACGTTGGCCTGTTGTCATGGTCTCTGATTGGCTAGTTTGGGGCGGTTGCCATGGTGACACTTAGAAGCCACTGAACTATCTGTATAGACTGTAAGAGTTGTTTTCGTGGATGGCCAATTCGACGTCTTCTTCATTAACCATTACCGCTCCTATGTCGGAGTCAGTCCGCCACTAAAATATGTCAGCTGCAGTCCTGCGCCGGACTGAGTCCGCCACGTTTCCTACAATGTTTATAAACACTCCGAACTCGGAGCAAGGAATGCATGTTGCGTCAGTATGTTATTGAGATTACGATCTGTGCGGTGGTGTTATTTCCGTGTGAATTAGAATTGTTTCCTGTGCTCTAAAATACATTTTAGAAGTGGCTGCGAATATTTTATCGTTCTTGTTATCACAATGGCGTCTACGAGCAGAAATGTTGTCAAAAAAACTAAACACATAGTGAAAAAAAAACGGAAGGCTTTGGGCGACGATGAGATACATGAAGACTTGCATGGGGATTGGGAAACTTTTAGTGATGATTCAGACATTGAACTAATTGAAGACAATGACTCTGATTCTCAAGTAAGTGAAGCCATTTCAAGTGACAGTGACGATTCTGATGACAATCAGTCCAGTTCAAGTGATGTTGAAGATGATGGTGATGATAAAATAGACAGTGTTGACAATGATGGTTGGGATCACTGGGGTGCTAATGACAATGACTTTCATCATATACCGTTTCGTGGAACAGCAGCTTATAAACCTCCCCAGACTGGACGAAAGCCTGATTCACCATTTTTATTTTTTTTGCTATTTTTTAGCCAGACACTGTTTCAAGAAATAGCTACCGAAACCAACAGGTACGTTAGACAAAAAATACAAAAAGTCACACCTTTGCGAAAACATTCAATTTGGAACGGTTGGGAAGATGTCACTGCTGAAGAGCTAATGGCTTTTCATGGAGTAATACTGAATATGGGAAGACGTATGAAGAGTACTATCAAAGACTTTTTCTCGGAACAATGGTTAGACAGTTCGCGGTTCTACAAAGACATATTTTCAAGAAAGCGATTTCTGCAAATATATTGGGGTCTTCATGTCTCTCCCCCTCCTCGAGATGGAACTCGAGACAGACAAATGCAGTCCCGAGCAAGTAAAGTAAAGAACGTTGTAGATTACGTTGAATCAAAATTTTTGGAATTTTACAGTCCATCGCAATATGTATGTGTGGATGAGTCTACTGTAAATTTCAAAGGACGTGTAGTATTCAAGATGTACAACCCACAGAAACCAACAAAATGGGGTCTTCGAATTTATGTAATTGCTGATTCGACAAATGGTTATGTTTGTGGTTTGATTCCTTATTATGGATCAGTAACTACAAAAAGTTTGATTCATCCAGAACTGACATTCACCAGCAGAATAGTTCTTCAACTTATAAACAAAGTACAGAGTGTAACGAATGAGAAAGGATACCATCTATACACAGACAGGTTTTACACAAACTTGGATCTTGCTCGGGAACTGTTACAAGCAAACGTTCATTTGACTGGTACAATAATGCAGAATAGGAAAGGCTTGCCGAAACAAATGAAGAAGAAAGCACTGAAAATAAATAAACATGAAGTAGTAGCCTACAGGAAGGAAGACAAATATTTGACATTATCGTGGAAAGACAAGCGAGTTGTTACCATTCTAAGTACATGGCATAATCCAGACACAAGAGAAGTCTCGAGAAAAACTGCGAAGGAAGTAGAGGTTTTTCAGAAACCTGTTGCTGTTATAGACTACACTTCAAAAATGGGAGGAGTCGATAGAGCAGACCACTACTGTTCAAGCTACGGTTTCCTGAAGAAAAGTTTGAAATGGTGGCGAAAATTATACTTCTGGATTCTGGAGATTTCCCTTGTAAACAGTTTCCACCTATACAATTTGAATCAAAACTCAAAAAATCTTCCTGCTTTGTCTCACCTGGAGTTTCGTAAGAAGATCATCGAAGGATTGGTAGGGAATGTGAGAAACAAAATGTCTCGAAAACGTGGGAGACCAAGTACCGGAGATACAGAAGATCGTCTCAATGGAAAATTACACTTTATCCGGGCACACGAAAGGAAAGTTACGAAGGACTGTGCAGTTTGTTCGAACAGAAAAGTAAAAGGTGGCAGGAAAGAAACGTCGTTTTATTGTGATACATGTGAGAGGAAGCCAGGACTTCACTCCAACAAGTGTTTCGCCCTTTACCATACAGAGAAGAAGTATCGATAGGTATGTATTAGTTCTTATATTTATTTGAAATGTGCATGTAGAATATCTAGCAAAGATACGTTTAGAAAAAATACGCCAATATATATTGGCACGAAAGTTCCAATAATGTATTACATTTTATGAATTATGTTCTTCTAACAATCCGCCACTGACATTCGTATATATTCATTCTCTTACCACGTCTTCTCTATGGCTACAGATCTCATGTGTTTATCTTTCACAGTTATCTTACTATTACAGTGCTAAATATAGATCTTCGAACCTGACCACTGCCAGCTCAGAAGGAAGTGTTGTCTTATAATGACGGCGAAATATAAACCAAAGATTACGACTTTGGGTGTTTACATGTCGCATATCTCGACCTAAAAGGCTCTTCACATCTCTAAGTTCATATTACTTTCATTAGCCTTGAGTTTATTATCTGACGAACGCGAGCAAGCACATGGCTTCACATTCATAAAGGCAAGCCCGTACAGTCGAAAACGAATTATAGTAGACAGTTAATATTCAGTGAGACGAATGCGTGAGCCTTTCATATAATATTTTAACCCCATATATCAAAGATTCTTCACTTTTACGAAAGTTACAAAAGAAAATCAAGCAGTGTAAAATAGTAGTTCAATTTGCACTGGTGAGCGTCATTTAAATGGACCAGGCGCACAGTGGCCAAGACATTTAAATCCGACCAGAAAGGGTTAATGGTAGTGTAATAGGTATCCTAGTTGGTGACACATGTTGGAGCCATCTTTTCCTGTAATTGAAAGTTTTTCTTCTAATGGCTGCATGTAGAGTATATCCAGCTGTTCGGTGCATACTGTATATCCCATTTCTGCAGCTCTTGATCTACTGATGTCTTTCTTCTTCAAAACCCAAGTTTCACTTCCATATAGGATAGTCAGAGAGGCTAGTGATTTATACAATTTTAATCCCGGGTTTTCAGCCCTATGTGCTGATGCTTTATCCACTAAGCCACACCAGATTCCAGTTTCAGTGCCGGATCGAATCCCCTCAGTTTAAGTTCTACCTCTCAGTTTTCCTTTTGGTGGCGTACCCTCATGTACTGTATGACAGAAAATGTGACAGTGGCAAGATGTCCAATGCACTATGTACAGAGGCGCACTCATTATGAGTGACTAAGTGGCTGGAATCCGACAGGATGAGCATCATCTTGAATCACAAAGTGATTACTTATGCATATCATATTAGTATATCATTATATATATATATTATAGTCATCTTGAGATTTTTTTTATCAAAATGTTTGTGGACTTAATATGAAAAGTGATTAAATTTTCCAAAATATAGTGATTAATAATGATATCACAATCTGTCTCACTGAAACATGGTTATCTGAATCTGTTGTTAATACAAATTTGTTTCCTAACAATTATACTGTGTTTCGTGCTGATAGATTATTTGAAGTTACCAACAAAGTAAAAGGTGGGGGTGTCTTAATGGATACCTTTTATACGTCGGAGATATGATTTAGAATTCGTTAATGAATGCGTTTGGATTGAAATTAAAATGCTAATTGGAAATCATTATTTCCCACCCGATACAGATCATAAACATGTAAAGTCTTATCTAAATTTTATAGAAAACAATCTTGATACCCACAACTTTAGAATTGTTATCCTCGGGGATTTCAATGCTCCTGGCATGGTTGCATTCTTAATGGTATTCATTATTATGCTAAAATTAAGTTTCAGGATTTATACCGGCATTCCTTTTCTTGTCTTCTTGGACTAAACCAATTAATCTTATGAGAAATAGTAAAACTCTTCTTGATCTTGTTTTTACAAATGTCTGTAACTGTTCAGTTAATCTTGCTAATCATTCACTAGTTTTGGAAGATGTTCATCACCCATTAAACTATTCTCAAGGTGATTATCACTGTATTTATCCACTCTCCACAATTTTGTTTGGGATTGTATACGGTATATCTTACTACCGATGTCAATGTTGCTACTAATTCTCTGACTAAAATTGTAAATGATGCTATATCTAAAGCTGTCCCTGTTACCTTTGTGAAAATGTCGCACTATCCTAAATGGTTTTCAAACAGTCTACATCAACTCATTAAGAAAAAGAACAAAGCACATAGAAATTTTAAAAAATATAAATCTGATCAACACTATCAAATTTTCTCTTACTGTAGAAAACAAGTCAAGGGTTTGATTAATTCTGATAAACGTAATTGGTTACAATCCATTGATGACAGTTTAAAAAAGAGCCTAATAAATTTTGGAAATATGTAGAATCTTTTCAGAAATCGAGAAACATTCCTAATGAATTTATTATTAATGGGGTTCACATCGCTGATCAAAGAGTCATTGCAAATGCATTTGCTAGTCAATTTAAATCATTTCAGATCAGTCATAACTCCAATTTTCTCAGTTGTTATTCTAACATTAATGACTTTTTACCCCTATCTGTAATCTCTAGTGAGAATGTCAGGAAGGCCATAAAAAATGTCAAGCCGAATGAATCTATGGGTCGGATGGCATCCCTAATTTTATTATTAAAGGATGCTCTGAAATTCTTATAGGCTTACCTGTTTTAACCTACATTTTCAATTTGAGTTTGAAAACAGGGAAATATCCTTCTCTTTGGAAGAAAGCCTCTATTATTTCCATATTTGAGAATGGTAATAAAACTATTGTAAGTAATTATAGACCTATTTCCATTCTTGATAACTTCTCAAAATTAAAAAAAAAAAAAAATTAAAAGACATATTTCTTTTTACGTGAAAAACAAAATGAATTCGGCCCAACATGGTTTTAGAAACGGGAAATCTACGACTACTAATTTAGTATCATATCTCAATTTTGCTATGCCTATATTTGAAACTCAGAGTCAAATTGATTCCATATATTTTGACTTTAGCAAAGCATTTGGTGTTGTTTCCCGTAATATGTTACTGAGTAAATTAAACTCTTTTGATCTTACCACTAACTACCTGAACTGGTTTGAAAATTTTTTAAAAGATAGACAATCCTGTGTTAGACTTCGAAATTCTTACTCTGATCCATATATTAGTTTATGCGGAGTTCCCTAGAGTTCCACTTTGAGGTCTCTATTAGTTTTATTATTTATAGATGATATCAGTGCTAGACTAAGTTCTAACTGCCTTTTATTTGCCGATGACCTGAAAATATTTCACAAAATTAATAGTCTGGCAGACTGCGTAACTTTGCAGAATGATATAAACGCTGTTGAGCTATGGCCTGCTGGTAATGGAATGAAAATTAATGAATCGAAAATTTTAGTCATTTCCTTCTCTAGAAAAACCACTTCTCTCAAATTTAATAATTGAGGACCGTTTTTACAAAACTTGCTAACTGAAAAAAACTGAATTTTACAGGAGAGACAAAACATTATAGTAAGCAAGTTTTGCTGTATGTCTCACTTATAGCAGAAAGCAAGTTTGGAAAAAACGACCACATTTTGACACACTACAATGAAGAGAAATAACCCAATTTTACTAAGACGCTTTGAACATCATGTAGAGGCCTGCCTTATGTTAATGAATCCATCAAAATCTCAATTTTGCAAATTTTGCAGTTAGCAAGTTCTGCAAAAACGGTCCTCAATTATACTCTTAATAATATCAACATAATAAGGAAAGACGGTATTAGAGACCTGGGAGTTATACTCGATACCAAATTACATTTTCATAATCATGTCCAATATATTTATAATCATTCCATTAGAATGCTCGGACTTATAAGGTCTTTTTCTACTCCAGCTACTCTTGTAATTTTATACTATGCATTAATCAGATCGAAACTCGAATATGCATCTGTTGTCTGAAATTCTATTACTTCTACTGATTTGGTTAAACTGGAAATCATTCAAAGAATTTTTTATGTCCCTACTTGCTTTCAAGTTTTTATCAAATTCATCTATTTTCAATTATGAGCGTACTTGTAAATATTTTAAGTTTTCTAGCCTTTATGTTAGACATCTTGAATTTGACTATTTATTCTTTTCTGAGGCTGTAAAGGGTGATATTGATTGTGAATCCTTCATAAGCAATATCTACCTTCGGGCCCCTTCGAATGGTTTAAGATTTCAAAAAATTGTTTTTACCTATAAGCCGAAATCTCTCCAGTTGTCAGATGTATGAAAGCTGCCGATTTATATTGCATTAATTCGGATCCGTTTAATGTGTAGCTTGCTGTTTGGTTATTTTTATATTGAGTATACACATCAAAATCACACTCATTTCAGTTTCATTCGTTTGTGTTGTTTTTTAGCTATTCTGTATCATGTATTTTGCAGTTATCTATTAATTTTGTCATTATTGGTTATTTTATTTGTCTCTAATTTTAATAATTATTTTTATGCACTGTTTATGTAATTCCTTGTGCATTGTAAATCTTGTGCTAACTTTTATCTTGTGCTAAACTGTTGTTGGCTCTAGGCTGTTGTACAGCACAATAAATATTAGTAAATAAATTATTATTATTATTATTATTATTATTATTATTATTATTATTATTATTATTATTTATAAATTACACTTGTGAGGAAGTTAAACGCAGAATAAATATGGGAAATGCATGCTATTATTCTGTTGAGAAGATTTTGTCGTCCAGCCTACTTTAAAAAATATTGAAAGTTAGAATTTATAAAACAGTTATATTACCGGTTCTTCTGTATGGTTGTGAAACTTGGACTCTCACTCTGAGAGAGGAACATAGGTTAAGGGTGTTTGAGAATAAGGTGCTTAGGAAAATATTTGGGGCTAAGCGGAATGAAGTTACAGGAGAATGGAGAAAATTACATAACACAGAACTGTACTCATTGTCTTCTTCACCTAACATAATTAGGAACATTAAATCCAGACATTTGAGATGGACAGGACATGTAGCACGTATGGGTGAATCCAGAAATTCATATAGAGTGTTAGTTGAAAGACCTGAGGGAAAAAGACCTTTGGGGAGGCCAAGCCGTAGATGGAAGGATAATATTAAAATGGATTTGAGGAGGTGAGATATGATGGTAAAGATCGGATTAATCTTGCTCAAGATAGGGACCAATGGCGGTCTTATGTGAGGGCGGCAATGAACCTCTGTGTTCTCTAAAAGCCATTTGTAAGTAAGTTATTTTAAATATACAATCTTTCTGCATAAGGAGTCTACAAATACACATGGTTTTTCTATTTCAGCCCATCGGAGAGCCATCCACTCAAATGACTCTGAACACATTTCACTTTGCTGGTCGTGGTGAGATGAATGTGACATTGGGTATACCTCGATTGCGAGACAGCATCACATAATATGAAGACTCCAAATATGGACATACCATTCCTTCCTGACATACGTAAACTAGAGAAAAAAGCAAATAATTTGAAATTGAAATTGTGTAGAGTTACAATGTCTGACGTATTGCAGTACATTGATGTAAAGGACAAAATTGAACTTTTTCCTGAAAGGTAAGAAGTGAAAATGTATATAACATTTATGCTGAACAAATTACTGTATGTGAAAATTAAAGCTGTTTTCAATTTTTTTGCATAGTACTTTCTTTCACCAAGTACGCAATGTTTATAAAATACTACGTACAAATGTATGACCACGTTTTTAGAGATATCAGCAAATACGTTAGAAACGTTGATTAATACTTTATTTTGGTATTCTCGTTAGTCTGTAATCGTTGTAAACTTCTTCACCAATTTATGATTATACTTATTCTCAAGGTATCAGATAGACTCTCAGTAATCATCTGATAAAACTTTGCGTTTACTTGTGTTATAACCTCTCTCTATCAAGTCTATAAATACAGGTTCGAAACTTACTGTTTTCCGTTAGAAATCTGGCACTGGTTCTTATTAAATTACTACTTGGCTTTATTTCCATGCTTCTGTGTATTCAGAGCTTTCAGATGATTAAGATTTGGTTGAACTGTGTTTCATAAATGCTGATGTTGCATTTCTTTGAGCATCTGTAATGTGAAGGCATTTTAAACGGGATAATTCTATTTCTGTGTGTCCCATTTTTATTCTTGCTCCAGATGTTTGAATTTTACATGGACTATGTAAATATAAGTGTTTGGGATTTTCTTAGGAGTTTTAATATGATGTTTTTTTTTTCAAAAATAGGATTTTGTCATTGAGAGAAAAGTCTTAAAGGGGTACTGAACTCAAAAACACATTCAGGGATGATATATTCTAAACAACATGCAATGAAGCAAACTAGACCTTTCTACGATTAATGGTTTCCAAGCAACATACTTCTGAACGTGGACATTGGCAATGCGTGTGACATCATACTGCTATGCAAGTCCATCGTTGCTTTAGTTACATTACATTCACTATAATTCATGTCCAATACCGTTCTTCTTTCCATAACAAAGCGTTACGCAGCTGTGAACTTGTACAACGCAAACCACGGTTGCAGTTGTGACTAACAAGAAAGACAGACTATGATGTGATGTCACATTCTTAATCATAACTATGGACCTCAAATTTCTTGAATAAAATCCCTTAAATTTCTTGAGTGACAAAGGTAAAAATTCTTGAGTAAAATAATTAAATTCTTGGGTGAAAAAGGAAAATTCTTGAGTTCTGTGATCATCTATACTTGAATAAACAGCTCAATATGGCACCAGGTACTGTTTACAGTTTTATTAGTATGCGAGGGAAAATAGAAATAGTAGCTTCGCGCACAACTTGCTTATTGCAGAAACTGCACAGCATTATATTATCTCCAAACTTGTTCATTCCATCTTGGGAGAATTGTTTGATCCGTTTATCTAACCTGAGTTTCGGCAGCATAATGAATAATATATAAATCAGTTTTTATTTTCACTCAATCACTTATCATGTTAAGATGGCAGAAATGAATTCTGTTACATCAGGATACAATATTAATATAAGTCACGAATATTTTCGACTTACTTTCAAGTCATCTTCAGGTGATAGTTTACTAACAAACAAACATTTGAACATGGTGAAAAATATTATTTAAACACATCTGTAAAACACTAATAAATAGTCTAACCATGATACTTTTTCTTAAAGTGGTTAAATGGCGTACATGGTATTAAATTAACATTAAGATAGAAAGCCTTCCAGTGGATATAATTATAATTTATACAATATATTAAAAAGCAGGCTCCCCTCTAGCTGAGTTGGCAATAATAAAATAACTTCAGATAGGATGTTTACTGTTTCTTAAGGTATTAATCATTTGTCTTCGAATGTAGGCTTTCATGGCAGCCATCAATGAGGTGAGTGTTTTCCAAGCTAAGAAGCAATGATCTACTTTGTAGAGGTGCAGACAGTTATTATATGCAACTTAATTTCGTAAAATTTTCTGTGGCCAGTCTTTTTGCATACACATGTATGAAAATAATTCCATAGTGGTGTATTGCGAGCGCGTGCTGCATCCAGAAAATAAATTGTTGCAAATCTATGTATGCATATCCCACACTTTTGATGCTCTAGTTACAGATAATACATCAGGGAATAGGTTTGTATTTTTTTTAACTATGCTATTTAATGTAATCATTTTAATTTGAAAGAAAAAATAATTTAAAAATTAGGCCAAATTGTGTAAAGTAGTAAAAAGTATTGCATTTAATATTTCAAATGCACTGAACCCAAAATCTCAACTATATATAGACTCAAGAGTACTAAGCGATCTTATTACAGTGCACACATACTTCGCATAGTTTCAGATAGTCATAACTACACAAATAATAAATAACTGTGGAAATAAACAATATGGATCTCTTTATTTGATGCCTGGAATTCATAAAAAAAATTCGCCCATTTATGAAAAGATTATACTTTGTCAGTTTGCGATTTGATGTGGAATGACTCTTAAATAAAAATTCAATGGTTTGAGGTAAGGAGGAATAGACCAGAATGTTGGTCCCCATGATGTTTTCATTTCTTAGACAATCATTGACCTAGAATCGTTACAGCAGCAAAAGAAAATAAAATGAGGCAGTGCCCACCATGCATGAAAACCCCAGTTCTTACACCTGCTACTGGTAAATTAATGTGACTAAATTTCTGAAACTGAAGTGTCAAGAGAATGAAAAAAGTATTGTAATTTGTTCATTTTCTTATTTCAGGAACCAAGTATATATGATACATATGCAGTTTCTTCCACGTGAAGTATACAAGTCCAAATTTTCTGTGAAACCATCAGAAATTCTGAAGCATGTCGAGAAAAAGTTTCTGAAGGAGATCTTCTATGCCATGAAGAAAATATTGAAAATAAAAGCTACATTGTAAGCACTAATTTAATTTATTTTTATACTCGTTCACTTAGATCTTTTATTTCCTGCTTCAGACTTTTGTGCATTTGGCATGAGTCACTACTTACTAGTGGACTGGTGAATGTTCACTGTATCGTCATTTCTGATGATGGATTGAAGTATGCAATATTTGAGAAGTAAATTAGAGATGTCATGTCAGCTCTTAATCTTATAAAATAAATATTATGATGATGTACCGAAATACATGTGATATTTCCGTGCAGTAATTCTGCGTTACCACATGATGAAGGCTGGGTGGAACAGAGAAGAATTCTCTCTGGCATCAGGACTTGAACTCGAGTTTTCAGCTCTACGTGCTGACGCTTTAACCACTAAGCCACACCGGATTCCAGTTCCGGTGTCAGATCGAATCCCCTCAATTTAAGTTCTTCCTCCCAGTTTTCCCTTTGGTGGCCTGCCCTCATGTACTGTGTCACGGAATATGTGACAGTGGCACAATGTCCAACGCACTATGTACAGAGGTGTACTCATTACGAGTGACCAAGTGGCCGGGAAAATGTATGCTATGTTACCAAAGTGCAAATAGCAGTTAGCAAAGCTTTCTCGTTTTCCATGGTCGTCCATCATGCGAGTAGAATGAAACTAGAAATGTGTTCGAGGCTTGTGCGTCCTACTCAGATGGTTCGTATCATGTGCACAATTTACTCCATGCATTACATGCAGTGCCACTTTTACTGCTGTTGCGCGCCCATGTATATGCGACCTAACGAGCATTGAGTCACAAATTAAGGACTTTTAATTCTTAACTGATGTTGATGCACCCAACCATAAGTATTATATGTACACTTGTTGTTGTTGTTGTTGTTATTATTATTATTATTATTATTATTATTATTATTATTATTATTATTATTATTATTATTATTATTATTATTCATCCAAAGGAAATTCATATCCTTATGTTGATTCAGATTTCTGCCCATTAACTCTGGATATAGCTACGAGATAATATGCGTTTACCTTAATTGTCGAAGCCTATACACTAGATGCCATGAGCTCGATTATCTATTCTGCAAGGTCCTCAAAGGTGATATATCCTGTAACTCCTTAAGAAACGTTATCTTACGTATTCCGCAAAAGATATGAGAGCTCACAAACTTTTCTACTGTATAATAGAAATTCAAAATTTCTTTCACCAGTCTCCAGATGCATTAAAAATACCAACATGCATGGCTGCGAATTCGATCCTTTCACTGTATGGACTTAGTTTGTTCCTGACAATTACATAATCTTTTATTTATTCTCGTAAACAATTGTCTTCAATTTTTTATTGTAATTTTTATGGTATTTTCATGCTACAACATATCATTCATTAGCGACTCATTTTTTTATTTGCCATTGTTTTACTTGTATCTATTAATTAACAATATAATATTAATCCAGTGTATAAAATTTTTTATTATTGTCATCAATGTAAATATTGTTTTCAATTTATTCTGTATTATTGCATTATTATCGTCTCAGTTGTGATAGATTATCATTGGCCAACCACTGATGACTAACAAATTAATATTAATAATGAATAAATAAATAATGAAATAAATTTATTATTATTATTATTATTATTATTATTATTATTATTATTATTATTATTATTATTATTATTATTTTAGAATTGAAAGTGCAGCTGAAACAGCAGAAAAGTCCTTTAAGAATGAAGATGACGAAACTGAAATAAAATTGGAAGATGAAGTGGACCCTGACTTTACTAGGAAAATTAAGAATGCTGGAATAGGAGAAGAGCATGAAAGTTCTGACGAAGATGAAGGGGTAAGATACAAACAGTTTTGTACATGGAAAAAGTACAGTATAAATTAATTTCATTGAGAGTTGCAAATGTTGACATTACATATTATCACACTGATAAACTTCACAGTTGTCTAAATTAGGGGCAATGAGTACCGGTAATATTTAATTATGTAATCTCTCACATTTCACTTCTTTATCAGCTGTGGTCACTGAATGGCCACCGTGCTTGCCATTGAATCTGAGTCCTGTGTGTTCAATCTCAGTCCAGAGCATTTCATTTTAAAGATGATGATAAAATCCTTTAAATGGCTTCAGAAGAAAACTAAATTGGAATCCTTTGTCATATGTTTAGGACCCTGTCTCTGAATCAAACGGCTTCATACAAATTATTTCCACATGTTCTTCACAAGTTATTAGGGATAATGAATTTTAGTGTATAGATGCACACCTCAGAAATTTATTTTTATACTGCTGTGGAAATAGGATCCAGGAAGTTCTTCACTGATGATGTGGGTTGTAGCTACTAACATTTTTCATGTGCTTGAAAGATTATACGTTAATGATAGAGCCCAAATTTGTATGTGAAATTCTTGCAATATTCTGATATACAAGATCTATTCCAAAAGTATTTTTGATCTTTGGCCGGGAAAAATATAATTATTACTCACCAGAAGGTCTGAAATGATAGCATCAGACCCCTCAGGTACTGTACATGCCTTTTCTTGCCCGCCAATATTAGTTACAGTATTATAACGGAAACAAACAGTTTCTTATTTAGAAAGTTTCAAAGTACGAGTACAGTGTGAGACATGAGAGCAAGGTGGCTAATAGGGTATGCTAATGTGTTATAATAAAGTGATAGCCCTAAGTGATAATTTTGCTTTATATAGGCATAGTGAATAATTACTGATAAAATATAAAGTGTAATTCTTGTTTTCTCGTGTGGCAATCTGTGTGTTTATTCAGGATATAGGCTAATGACTTCTGAATTTAACAGTCCTGACTTCGATTCAGTTGTGTATTTACTTAACAATGATATTTCCTCCTTGTTGTTAGAACAAAAGGTAACGAGAAAAACGTTAGAGAAACGGCAGACCTAACGTTATCGCAAGAGGACGGAAAATTTGTTCGAAAATTTCAGAAAAGCTGGTATAATAAATATCAGTGGTTGTGTGGAACTGGTAAAGGTCATGAACAAAAGCTAATGTGTTTTTATTGTTTGATATTTGGCATTGACGGGTAAGATTCTTGGCGCAGAAAAACAATAAACAATTTCGAAAAAAAAAAAAGCTAAAGAACACGCAGCATCTGGGAATCATATAAAGTGCGCCGAGAAATTTCATATGTTAGGGTGGTGCCGTATCAACCATGCCACTTCAGAGGCCATTAAACACAATGAAATGGTTTAAAAAAAATAGGAAAATTGTCAGCAGATTACTAGACGTTGCTTGTCATTGAAGTATTCAGGAATTGCTGTTCAGAGGTCATCAGAAAAGTCAATGTTCATGTAATAAAGGGAACTACTTGGCTACTCTTGATTTACTGGCTTTGGTGGAATCTTTCATGAAGCAGGAGCCATTAATATAATATGTAACACAGATCTGTATGCGTTGAAAACAAAAATTCCATACATAATAATATGATTAATATCGGTTAAATAAAAAAATAAATATCTATCTACCCCCTTACTTAGCTACTGACCAGACGTTTGAGACTTCTTAATGTACTATATCAGTAACAAAATGGCGGCCACAGTTATTAATAGTTTCGAATAAACTTATTAATGCTATCATGAGATTTCGTAGTTTAAATTTGAAGAAAATCGTGATTCATGTAAAGAGTTAATTGGAAAAACAGAACAAACATGAAGTATGTTTCTTAGGATGTCATTGAACTTGTCCTTGTAAACAACCCCTTCAATAAGAAATTGTTGACTGACGTCAGCATAGCACAGTTCTGCTACTGTTATTATTCAAAATATATGACTCATATTTTGTTGCAACATAATACATTTCCAAATTTTTTGTTAAAATCGCAGAAAAAACATTTTTGAGATGCCGGCCTGAGAGAGTGTCCTGCTGTGACTAAATAATTGCTTTGTTAGTCTCTCTAATTTGAATTGAGATCTCGTCAGCTATTTAACAAGGAAGGTCGTCCTAACCATGGGTTGTCTTCTATCCACATTTGTAGACTGATACATCTGATGCAGCACTAAACACTTAGTCACCACCATGGTGATCTAGTGGCTAGAGTGCTGGACCTGGGTTCGATCCCCAGTGTACGCACTGATTTATAACTTGTGTTGGTCAAACCCGTGTTTGAGGTGATGGAGAAGATTTCTCTGGGAGCTCCAGTTCCTCTTGTGCATGCCAACAAGTCTCCATCATCACTGGTGTAGCGTAGGACACTCTGGACAATGATTCCCTCTGTAAATGGTTTACACAACTGGCTTCATATGGGTGAATGACGAACAGTCAAGTACCTGCCAAAAAAAAAAAAATCGCATTCACGCACTACCCTACATCAGACATTTTTAAATAGCAGAAAAGTCACTATAAGTTAAATCTGCACCCACTACAATGGCTTGGTGTAAAAACAAAAAAAGATATGTACTGTAATTTCTCACAACTGTAGTCCACGATACAGCCATTCAAAGATCATTGTAGACCATTCATAGATAGCTGCAGTGACTTTACTTCAAACTTCAGTATAGCAAAAATGTGGATAAACGAGATACTATGGGCTGTTCCATATGAAATGGGAGAAAATTTCAGAAAATTTGACCTCACATTTAAAGAAAAGTAAGGTGCTTCTGTCATTGAAAGGCCTTCACTGGACAACTTAATGGTGGGTTAAAATATCCCCAACTAGTATCACTTTTCATTTTATAGAGCATCAAATTTATCGTACTTTCATAAAATTCTTAGTTTTGGAAGAACATTGCTCAGAGACATTTAGTGGTAGGATTTTCAACAACATCTCTTTTTAAAGCAGACTCAGAGAGTAATATAATGACTTTGGAGGGATTTTTTTTTTAATTCTTATTCACTTGACTAGGCAGATTTATTTATATTACTTTTTTTCTCGACGAATTAGCTAAAAACTAAAAATATGACAATATGGGCGACTTAATATAGAATGAAACACAGTTTACAGATTCTAACAAGTCTCCATCATCACTGGTGTAGCGTAGGACACTCTGGACAATGATTCTCTCTGTAAATGGTTTACACAACTGGCTTCATATGGGTGAATGACGAACAGTCAAGTACCTGCCAAAAAAAAAAAAAAAAAAAAAACCAGATTCATGCACTACCCTACATCAGACATTTTTAAATAGCAGAAAAGTCACTATAAGTTAAATCTGGACTCACTAAAATGGCTTGGTGTAAAAACAAAGAAAGATATGTACTGTAATTTCTCACAACTATGGTCCACGTTACAACCATTCAAAGATCATTGTAAAAGTATCGTAGACCAGTCATAGATAGCTGCAGTGACTTAACTTCAAATTCAGTATAGCAAAAATATGGATAAATGAGGTACTACGTTTTAGAGTGCAAAATTTGAATGACTGTATCGTGGACCATAGTTGCAGGAAATTACGGTACATAATATAGCAGCTCATGAAAGTTATTGCTAGAATGTACCACTTGCTAGACACTGCAAAGTTTTGGATTTTTTTGGATAGATCTTTAGACTATAGTTATCATATCATATCTAATGCAGTCATGTCTAATGCACGAGATGTAAATAGAAGTTCACGTAAATCACTCACTTAAAATATTTGATAACTAATATTGTGACATTTGATTTCTTGCATTAGTCAGCATTTCCTGAAAGGTAATGATTCGCCCAAAGCATTCCTTCCAGAGTAATTAGTACTGTTTCATTTCTTTAAGTACCGTAAAATGGGGTGAATAGGATCAGTGGGGGTGAATAGGATCAAAACTTTATTCTTGGTTATAAAGTTTGTTATAAACTGTACTTGAGCGGGATCACAGTCATTGGTTACTATTATTGTTCTAGTAAGCAATGACTGTCTTCCCGCTCAATTGCAGTTTATAACAAACTTTATAACCAAGAATAAAGTTTTGATCCTATTCACCCCCACTGATCCTATTCACCCCATTTTACGGTACACCAAGTTCTTAAACACCTTTCTTTTCCTAAAATGAATCCATAAGAATATCATCTTCTAATATTTCTAAATCACAGCGCTGTAATTTTAATGGAGCAGTTGAATGAATACGTCATACCTGCTGAGTGATGAAGATAAGGATTTGTTCTAATTTTTTTCAGGGTGATGATGATGATGATGCAACAATGGCTCGCACTAGACAGAGACATACAGAAAACCAAGAGTATGAAGAACCAGAAGAAGAAGAAGAAGAAGAAGGTTAGTTTCTCAGTTTTCAAAAACTTAATACAGATTTCATTTATACGTTTTTATGGGAAGGGGGGGAATGTTTTGGGAAAAAAACACATAAGTAAGAAAAACTTATAAATGAAATGATATTTAATAACAACTGAAATCGTATTTGAAGACTATATGGGCAAAACGAGTTAAATCAATTTAGCAAAATTTTCACAAGACAAATTTATAATTTTAGAGCTACGCCATCTTTGAGTCTATCATAGGGCTACTCAAATTTATAACAATGTTCTTGAAGAATGTAAGGTTATTTGTAGGAAATCTTAGCTGATTAGAGCCAAAACTGGCTGATAATTTACATTTCTAACTGCAGTCCAGAAAATTTTACGAAATTGATTTACCCTGTTCTTTTCATGTGACTATTTTACCAATAAAAAAGTCAATTATTTTTGGACTGCTTGCCCACAGGGAATAAGCCATGCTCTCAAATTGTGATAACTGTTCCATAACTTGTTCATTTACATCATACATTTCTATGCTAGCTCTGTGACGTCACATGTCTCTGCTCTCGAGCGTCTTAGAAGGGGAAGCGCAGGTAAAAGAGCAAAGTAAGGGGAGTGGCAGTGGAAGGGATGAAAATGTTTAAATAGCAGAGACACAACATTACCCTCCCTCACGCGCTCTACCAGCTCTGCTCAAAGAGGGGAAACGCACTCCGACATCACAGATTAGCCAATGGGAAATGACTAGTCATAGTGCATTACGAAATGTAACAGCAGATCAAGCATGGGCAGCTTCGAGTTTTCATGAATTGCAAAGTGGGTTGCTGTATTTTCACAGCAAATCTAATTTCGAACAAAATTGATTTAGGATGTATAAATCAAGTTCCGTATCTCTTGAGATTTAAAATATGATCGTGTAAGAAAAGGCATAAACAAAAATGTATAACCGAACTAAATTAACATAGAAAGTATAGGAATTTTGCCAGGACTTCAGAAGGAAACAGAAGTGTGAAAAAAGAAGTGCGAAACATATAGACATTTTGCTGTATTATTGAGAAACTGTAGTGAGTCTAAATGAGTTGAACTGCTCAAAATAAATAGCAAGTATTATTACTGATAATGACTTTTTCTACTTGCTTACAAATAGCTACAGTGGAGCTTCTTTGTCATCAAAGCCATAAAACAATTAGAGGGCCTTTAAAAGATCATTCATTTGCAATGCATTCCATCACATTACAGGAGACAGAGTAACGAGAAAATTAATTAACTTACAAAGAAAGACTCAACAGTTCTTCAGAATAGCTCCAAAGAAATATGTTCTATCTGCACTAAATAATCTGTTCGTTATGAGTTAAATTAAAATTATGGTTTATTTAATGGCGCTCGCAACTGCCGAGGTTATATCAGCATCGCCGGTGTGCCGGAATAATGTCCCACAGGAGTTCTTTTACATGCCACTAAATCTAGTGACATGAGCCTGTCGCATTTAAGCACAGATGTGTTGCTAAACAGTCATGGCCAGTTAGCATTCGAAATTTTGCTACTGCATCATGTTGAGAATCAGGTATAAATGTTCTTTCTCAGTAAGCAATACTGAACAAGATTTATTATTACTGTTTTCTTGAAATTTCTTTAGAATTTTGTTTTGAAATTGTGTGTATGAAGAATTTGACACTGTGATAAGTGTATATGAGTTAAGAACGACGCCGAGTATTGTTGAGTCAATGTGATGCCGGTTAAGAAGGTTTTAAACCTGGTTGACAAACTGGATTTGCAAGAAGAGTCACAAGGACTAGACATTGCAGCTTTTAAACCCGAGCTGTTTTGAAAGAGGATTAAAGACCCTTAGCGCTAACTAATGGAAGTACTGAATGACGAGAATGGCAAGTATGAGGAGTGGGGGGCATGGCTTGCATGTTTATATTAGCTTTACTACATGCGAATCCTAGCTCTAGTGATAAGATATCTTTTTCAAGGGTACTTGTAATATTTTAGTTCCTTTCTTTGCCAAACAATCTGCAATCTCATTGCCCATAATACCACAATGGGCAGGAATCCATTGCAGATACAGTTTTTATTTTGTTTTGCCTGTATGTGTATGAATGATTGAATTTCTGCGATTTTGGAATTTATAGGAATATTGATTAAAGCTATGACTTGGATTGCAGACATTGAGTCGCTAAATATAACAGCATTTTTGAACATATTAATTTGATAAATAAGTTGTGTTAATGCCCTGTTGATTTCTGCAATTTCTCATCAAAGTGAGTAGAAGGACTCCCTGTAGACAAATAAAAATTGAATAATTTGGAATATATCCCAGCCTCGGCTGGTTCATCATTTAGATATTTGCAGCCATCTGGAATGTATTTATAGTTTCAAGAGCAACTTGTTTTATTTATTAAAGTGTAGACGATTCTTCTTCTTCTTCAAATCCTTAAATAAATTTGTATTATAATTTATACTGTCACATTGTAATGGTGATTTATGTAATAGGGACTTTTCTGGTTTTAAATTAAAATTAAATATAAGTATAAGTTTCTGGATTGCCTCTACAAACCCATTTCGCGTTTTCAATTTTCTGAACCTGAATTGGTAGCTTGTCGAGTATGTGTCATGTGGTAACCTTACCATTCTTTCATGTTGCAACAGTGATCTTTTATGTATCTTCTCTTTTATGGGATAGTGCTTTGTTATTATTTGCATTGCTGTTACTGAGGTAGATTTAACTGCACCAGTAATTAATATCATAGCATTATCTTATGTCACTTCTAATTTGTCAATGTTTTTGTTGATGCTGTAAGTTAGTTTTCACGTTCATAAAGAATTTGTGGTTTTATATATGTTTTATAAGTTGTATTCAATACTGGTCGTGAACATCCCCACCTCACTCGCTGCCCAAGGGTGACTCTCTCTCACTACTGACTAACTGCTCTGAAGACTAACTCGAACTCAGGTCCACCTCACTCGCTGCCCTAGGCTGGCTCTCTCTCACTACTGACTAACTGCTGCGAAGACTAACTCGAACTCAGGTCCACCTCACTCGCTGCCCAAGGCTGGCTCTCTCTCACTACTGACTAACTGCTGCGAAGACTAACTCGAACTCAGGTTCACCTCACTCACTGGCCAAGGCTGACTCTCTCTCACTACTGACTAACTGCTGCGAAGACTAACTCGAACTCAGGTCCACCTCACTCGCTGGCCAAGGCTGACTCTCTCTCACTACTGACTAACTGCTCGAAGACTAACTCGAACTCAGGTCCACCTCACTCACTGCCCAAGGCTGGCTCTCTCTCTACTACTGACTAACTGCTCCGAAGACTAACTCGAACTCAGGTCCACCTCACTCGCTGGCCAAGGCTGACTCTCTCTACTACTGACTAACTGCTCCGAAGACTAACTCGAACTCAGGTCCACCTCACTCGCTGCCAAGGCTGACTCCCCTCTCGCTACTGATTCACACACACTGGCTTCCGTCGGCACCTGCGGTTTTATTTATTTATCACGATTTTCTGGAATGTTCTGTGTCGCGTGTTCCACTTTCCCACGCCTTCCTTCTCCCGAGATGCGGCCAGACACAACTAGAATGTTCGGCCTGCCACCACAATAAATTAAAATCAATAGTGTTGAAACTAATCAAATCTTTGATAATTTTACCAGTATCATTCCAGTCATTATATTCTACAGTATCAAAATTGGTATTAAAGTCTCCTAATAAGACAGTCTTGTTATGGATATCGAGTGATTCTTTCTGTAATTTCTTCTGCGGGGGTTATATACACAGAACACCTTTATATGGTTGTTATGTTTCCAAACATCTATTTTAACTATTTCACTTTTATCTTTTTCTTAGATATTCTTTACAATATTTAGAGGTAATTTTTTGTGTGTTTCAACTAATATCCCACTGGCCACTTGTCTAGATTTTGGAAGCATATTAATTGTGTAATCTTTTATCTCATAGTGTTTTATATTATTTTCTGATAATATATTAGCCTCTACTATACAAAAGAGTCGAGTTTTTCATCATTTAATATTTTCGACAATTCTGTTTTCTTCATCTAACTTAGGCCACCCGCATTCCATTGCAATATATTAAGGCTTCTTCCAGCTCCCAACCGGAGATCTGGCCCAAATACAGAAATGCAAAGGGCCAGCAGGACCAGAGAAATTAATGTGAGAATAAACCATATCGTATCATATATCACGTTATATCATATCATAATAATATGCATAATACGTAGTTCCACAACTATTTTACAGTTGAAAATGAAGAGGCTGAAAATGATGAAAATGAAGATGAAATTAAGATAAAGAGAGAATATTCAAATGAATGGGAACATGGAAGTGATAATGAACAAGAAGATCATGAATTGTTCTCCGATGCAGTAAGTATAATTAATTTCCATATACATATGTGGGTATTTATGTCTATGCTCAGTGCAAGCTCCATAACTGAAGTTTTCTGCATATAGAAGCAATTTTCATTTTGTGCTTATGTTGTACATACTTCAAATTAATTTGCTCTGTAGCTGAGAATATCGGTAATTGAGATTTCATGTTATCTCAAAGCATTTTACATTAAATCTTGAAATGTGTGAATATTGTATCAAGCAGAAGTACAGAATAATTGTACAGGTATGTCCGTCAAAATCACAATACTATAATTAGCAAAATATTACAACATTTACAGTTATAAACATTTTCGGCATAAGCTGCCATCTTCAGAACACCTAACAATACAAGAATATGAATACTTCGTGTGGAAACATTATACATGTTGATTACATATTAAAATATTTAAAACTAGATTGTATATGAACATGGACACATAAAATGAATGTTGCTGAATGATAAAATAAAATTACATGATTCAAATATACAGGGCATATCAAAAGTCCGGTAGCACTTTCAGTATTTTATTACACAAAAACTACTTATGATAGCACTTTCAAACACACGTAATTTTAAAGTCAAACTCTCAAAGTTCTGTTTACACCTTACAGAGATTCAATGTGTGAACCACGAGTGACTCGGCAGATGTCCAAACGATAATGAAACTCTTCCAATACCCTTTTCAACATATCCTCTGTGACCGTGGCAGCAGCTTCTCGAATTCTGGTTTTTAGTTCCTCTAAATCACATGGCAAAGGCGGTACAAACACAGTTTAAAGTCAAACTCTCAAAGTTCTGTTTACACCTTACAGAGATTCAATGTGTGAACCACGAGTGACTCGGCAGATGTCCAAACGATAATCAAACTCTTCCCATGCCCTTTTCAACATATCCTCTGTGGCAGCAGCTTCTCGAATTCTGGTTTTTAGTTCCTCTAAATCACGTGGCAAAGGCGGTACAAACGCACTGTCCTTTAGTTACCCCCATAGAAAAAAGTCACATGCAGTCATATCGGGTGACTTTGGTGGCCATGTCATGAAACATCTGTCCCTTACTCCAGCACGTCCTATCCAACGATCAGACATCTCCGTATTCAGGTAAGCACGAACTGCATTGTGGAAATGTGACGGAGCCCCATCTTGCTGAAAGATAAAATCGTCATCGAGATCTTGTCTAAGTTGAGGCACCAACCATTGCTCCAACATGTCCAGATATGAATGTCCAGTCACAGTAGCCTCAATGAAGAAAAAAGGTCCTTACAGTTTTCATTGTGACAACGCGCAGAAAACATTCACCTTTGGTGAATCATGCTCATGTTCAATGATTCTGTGTACCCCAAACACGACAATTGTGCTTGTTAATTTTCCCACTTGTATGGAATGTTGCTTCGTCGCTGAAAATTAAGCGGCTGAATAAGTCATCGTCGTCTGCTGCCTGTTGTTGTAGCTGGCAAGAAAACTTGTAGCACTTGCGTTTGTCATCCTCATTTAGCACATGCAGAAGCTGCAGTGTGTATGCTTTCATAGCCAGCCTCCACACAGTCATTGAAGGAAGTTGAAGCTCAAGGGACGCTCTATGCACTGATTTCCTTGGGCTCCTTACGAATGCTTCTCTGACTTGCTCAATGTTCACTTCACTCACCCTGGGACAGCCACTCCTCTTTTGCAGACACAAGCAACCCGTGGTTTCAAATTTACGATACCAGTGGTAAATTACCTTCCTACTTGGTGCTTCTTTTCCATACTTGGTCCGGAATTTTCGTTGCACATCGGTAGCACTCTTGTTTGTATGAAATTGTAACACGCAGAAAGCTCACTCAGCGCCAGTATTCGCCATTGTTGTAACTAACGCCAACTGTCGGTAAATTATGCAACTATGCGGTAGTATTTGAGAGTTTGACTTTAAACTGACATGTGTTTGAAAGTGCTATCATTTGTAGTTTTTGTGTAATAAAATATTGAAAGTGTTACCGGACTTTTGATATGCCCTGTTCTGTAGCAGATATCTGGTAACTCGAGTTCTCAACCACTGGTGATATATGAGTCACTGCTGGGTGACACTTCAACACAGTGTGAAATAAATATTTGAATTATCATAAAATATAAAAATATATACCTGCTTTCAAAGTTTCAAACAATGAACAGTTAAGTTAAATGATTTCAATAATATGTGACTTCAAAATTTTTGGATCAGTGACCCATTTTCTGTTGACGACACCTTGCCAGAATCCTTATTTGGTTGGCAACAGGAAATTAATATTCTGTCATCTCAGAAAAGGCTGTAAACCTTTTTATGGTGTTCACAACTGCTTACTTTTGTGAATGTGGTTCTTTTCCTCTAATTTATTTTAAAAGTAATTACAGGAATAAGCCGAATGTTGAACCTGATTTAAGACTGAAATTAACTCAATTGAAACCTGGCATAAGAAGTTCTGTTTTGCTAACAAGCACGACCTTCACACTGAAACTGTGTTTATTTATTTTAGTTACAAATTTTAGCATCAGCAGAGATACTACGTGTTTATGATATAATTTTTTAGTATTTAATCATTTACCATTATGTAACAAATAGAGCTAGACCTATATGTATTTTTCTGTGTATTTTATAAAGCATTCCATTGATTAAGTTCGAAGAGGGACTGTTTCTTAATTAAACATGCCTGAATAAAGCAATTATTGGTATAGTAGCATAGGAAATGAAAATTATGACCCTGAGAACAATACATGACATTTTCCCATAATAAATTTGGTTGGTGGTAGAGCTAATATCCTAAATTGAAAATAGTGATACGTGATTGGAAAAGGTTGGGAACCACTGCACTAGAAGATATCAAGGTTTGAACAGTTGAGTTTTGTGACATAGATGAATAATACTAGTATACTTCCTGGAAAAATAAGAAATAGAACATATGAGAATCAAAATCTTTGTGATAATAATCCTCTTATTATGCATATAACTTTAATATATTATATTAAGCCAAACATGTTGTGGCCTTGTGTCTTTCACTGTAGCAAGCCGATTACGATCCCATCTGAGATGTAAAGAAATTTGTGGTGGACAAAGCAGGTGCAAGGGGGTTCCCCCCATTTTCCCTCATAATTATCACCATTCCACCAATACTCAACAGTCACCCTCACTCTGCGAGGTCCAAAACAAGACCTCCAGAGCAAATAAAAAACAGCTGAAAGTTGTATAGATCCAGAAATAAAATTTGGGCCATCTAATTTTACCAAGTTCCAGATGTGCAGTAAACAAGAGCGCCTAAATGTATGCTACTTGTGGACAGTGTTGCGAAGCTTGTTGTCTACATAGAGGAGGACAGCTACCAAGACTCGGCCCAGTTTTTAATTCCGTATCTGTACACATTCACCTCTGCTGAGGCAGCCAGCATTTGGCTGGCAGGCCTTTGCCCTCATAGGCTGTCACATCTATGTTATACTGCACGATATTATACAGTGTGTATGCAAATTGGTGTCAAATATTTTGGGGACATATTATATTATATAGATGCTCAGGAATTCCTTTCTTTTTTAATATCATCCACAATTTTGATATGATTAGCAGAACAAAATTGTGGATGATGTTAAAAAAGAAAGGAATTCCTGAGCATCTAATAAGGGTGATACAAAGTATGTACAAAAATACAAAAATCAAAATGAATATCAACAAGATTACCACCAACTTGCGAGAAGTTAACCAAGGGGTCAGACAAAGGTGTCCCTTATCACCTACTCTTTTTAATTTGTACCTAGACGAAGCCGTAAGAGAATGGCAAAACAATTTAAAAACACATTATTTTATAGATAATATCATTTTAGATTACTTACTTTTCGCAGACAACCAGTTGGTGTTGGCTGATTCTGAAGACAATCTACAGAGAGCAGTCCATCTGTTAAGAATTGTTGCAATAACTACAATCTAAAAATATCACACAGGAAAACTAAAGTATTTGGCTTCTGTGGAAATAATACAATAAGAACTAAAATTGTAATAGAGGATAAGATGATTGAACAAGTAAATTCTTTTACTTACTTGGATGCGATCTCTCTTACATATCCTCCACAGACGTAGAAAACAAGTTAAATAAATTTTTAAGACTTATTGGTACAATTAAACGTACACTCATAAATAAAGTCGACAGAAAAACTGTACTCAAATTTTACAAGACACTGGCAATTCCGACATTGTTATATGGTTCAGAAACGTGGATTCTGACTAGAGCCCAACAGAGAAGAATTGAGACTCTTAAGGCCACTAGCAGGATTTAGACTGCAGGACCATGAGAGAAACGAAGTTATACGTCAAGAACTGAATATCGAGAGTGTAATAACTATAATTGAAAAATATAGAAATAATTGTACGACCATATAACAAGAATGCCCAACGACAGGATACCTTTCAGAACATGGTGTTATAGACCTACACGAAGAAGACGAGTGGGAAGACCAAAGAGACGTTGGAGAGACCAGTTTGATGGATAAAATTCTGGAGGCGGAACAGGCTATCGGCCTAAACCTTGAAGTTATTGATGATGATGATTATATTCCTAACAACAAAATATTGAAAAACTTTCATATAAACATAGTCCTGAAAATGCTTAATTTCAGACTTAATGCTAACAAACTCACAGTAAAAGTGATACTATTAAGCAACTTGTTTAAAAAATACTTATTACGAAAATTGCTCAAAGTGGCCTCATCCTGCATTCCATGCTTTGAAAACATCTGGCGTGTTTCTTATTTGTTCAAATGTATTTAGCATTAGGTACAGGAGTTGCACAGACTATGGATTTCAAATGTCCCTAGAGATAGAAAAGCATTGGATTTGAATCTGGTGACATCCCAACAATTCACCAATGTGGACCCACCACTCTGGATAGTCTCTGATGAGCTAAGTGGTCTATGCTTTTCGGCACTAGCGACATCTATGAGCACACTTGTAAAGTCAGGACAAATAACGACATGTTAACCCATTTATGCCCATAATTTTTTCTTGTTGAATATTTTCATAATTTTCGCACCGCCACATGAAACTGAAATGGAAGTTAATTATTGTGCTGCAGGCTCCTTTGATTCTTCTAGTATACACAGCAATGAAATAAAAGTTAATTTTGTAATTCATTCCTTTGCATTTTTGCAGAACAATAATTAATGCAGATATGGCCCTGCCATTGGACAAAAAAGAAATTCTTTGTGTTTTTATATTAAAAATTTAAATGTTGTTGTTGTTTTCTAATGCCAGGCGTTTGACAATAAAGTCATTTGACCTCTTGCACTCCAATATTTTTCAAAGATATTATCATGGTCAGCCACTGAAGCACAGATTTTGAGGTGTTCCGAATCCATTTCTTGGTTTGAGTTGCACAATGGGCAATTAGGGGACTGATATATTCCTAATTCTATGCAGGTGTTTGGCCAAACAATCATGGCCTGTTGCCAATCTAAATGCAGCTACAGACGATTTTCGTGGTAAATCGGGAATTAACTGTGGATTATGATGCAGAGAGTTCCATTTTTTCCCTTGGGATTGTGTTATCAAATTTTGTTTGTTGAAGTCTAAGTATGTAGATTTAATAAATCTTTTCACAGAGTAATACGTAGATTTAGTAACAGGTCTGTAAGTAGCAGTGCTGCCCTTCTTTGCTAAAGCATCCACATTCTCGTTTCCCAGGATTCCACAATGGGATGGTATCCATTGGAATACAATTCTTTTATTGAGTGATATTAATTGAGAGAGCATTTTAGTTATTTAAATGTAAAATACCATCAGAGCAAGACATTCATTAATGTTAATATATATTACATTACATTACATTATAACTTGGTTTTGATGCATGTATTTTTTCGTATGTTTATTGTTTTCTTAGAAATTAGTGTTTTATATTTGCATGTGACACTTTCATTCTTTAAACATAAACAATAGATTATATAAGAAAGACTATTAAAAAACAAATTACAATATATCTTTACAAGCAATATGAAAATAGCATTTCATGTCTCTTTGCTCAAGTTTAGAGAGAGAGAGGCCAAAGCATCAGCTGAATATGAGGCCAGACGAAAGGCAGTAGTCTGCTCAATAGCTACTATGACTGACTATGATTATGACTCTGAAGAGGAACTCTGGTGTAAAGTGAAGTTTGCTGTAAGTATTACATTTGTTTTATTCAATTAATATTGCTATTGTCATTATTCTGACACCTCTGAATAATATCTGTTTTTGAAAAGGGACTTTAAAATAAAGAATTATCTATCATATAAAAAAATGTAACAGAAAAATTGTTTGAAAATTTTCTATATGAATACCGGAATGGAAAAACATTGCGACTTTTTTTCCTAATACAATATTTAATAGAAACAAGTTTCACGTACTCTGTTTTATACTGTAGTGAACTCTGTTGCTTGAAAATGGAAGTACAACCTGCAGTATAGGCAGTAGAATCTAGGAGGTTGTTGAAAAAACGCATGAAGTGTTTTTTATGTTCCTGTAAAACTTCAAATTTGGTGCTTGCAAGTTTTTTCCACTCAGCTGTTCATATGTAATTCTTAGATAATAATGTAAATTTTATTTCAGCCAATTGTAATGAATTTATTCTTTGCAGTTACCAGTGAAATACAAAAGAATTGATTTAACAAACCTGTTGACTGAAGTTTCTGAGAAGTCCGTCATATGGTAAGTGCCCCTAATTAAGCGTGCAATCACATATGTGACTCAAGAAACTCAACGGCTTACTTTGAAGACTGAGGGAATAAATTTTCAGGTACTGTAAAAATTGTAGTGATGTTTATGAGATATGCTTAAATTAGGAAATTTGTGTGTTTTTCAAATGACATATTGAGTTAAAGATAGAATTGACGTATTTTCCTTTAATAATCGTGCTTCTCCTGGTTGAGTGTTAGAGGAGGCCGTCTGGCCTTAACTCTGCCAGGTTAAATAAATTATTATTATTATTATTATTATTATTACTGTTATGTGTCCGACTTCTCCCCTTTCCAGCTATGCAGTAAAGTGCATTCAAATGCTTCCAAGAGGCCTTATCGTTGTTTAGATGTCTTATTGTTAACATCACGAGACTGGAGATCAATCCATTCTTCTCGAAATGTAACATCAAAGGTTCATACGTTTTACAACAGGCACTAATTTCTTCGAATTGGTCATTATTTTTACTCATATACGATTTATTTTAGACATCTTGATACTAGTTTTATTTACCTATTTAATTTTTTTATAGTGTAAATTCTTCGTTAACTTTCTTCTATTATTTCTTTAATTGCCTTCACATCCTGGCATTGTTTTAAAGACCACTTGATGTCTGTCCTGCTTTAAGGTTTATGTGATAGTGCTTTTTCATTGTTCTTCTTAATTGTAATTTTTTTTTCACATGAGACAACCGCTAGTCTTGTATTGGATTCTCTTTTCATTCAAGGGTTCTCTTTCAGGAAAGGAATACAAGTAAAAATAAATAATATATCTTACTTAAATAATATATTAGATGCTGCAATGAAATAATACTGACATCAGACAACACATTTTACACATACTTGATAAAATACGAGGCGCGTCCATAAAGTAACTTTCCCACTCGTACCACAGCTGACAAACCATATGTTGCACGAAGTGCTCTCAGTAGCTTCGTTGCATTGCTTGAAGATGGACGTTCCTATTCCAGCCCCTCCGCGTGAAGTGCGGTCAGTGGTAAAGTTTTTGAATGCACAGGGCATAGCGCCGATTGAAATTGATCGTCAGCTGTGCCAGGTCTATGGGTAAGCAGATGGTGCGTTGCTGCTGTAGACAATTTTCAGCAGGGCGCCAAAATGTGCATGACGAGGAGCGCAGTGGGAGGCCAACCATCATCACAGACGACCTTGTGGAGCAACGCACCATCTGCTTGCTCATGACGTTAGGCCCATAGACCTGGCACAGCTGACAATCAATTTCAATCGGCGCTATGCCCTGTGCATTCAAAACTTTATCACTGACCGCACTTAACATGCGGTGGGAGCTGGAATAGGAATGTCCATCTTCAACCAATGCAACGAAGCTGCTAAGAGCACTCGGGAAGTTCCGCTAGCGCATACGCCATGCCAGGACATTACTCTATCACGTACACGCAGTCGCTTCGCGCAACATATGGTTTGCTAGCTGTGGGCCGAGTGGGAAAGTTACTTTATGGACGCGCCTCGTAGTACTGAAATACAAATTTAAAATCTCAACTGAAAAACAAATGTAATAGTTTTCAGTGGCAATTATCTAGTTAGTAGTAATAAATTATGTTATAGTGAAACAAGTAGCAAATTTAAATTCCTTGGAAAAAAAGAAATCCTTTAATTATTATAAACATAATTTTTTTTTAAATTTTGGCCCTCCAGGTTGGGGGTTGAGGCGATAGGCCAGCTTGCTATTCATTGTAAAATAATATTCTGCTAAGAAGCCCAAAGTGAGTATAATTACTTGCGGAGCAGAAGTTTAGCCACTAACGGAAAGAACAAAATTAAAATTACTTGCTACAGAGCATTAGAGCAGTTCATTTAGCAAGAAGAGATAAAATTAGAAGTACAATCATCAAACAAAAAATGAATATTTATTTGTCTAATGGCTAGTACATTATATTTACTATCATTGACAGCGAAAAACAAAGTGGTGAACAAAACTACGGATTAAGTAATTAAAAACATTCGGGCTCTGGCTTCCCAGTAGCGGTCGACTTCCTTGGAGGATTTCAGAGCAGGGCATTGTGCAAGATGATGTCTGTCCATGTCTTCCTGTTGATGGCACAAAATGCACCCTGGACAACGCTTTGCGGCAAAATGGTCTATAATAAGGCAAAGAAAAATGAGAAAGCCAACCAATTGTCCTTTTAAGGATTACTCTGAGCAAAAAATGAATATAGATGATACAATTTTGGACTACATTAAAATGAAACGATTACAATGTCCACCTAAAAGGGATGAAAGAGCAACAACTACAGAGAAGCATACTGGAATGGATAACCCAAGGAAAGCACAAGAGAGAAAGACCAAAAACAACTTGGAGGGATGGTATAAGGCAACATTTCCCAACGACCCCCTGTAGGGTCGTGTAAAGAGTTGAGGGGGTCGCGAGATGTTTTAGAAAATAAAGCAGAAATGCCTTATTAACACATTTATGTTGTATTCAGAAACAAAATTATCATAAAAATAAAGTTAAAAAATCCATGTTGAATCTTTCGTACACTACTTTTAACACTTGAATATAAATAATTGATTAAATGGCGATCTTACTCGTGTTAATTATGTAAGCATGTGCGGCTTACAGCTCTTTCGGTGCTTCTTCACACCATCCTCAGAGCCTAAAAGTTAAAAAAGTTTCAGTAGTTAAGTATAGCTAAAGTAAAAAATAATTAATGCTGTAAGTGTGTCTGTTTTTGAGAAAGTAGCTTCTCAAATCTTTGCTCTGTATTCAATATTCACCCAATTGTATCATTTCCAATTTCAAGGAGATTTCTCACTTTTGTTTTGATGGAAATCATAGACTGGAAACTTATTGTGCATAAATACGAGTTTGCAAATTTATAAAAAAAAAAATTGTACTTTTAACCTTCCATCAGTAAGCACATATTTTAATAAGTTTTTTTCTCCCCCCCCCCCCCAATTGAATTCAACTGTTAGAAACGGATTCAGTATCTATCTGTCACTGTCATGATTGTTTTGAGTTTCTTCCAGAAGATATTAAAAGAACTGTTGTTTAAAATTGTGCAAAGTCAGTTGTATGTCCACAAAAACTAACTAAGAATTTGTCGTGTCATACGATATATAGCTAAGTTTTCCTCGAGTTCTTTTCTTTAATGCACTGAAATGAATTAATGTTCTTTTTGTCCAGTAATGTCTACCAGAAAACAAGTTTCCTTTCGATTTTATCTCTAGCTGTTATGCTAACATCTTGGCTTTGCAAACTACTACTTCAAGTGTTCTAAGTGTATCAGTGTATCAGCCAAAAGAATTGAAATAGTACATTACGATACAAGTTTGGGAAGTTCTTTTTACAAAATCGAGGTGAAGTCTGAAAAACGAGCAGAGCGAGTTTCCGAGATTTTGTAATGCACTTCACAGACTATGTTGTTCAACATTTTTTGCATTGCAAATACAATATATTTATATTTTGCATTGAAAATTTAGAGCATTATTATTCCAAAGTCTTCTCAAAACTGCACTGTAATTGCAACTAAGTAACAATAAGTGCACTGTAATGGGTCTATTTCAGTATAGTTTTGTTATGAAGAATGGTTTCCCTAGCAACAAGTTTCTGTGTGAGAATTCTAACTTTCAAGGCCTGACAACAATAGCTGTAAATACAGCAAAAAACATGATCGTGCAAAAAATAGGTTTGCAT
Organism: Periplaneta americana; assembly: GCF_040183065.1. Classification (NCBI taxonomy): domain Eukaryota; kingdom Metazoa; phylum Arthropoda; class Insecta; order Blattodea; family Blattidae; genus Periplaneta; species Periplaneta americana. Next base: position 182,639,728 of record NC_091131.1, read on the forward strand.
GTTGCAATTTCTCGTCTTGTAGGTACTGACACATTAAAAGTTGGGTGTATTTCTGGTTTTGAGTAATTATCGTTGTTCACGATCTTACTGGCATTTGTATTTTTCAAATGGGTTAATTACTGGTATGATAAAGGGGGGATGGGGGTCGCAAAAGAATGTCTCACCCAAAAATAGGTCGCACCTTTAAAAAGTTTGCGAACCACTGGTATTAGGTGTGCTATGCTAGAACTATATCTGGAGGAGGATCAGTGGAACAGCAGATGGGTAATCAGAAGATGTGATTGACATTGTAACAACCAATATATGTGAGTATATATAATTTTGGAAATAAACTCTCAGAATTCCAGTTCATCTGTGGAACAATAAAAGCATTACGGTATCTAAGAAAATACAAAAACAGACTCTATTAAAATGTTATAAAATCACAACTATACTAGTTCTACATTGCATCTGTGATAGCTGGGTGTTGAGAATTAAAGGTTGAAAACAACTACAATCAGCAGAAAAGAAGTTGAAAGATGTATGTGCATTCCTGGCCCGAATATTAAAAAAATAAATAAATGGGGACTTTCAATAACAGTCCTTCAGAATCGAGCTGCACGAAAGAATGGAATGATTACATCCTAAGATGAACAAGACAAGAATCCCAAGAGCAGTCTTGGACTACATCCCTAGAGAAGAGATCAGGGCGCACAAAAAAAAAAAAAAGACAGAGAGAGAGAGAGAGAGGATTGTCATCCCAACTGTTCTAAATCTGGACAGACATATTGTCTGTTCTGTGTAGATGATGATGGTTATAAATAGAGCTGGGATTTTTATGTAGTATCACTTAGCAAAATATGTAGTGAAAAACAGTGAAATATGTTGTAAAATATGTAAAATGAGAAAAATATGTAATATCACATATTTAATACAAACTTATTATTTTGTTAGTTACAACACTCAAAACACGTTTATACATTAAATTTTGTAGCACAGTGAACAATAATGTATTCTTCTATGTTCTCTGGGGTCATTGAAAGACATTTGTCACTCAGAATGTTCTTATATGCAGAGAAAGATCTTTCTACGTCACATGATGTAGCTGGAGCAAATTTTAGGAGAGGAATTTTATCTGGAGAAATGTCCTTGGGTGGATCAACATCATCTCCATTTGGAATTCGCCACACGCTGTAAAATGTTAAATATGCGGGGTTTCTTTTCAAAACTTTGCAATTTACTCATTACACTTGCAACAGTTTCTCCATGCACAGCACTTAGCATCCTCTATGACATCAATAGATGGATTTGAACCTACAAACCTCGGTTCAGTGGCAAGCATGTTAATCACTAGACCACTGAGGACGATTATTGGAGGGTGATACTCGTATAATGATAGATTTTAATTTTACATCTTGAATCTTCTATGCAAACTTTAATCATACATAATTGTTAGGGATCCTCAAATTTCTTGAGTGACAAAGGTAAAAATTCTTGAGTAAAATAATTAAATTCTTGGGTGAAAAGGAAAATTCTTGGGTTCTGTGATCATCTATACCTGAATTAAAAGAGCTCAGTATGGCAACAGGTATTGTTTACTGTTCTAATAGTATGCAAGGGGAAAAAGAAATAGTAGCTTTCCATGCACTCGCTTATTGCACAGCATTATAATATTATCTCCAGACCTCTTCATTCCATCTTGGGAGAATTGTTTGATCCATTCATCTAAACTGAGTCTCGGTGGCTTAATGAATGTACTACATCAGTCTTCTCCTTATACTGCTGGAATGGAACTGGAGTGCGTGGAGATATGGAGATAATGCGCGTGCGAGCCGAGATGTAGTTTTATACATTTGGGTATTCTCGTATATTTTCGTTACACCATCATGAAACTAGCGTTCACGTTCAGGTATTCACAGATATCGTCGTTACATGACCAACGGAATGGTCAGCGCTAATTTGCTTGGGTCAGTGTGGCATTTTATCTATATTCGCGTGATACTTTGTTAATAGCGGCAACATATTTGTTTTGGTACTTCCAGATTCCAGAACATAGCATACAAATTCCAGGAAATCATTCCAAAAATGATCCTCCATACATTCTTAAGTTAGATGCCATGGAACTACTCTGCAGCACATATAAGGATCACCTTCAAATTTATACAGATGGATCTCTAAATAATAATGGGACATCAGGAGCAGGGTATTATATTCCAAAATATCAAGAAAGTTATTTCATCCTCCTCCAGTCTTGACACTGAATTGCTAGCTATTGATGCTGCTCTTCAGTATGTTACTCAAATTTCTGAAAAATCTATTTGCATACTTACAGACTCCAAGGGGGCTATATTTAATATAATCAAATATGTAGCAAACCTATATGCACATAGAATTATTCCAATTCAGAAACAACTAAGTAAACTAAAAGAACTCCAAAAGGAAATAACATTTCAATGGATACCTAGTCATTGTGGCATACCTGGAAATGAGAAAGTCGATAACAGGCAACATATTTGCAACCAACACCTCTTCAAGTGATATCTCTATCCAATGCCTTTGCTTCAGTAAAGTATCATTTTACAAACCTATGGATCAACAATTGGCTCTCTTCTGATAAAGGAAAAATTTTACAGTCTGTACAAAAGAAACCAAATGACCTGGAAATTTACAAAAACTTGCCCAGACATGTTCAAACATTTTTAACAAAAGCCAGAACAGGTCACATTGTTACAAAATTGTACCTACACCGATTTGACATTTGTCTGTGGTGTAATAATCATGATGAAGATCTGGAACACATTCTTCTGTACTGTCCATCCATAAACCACAAAAGAAGTAAGTTAAAATCATCAGTACCAGTTGCAGAAGACACAGCCCTGCAGTATATATTGACTACACCCCAACTCTGGCTACTAGCAACAGGCATCTATAATGAACACTGATCAAAATACCCCTTATTTCTCGTGAAAAACAACTGAATAGACTATAGTGGACTTTATGTTGTCAGCAAACAGCTGGATACATTAAGAAGATTGATTGATTGATTGTTTGAGTGATTGAATGATTTGTTAATAAATTGCTGAATGTGGGGGTGGGGAGAAAAAATAGTGCGGAGAAGTAATGAATTTAATTTACGATTTTTTGCTAGTGCTATTCAATTTCTCGAGTAAAAGTAGAAATTCGCTGAAAGAGACAAATTTAAAAAAAATCGCGGGTACTTGATGTGTCGAAATACATGTAAATATATTACAAATTACTTAAAAATTCGTTTCCCATCATTTTGCAATGTTTTTAAATTTTCGCGAGTCGCAAAATTTGAGTGTCTCTAATAAATCTGACAGGCACCATATTCATACAGAGCTGTCCAAATAAAATTTATTTAATGCTGCTGTAAGCTCTACCAGAGTCAGTAAATAAGAGATGGTTATTTACACACTACGAGAAAATTTTATTGTAAAATATTTTGAATCATATTGTTTGAAAGTGCATATAAGAAAGACAATATGTCCACCTCTGTGGAGTAATGGATGGGCAGATATTAAAAAATTCGATGGCTTTCTTCATATTATCTTTTTTACGATACTTCATCATCTGCTATGGTTATCTAGCATCTGAGTGAAGTGAAGATGATAATGCCAGCGAAATGAATCCAAGGTTACCCAGCATTTGCTCTTAATGGGTTGAGGGAAAACCCTGGAAAAAACGAGTGGGCCCTGGTTCAAATCCCAGTTGGAACAAGTTACCTGACAGGTTTTTTCCAGAGTTTTCCAGAGCAAATGCTGGGTAACCTTGGATTCATTTCGCTGGCATTATCGTCTTCACCTCACTCAGATGCTAGATAACCATAGCAGATGATGAAGCATCGCAAAACAAGATAATATGAAGAAAGCCATCGAATTGTTTAATATTTGCCCATCCATTTCAACATGTATTCCTGCAAGAGGAAGGCTGGTCATATAGGTAAATATTTAACAAAAAAATGACATGTGAGATTACAGTTCACTACATCATACCTGAATGACACAAATTAGCAACTCTGTGAATTTGTATGGAACATTTAGATTTACTATAGGATTGATGTTTCGTGAAAGTAATATAGTATAGGCTACTAATTTCATTTTACTTTTCACACTGATATTAATGATAATTTTATCGAGAGATTATGAAATGATGGCAGGGAGATGAGAAATATTTCGAGAAAACCTGCCCCGACACTGCTTTTATCTACCATAAGTTCTGCTGGGATTTGTGCTCAGGTTTCCAGTACGAAGGTCTGACGGTCTTAACCATCTGTTAACGTTTTATCAGATATTTCAGATTGGTACCGTAATACGAGTATTGTAATGTACTGAGGTTATATTTATTACAAGCAAAAAAGTCTTATTTTTTTCTAACTGATTACTGATTTTGTATGATAATGTTTTTAATTTTCAGGAAATGTATAAATTTCATAAACTTCTTGATCTCAACCGACTCTATACAAATGATGTCCACAAAATGGCAGAGACTTTCGGAATAGAAGCAGCTAGAAGAGTAATAGTTAAGGTACGCAAATTGAAATAGCTTAGTTTATTTTTCTGTATTTTTTTTTTTTCCAAAAAATAAATAATGTTGTTATACTCAATTGTTAAATTGTATATTTATTTTAAGGAAATCCAAGATGTGTTCCAAGTGTATGGCATCACTGTTGATCCACGACACTTGCTTCTGGTGGCAGACTACATGACTGTCAGTGGGAAATATGATCCATTCAGCAGAAAAGAAATGGAACATAATGTGTCTCCTCTGCAGCAAATGTCTTTTGAGGCGTCGGTGAACTTTCTGAGAAGGGCTGTGACACGAGGCAAGCTAATATTTTAATACCGATTACATTTCACACATTGAATTCATCTATACATTTGGAGTGAAATAATGTAACGTCTGAGTTATTTCTGTGGGTCATTATTTCATTGTTCTTACACTTTCCTGCAATATTTGCTGCTTTAAATCGTATTCTATGGTGAATAGAATGTGAAACTTCACTTTAATATTTCCCCCTTTCGCTTTCCTTCCCTTAAATCTTTCCCTGACACCCCTCACCCCTCCTGATTCCCCAAAAAGTGTTAAAGGGATTTGGGTATATGTATATTATTATTATTATTATTATTATTATTATTATTATTATTATTATTATTATTATTTTTTTTTTTTTTTTTTTACAAAGTCATAGTTTTCTTATTCATAAAATTTACTTCGGACCTAATCAAGAGCAAGAAATAAATTTTCAAGAACCACATGAAAAAGAAACGTGTTACAATGCTCAAAAGTACAGTAATTAGCTCATGTTTACAGTATAACCTCGATTATTCGTCACCCTATTAACTGATCAGCGGATTATCCAACACACACTCTCCCTCTCCCCTCCCCCTATAGCTTCCCCTCTCCCCTCCCCCTCAATCCCCCCTCTCTCCCTTTCCCCCTACTACCAAAAAAAAAAGAATGGGTTAATATGACATATTTCGGTAAAGTTTCTAACCAACTTAGTAATTTAAAAAAAAACACGGCATTGGCATAGCTTTCTGCTCAAATAACAAATGAAATAACATAATTCCAAATAAGCTCAACACCAGTGATAGACGTCAAAGTGGAGGTATATACATGTTGCAATGCAAGAACTGCCCACATAAATATATTGGCCAGACTCGTAGAAACTTTAGAACAAGGTACAGCGAACATGTTGCCGACTTTAAGCATAACAGGAGAAAGTCTAAGTTCGCCAACCATCTGATCGAGCAAGGCCATGAATTAACCAATATAAATGAGGCTTTGCACATTATTCTCCCTAGCACATACATCAACACAGCCGAACACATTCATATAGCCTGGGCAAATATCGCTTTTGAATTAACAACTTCCCAATCTGCGCAACCCACTTTTCACTCTGAATACACAACCCACGTGCCTGCTTGTCAGCCTATAACCAACCTCCCCCCTCCCTTCCACCGTCAGCTGCTACCTAAGCTTAGTAATACCTGTAAACGAAGCGCGCCCAACAGTTGGCTCTCTACCATCATAGACTTTGGAAGCACCGTTACTACACACACGATTGTAAGTTTGTTCATTCATTATACCCCAAGATAACGCTGTTTAGACATATTAATAATTATTTTATAACTTATTAAACCCCACTTAAACCATTTCATAACATTACTCAGATTAATAGCAACTGTTCCATCCATAATTCGGTACGCGAAGCTTGTAACCAGATATTATATTAATGTTATTATATTAAGCTTGTATACGATTCAACATTGTTAAGCTTTACATAAGTACATTTCATTGTTATTAGTTTGTAATTTCCTATTATGCATGTATTATTTTGGTCCACATTTTATTCCATATTACAGTTGAATTGTCTCCATTCAAGACAACATACTGGAGCCTTTGTCTGAGATGGTTCAGCAAATTATAATCAGAACAACATTTTCTATTTTAATATTTTATTGATCACAGCTTATATAAGCTTTTATCCTATTTTAACTACTTTTTAATCACTTTGGAGTTCATAATTGTTTATAGCAGAGGCTCATAACTTGCTTATTGCTCACATTGTATCACATAACACGTATGTACCAACCCTTATTTATATATATTATTTTAATGTATCGAAGTACATATGATATTTCCATGCAGATATTCTGCGTCATCATACGATGAAAGAGTAATGGAACGGAGAAAAATTTTCTCTGGCGCCGGGATTTGAACCCGGGTTTTCAGCTCTACGTGCTGATGCTTTATCCACTAAGCCACACTGGATACAACTCCGACGCCGGTTAGAATCGTCTCAGATTAAGCTCCAACTCTTGGGTTTCCTCTAGTGGCCGCCCTCTGCACTACGTCATAGATGTCTATGAATGCAGGACCGAAGTCCACACATGTGCTGAGGTGCACTCGATATGAGTGACTAGTTGGCCGGGATCCGACAGAATAAGCGCCGTCTTAAATCACGAAGTGATTTACGCATATCATATATATTATTTTAATGTACCGAAGTACATATGATATTTCCATGCAGATATTCTGCTTCATCATACGATGAAAGAGTAATGGAACGGAGAAAAATTCTCTCCGGCGCCGGGATTTGAACCCGGGTTTTCAGCTCTACGTGCTGATGCTTTATCCACTAAGCCACACTGGACGGCGCTTATTCGTCGGATCCCGGCCAACTAGTCACTCATATCGAGTGCACGTCAGCACATGTGTCGACTTCGGTCCTGCGTTCATAGACATCTATGACGTAGTGCAGAGGGTGGCCACTAGAGGGAACCCAAGAGTTGGAGCTTAATCTGAGATGATTCTAACCGGCGTCGGAGTTGTATCCAGTGTGGCTTAGTGGATAAAGCATCAGCACGTAGAGCTGAAAACCCGGGTTCAAATCCCGGCGCCAGAGAGAATTTTTCTCCGTTCCATTACTCTTTCATCGTCCTTATTTATATGTTTTCTCAGGCATAATTTTCTGAAGATGGCTCCTTGGAGCCGAAAACGTTCAAGCTAATAAAATGTGACAAATAACTTTATTGTTTGGTGTGTGGATAAGCTTCGGGGCTTCCACCGCGTTGTTTTGGTGTTGGTGGCAGTAGAAGCCCCGAAGCTTATCCACACACCATGTACACCAGCCGCAGAAGCCTGTGCGAAAACTTTATTATTTGTTATGTAGATAAGCATAGACGGATCCAATTCAATGTATTAGCTTATCGGTTCTCATCATGGTATGGATTAACCATTGAGTCCACTCCCTTCATCAGCACGGATAATAGAGTTCTGCTGTACAAAGTGGGCCTACCTTATTATTAACCATCATAATCTGTTAATAGTTACTACAATTAATTATTTCCTTGATTATCATCAGTACTAGAAGTTACTGTATTGTACTGCTGTTTTTACCACATACAGTATATTAATGTTAGTTGTATAATTATGAATACTTTCATTTTGCAGGAAAACGAGATGACTTGCAGTCGCCTACAAGCCGTCTGATGGTTGGACAGCCAGTGATGGGTGGAACAGGGATGTTCAATCTGTTCCTGAAGTATTCCTTTTCACAGTTTTGAAGAGGATTGAAATGTGTAATTAAAGTAAAAGAATGGAACTTTGTATTTAACAGAATACTGTAATTGTAATATAAAAAAAAGTACAGCTACAAATTTATAATGTCTTACTTCCGATTATCCAAGACGATAAATGAGCTGCATAATTATTGACAAATCGTGAGGAATTCATTAAGACATGTGGAAAGTTATAAGAATGATTACACCGCTCTGCATTTCAGAACTTATTTTCTGTTGTTTTCAATCTGATAGGTGATTCCAAACGGATTTTTTGTGCTGAATTCGAAAATAATCTCCATTTTCCCCCATCACGTCAGGTTTTCAGACAGTTCATGAATAACTAGAAATGAAATTATAGCTTTGTGAAACGTCATAAAAATTATTTTCAACAAGACTTTTGTGAGAAAAACTAGGCCACAATTTGCTATTTGTCACTAATTTATCATTAATTAATATTAATTATTAATTATAAGCACTTTCATAACCTTACCTCAATATTGCACTTCAAATTTTCTCCTCCTTGACCTCCTTGCATGTTGTTCAGAGCAGTCCCTTTTTAATATCCAGCAATAGTCCGCAATGTTTCCATTATGAAGCAAAACACATTTAAGACTTTTCTGAGAAGAATCTATGAAGAACCTCCACTCTTTGGAATTATAGTATACGTTATAAAATTTTAAGATGGCAAGGGTGTCTTGGAAATACACTAAATTTTCTTCTTCAGCAAAAAAAAAAGGGACAAGTTCCTTCTGACGATGCCAGTACCATGAAAAATATGTACCTTCAGCCAATACTTTCTTTTCTTTTAACTCAGAACCTAATAGTTCTGCTGATTCTTTAGGCAAATTTAAATCCCTCACTAAATCATTAAGCTCACTTTGATTAAAACATCTATCATCACCAGTATTGCCTGGTTCATAAGTATGATCCACTGGAGATTCAATTTTAGTGCTTCTGGAACCAGATGGCAATGTATCTGATTCAGGGGGTAGCGGAACGGGAATATCAGGACCATGAGGTACAGGCCGAATGGCAGAGGGAATGTTAGGATATAGAATATCTTTCTTGTTTTTAGCAGTATATCCAGCTACCTTAACTGTACAAAAATAACATTCGTCTCTATGATTTGTAGGTTCCCTCCAAATCATAGGGCAATGACTTCCTTTTTCCATTTTTCCAACTTCTCAACTCTTCAACACAACTACGACATACTTTATGGGGGCACCAGGATTTGTCCTGGTCTCCTAACTTAATGCCAAAATATTGAAAGTAAGTATTCTTTACAAAAGCTGTTATATTCTGTCTCTGTTTTACTAACGTATATGACCCACATATATAGCAAAACAAATTTGGATCATTTACACAACCACGTTTCGACATTTCTATGAAACAACACTATTATGTCGTACTCTCGCAGAAAAATGAGAACTCACACACTTTACTTTTACACGACAACCAACAACACAAAATTGAACTTCTAATTTTGAAACTTTTAAAACGGGATAGGTTTATTATCTCAGTAAGGAAATCTGTAGCCTCATAAGCTGGATTGCACTTCCATAAATAAATATATATACAGGGACCCTATGTCATTTCTCTAATTCATTGTTAGTTTCAATAGCAATCTCTAAGAGTAAATATTTCCTTCATAATTTTTTATGACCTGAGACACTAAACATTTCAACATCCTGTCTATAGATAATGTTGGGTGCAGACAGATAAAAATCTCCAAGAATAAACAACGGATGTCTTAACTTCAGTTAATTGTAAGGGAAAGGGTACAATTTTGTACATCCCCTAAGGGTGGATACAGTCAGTAGATTTTAATAAGTATCAAATACAAACATAATAAAATATATTATGTCACATTTTAAGTAATAAAGTTTAAATTATAAGCTGTTGTGCCTTTTTAACAAACGACAAGCACACTGTAATATTACTATATTACGAAAAATATTGAAAACATAAAATTTTGAATTGTAAAATATTCTGATGTATGCGAAAACAGATTTCATTTTTGCAATCAGTGTGAAATTGTGAATCAGAAATGCTCATTTATTTCAAAACAACAAAATCCATGCAGAACGGTGTTATGAATAAAACTAAATATTGCAACATAATGTATCTTTTAGATATTAACTAAACTTAGTATAGAACTCTTCACTCACTTTCCCCTCTCTCTTGTTATCTGCCTGCCTGCCTGCCTGCCTGCCTGCCTGCCTGCCTGCCTGCCCGTCCACCTATATCTGTATCTATATCTGCTTGTCTGTCTGATATATCCAATCCATCCCATCTATCCTAATCTAATCTAAGCTTGTATCTATATACAGTAAAATCCTTCATATCCAGCACCCAAATAACCGGCACTACCAAAACGACGGCACTTTTGGCTAGGGGTGAAGCCAGTCAGAAGAGACCAGACATAAAGTGAGTGAAAGACAATTGTGCAATACATCATTTTAAAGCTTGAAATCTCTTTTACTTAGATCCGTGGATAATTTTGCAAAAATGTACAGAATTTTGAAAGGGAGCTTGAAAAATGTTTCCAATGGTGTAATTTTGTGTTACCACAAACTCATAATGGGTTAAAATAAAATCTGTGAAGGACAAAGACAGTGTTGGGAAAGTTGGTCCTAGGGTTCTCAATAAAATTGTCCATCATCTTTCTGTGAAAAAAGTGTCTGTTCTTGTCAGCCAGAATTGTAACATATCCCCTAGCACCAAGAATAACTTTCACATTTGAACAGCCGAAAAGAGATTCAGAGGGTAAAGTTTATTTTGAAATAAGGTTCCTCAAATTCATTCATACATACACTTCTGTATAAGACTGATAACATTAGGGGCTACTCCCATTCATAAATTTTGACATTTTTTCCTGAAGCAATTTCCTCATTAAAGCTTCATATTCATTATGTTTAACGTATTTCTGAAACATTTCACATTCATATGGAATCTCTTGTCATTATGGAATTTGAGAAATTGATAGTACCGGTAATGTGTTTCTTAAATTGTGTTTACTGCTATGATAAATTCTTTGTCAGTGGCATCTTGTGGTCAGAAATTCGGTAGTGCATCAATAATAATAATAATAATCTATTACTAATAATAAATCTGTAGCCGAAATTTTTCTGGTAATTTTCGATTTTCCAAAAATAATTGGTCCTAACATATATAATTAACCACCCTGAAACCGAAAATCGCTTTTTTGAAATTTTTGTTTGTATGTCTGTCTGTATGTTTGTTACCTTTTCACGCGATAATGGCTGAACGAATTTCGATGAAAATTGGAATATAAATTAAGTTCGTTGTAACTTAGATTTTAGGCTATATGGCATTCAAAATACATTTAAAAGGGGGGTTATAAGGGGGCCTGAATTAAATAAATCGAAATATCTCGCTTATTATTGATTTTTGTGAAAAATGTTACATAACAAAAGTTTCTTTAAAAATAATTTGCGATAAGTTTTATTCCTTGAAAAATTTTGATAGGACTGATATTTAATGAGATAAATGAGTTTTAAAATAAAAAAACTGCCATCTAAGGCCGTGTAATGAATTAAAAAACAAATGATTTAGACTATAAGGGGCCTTGGACAGCAACAATCGAAAGCTATGAAAGATAGCCTACAGAGAATGTTTCTGTGTTTGTATGAAGTAATATCGGAAGCTAAATTAACCGATTTGTATAATTAATTATTATTTCACCACTGGAAAGTGTAGTTTCTCTAGATGGACATAATGCTATAATGTTATTACAGTAACTTCTGATATAATATAATATGTAATATTATATAATATAATTTAAGTTATTTGAAGGGTTCAGTACCATAGTGGGCCAAGTGCCATTTACTGAATACGTAGAAAACAAGGGTTAAAATTAAGTTATTACCATAATTCAATGGAAACCTATAACAAGTAAAATAAAATATACACATTAAATCTAAATGATGTCAATCTTCATTAAACTATGGTTGCATGTAATAAAAATTAAGAAACATGTTAAAGGAATTGTCATTGCACCAAGTGAGTGTCTCTGGACCAAAATGATCGCATTTTAATTATTTGGATGCAATTTAAATTAAGTAACATATTAAACGATTTATCCTTCAATCAAACACGAATGTTCCCTGGATCAAATGTCGTATTTTAATTATGTAATTATTTTATATTTATTTCTAACGGGTGCAGCGGAGCGCATGGGTATGGCTAGTAATAATAATAATAATAATAATAATAATAATAATAATAATAATAATAACAACAGAAAAACGACAATTTGTATATATTCAATTCATAATTTCAATAGTTTGGATTGTTTTGCGAACTCTTGTTGAACAATTAGAAATTTTAAAACTCAAACAGCTGCAATCCTTATTCAGGAACCTGTTGTACTCAATACCTGTGTACCATATCAGCGACAAAAATAAATTCATATTATTATTATCATCATTATTATTGTGTTTGTTTTTTTCGCTGTATCTGGGGAATATCACTATGGATATCAACTCTGAACTAGTTGCACAATAACCTGGAATGTATTCTTTATCTTATGTTTGTGTCAAGTGATGGTCTGGTGCCATCCTAACATGACCAAGGAATTAAATGTCTGGTGTTGAATCATCATCCGCTTAATGTCAGTAGGTAACATTCATTCTGTTCTGCTTAGGGGCTGGAATAGAAGAATATGGCACATTTGAACTGAGCCTCTGAGAGAACTACACAATTGCACTTGCTCTTCTAGTGTCTTTCAAAGACTCACGTAATGTGTAGCATAAATTGGTGTGTATTCTATTAACATTAGTAAGATTGATTCGATTTAAGGAGATGATGCTCTGCTATATGTTCAATAAAGCAAGTCGCCACTGACTATACATTATTAATTTCATTCACATCAGTTCTCATTATAACTGTTATCATAATATTTTTAGATTTCATATCATTTGATCATTCCGTCTGTATGTCGCGACCAGACAGCGGATTTTCGGTCCCTACACAGTGACAAGACGTTATGTCCTTGGCATGCAGAGGGAGAGACCCCCCTGCAACTGACATATGCTTAACGTTCAGTAAAATCCTCTGCACTGTCTGATTAATACATTATCTCAGTAATATAGTGATTCATAGTTTTCTTCACACACATTCCTCTTTTTGAAAATATTATATTTTTGGAAAAGATGCACTAAATTTCATACCAGTAAGAGAAACGTTGAATTCGCTTAGATAAAGACTGGAAAAGGTATTGCTAATGTACATCATATTGTAATTCACACATGTAGTGAAATATTGTCGTGTGTCGAAAATCACATATTAGTTTTGTAAATTATTTCCAACGCTGTTTTACTAGTTGGAAGTATGAAATTCTAATAACGAAATAGTACATTATCAAAGGTTTTGACGCCTGTTTGTTCAAGTATTTTACAGCAGTATTTTACTAGGAAATACACAAATCACAATTTTCGAGGTACTGGAAGTGCGAACTGAAATGTCTGCATCACAATACCAGTAAGTATTGAAGCATGCAGTGATTTAGTTGAAAGGAATATTTGCAGGAACTATGCTGATCAATTTTGCAATCGCCAAATGAACTTGTACTGGGTGTCAAGTTTGGCATCCTCACGTTCCGATATGCATACACTTTTATTTTTCGGAATGGCATTGTGATGCGTTCACGTGCAACTAAACCAGTGGATGTATGATGTATGATCTTGATTATATAACAATGCAGACTGCTTTATTAAGAATAATGTACATATGGACTGTAACAGTAATATGCGTTACAAGAGCGGTATGTTGAAGTTTTCATGTTCGAGGAAAAGTTTCCGAGAATTTCCGAGAATTGAAAGAAAACATACCGCTCGTGTATCGTACATTATTTTGTGCGAAGATCGTTTATTACATACCTGAAAGAGGAATTTCTAATTAGTTGCAATGAAATCTCCATCTTGGTTTCTGTTCAATGACGGCAAATTTACAAAACAAAAATATCTATCTTCAACATTGTTGCTTTAAAATGTTTTCTGTGTTTACTATACTCCAGCAGGCCGTGATATACATGTCTTTTTTTTTTCCCCAGTCTATGATGAGTCTGGAATTTTGTTGATTTTTTCACTGCTTCCTTAATGCATCACGAATGCAGTAACTTTAGTGGAGTTGTAGAGTTTACTTAATTTTTGTAAATATTTAAAAAAATAATTAACAGTGCAATTTAGGTGAAATTGCAGTGGTAAGTTTCCAATTTATAATTATGACTATATTGAACGTCTCTAAAAATAATATGTTAAAAGCCTAAGCAGTAAAATCAATATGTCACTTAAGCGGTAAGAAGAGGGAAATTGTTATGTGTGTTAGGTTGGGAATACTGAATGTGGAATTTTAGACTTTCCGTGGATTGGTTTTGTGCGGAAACCAAGCAAATACGCACGATCTCGCACAAAAATTATTATTGTACTTTCATCATATTTACTTGTAAACTTTTCATTTTAATTCAGATTAATTTGGATGACTAATGTAACTAGAAATGCGAACTAATAAATCGATTACTGATTATTTTATGTGACTTTGCTAGAGTTTTGTTAGAATTCAACAGATTTATAACTAAATTTCCAAAGTTTATTACTTTTTCAGCTTTTTTACTGCTATAAAATCACATTATGCATAACAGTGAGTAGAAGCAATGTAATGTCATATAATTAAGGATTTACAATTTCTAGTCATAGAAATTTGGATCTGTAGTCCCACGAGTACAGTGCTGGTATTTCGTCTTTAAATTGTATTCTTTCGTTAATTTTAATTTCTTCTGCTACAGTACGTAAATTTAATCAGACTCGCTTAATTTATTCTTCCACATTACATCATACATTCTTCTTTCAGAATTATGCTTTTTAAAAATATTCTTTAATTTTTACTCTTGTAGAAGGGATCAAAATTCATTGTTTTGGGATACAGAAACATGTTTAGTATTAAAATGTACTTATACAGGGTGATTGAGATCACCCGTAACAGTCATTTATTTTGAAAACTAGTGCATTAAAATTTTCCGAGACAAAAATATTTAAACTAAACCACATGTGAACTTTCACTTGAGCTTGATTTCAGCAATCAGCCCTAACAGGAAGTAGGGTCAGTGGCGTATCACTTTATAATTTCAAATGGGAGTCGGGTGAAATAGCATAGCATTTGATAGAGCTCTTGAAAACAAACAGCTTTCGTACGTAAGAAACGTTTTTACCAATTCCTGATCTTCCCATAAGGAAACGTACGAGAAGCTAATCGTTAATATTGAGAAATGTTACAAGAAGAAAATATAAACAAGATTATTTCATTTAATGTTAACACAGTAGGCCTACACACGCACAATTACCTGGCTGAGTATAGACCTGGTGGCCGGCAGCACCGTCGAGGGGTGAATACAAGTAAACTACCCCTTCTCTTTGCTCGCACAGCAGCATTTCCTTTAGTCACCACAATACAGTACGGCCAGTGCACTTAGCCAGGTAATAAGCTCAGATGGAATTGCCCAACAATGTAGGCCTACATTAAGAAGAAAGTATTTTGTTTTCTCTGTACCTACGTAAGTACATTTTTCAAGTTATGCAATTACTTTTGTGACTAATAAAATAAATATCTAAAAGTTAAGAATGATTACAAATACCTACTACGTACTACAAACAGTAATGGTTTACACAACTCAAGAAGGTTTTGTTATGTTGGTGATAGTGGGCGAATCTCGTAGAAGCTTCCGGGCTGCCCAGTGTTTATAACCGCAAAGTGCTCGTCAGTCTTGTGCTCGTTCATTCATTCATTCATTCATTCATTTATTTTATTCCATAGATCTTACATGAGCAATGAAGCTTTAAGATGTGGATCAAGTCAACATTTTACAATATTACAATTACAATTTCTACAAATTTTTATAGTTTTACAATTTAGTAATTTTCTACAATTTTTACAATTGTGTGCAATTTTTTACATTTTTTTTTACATTTACATTTTGGCGAGATGTAGTGAGATGAGATGAGGTCCGAGGACTCGCCAAAATATTACCTGGCATTTGCCTTTTGGTGGGGGAAACCTCGGAAAAAGCCAACCAGGTAATCAAATCAAAGGGGTTGATGCCAAGGACTCGCCATAGACCATCCGGCTTCAGTCCCACCGCTGGGGAAAACCTCGGAAGAAACCAAAGACCAAAGGGGGATCCAACCCAAGCCCGAACGCAGCTCCGGATCAGCAGCCCAGTGAGTCTGCCGACTGAGCTACATCGATGGCTCTAGTAAAAGTATACAATACATAGCCAATCAGATTATTAAATTTACAAACACAAACGATCATTCATAAGTTGAGCTATATTATAATACAAAACAAGTTAATTAAATTTAAGGCATAAACAATTCAACCAGTTGTGATATACAGAAATTGATAATACATATCATGCAAACTACTTCAAATTACAAACACAAGCAATTTATCAGTAGAGCTATATAGATTACTATTCAATTTAAAGCATATACAATTCATCGGCCAAAACTATACAAATATATACAATACAAAGTAGCATACTTTCATGTACAGCAACTGGACAGCTGCAGCCTAACCAGTCAAAATAGATGTGACAGACGAGAGATCTGCTGATGTCATTGCTGCCGTTCTTGTCAATCCTCACGACTCGACCAGGAGAATTGCTAGGGAATCTGATATTAGTCAGACAACGGTGTGGAGGGTTCCTTACCACATCACCATGCACCAGCAGCTTGAAGGAGATGATGTTCAGAGTCTTGTGGTTTTCTGCAATTGATTGTCACATAAAAACCGTTGGTTTCATCTCATCACAATATTCTTTGCACACATGAAGCGACATTCAAGAGCAATGTTTCAGTTTTCTAAATCCGTACTTATTTTGGTGCTGTAACAATTTAAAGTCCCCCGAAACCAATTGAAAGGGACCAGCACGTGCGTGAAGCTGCAGACACTGATTCTAACTAATTTTATTTTTCATTATATAAAATGTTAATATCACAGAGAGAAATATCACAATACGCAGTGTGAAAAGGGACATAATGAACTCACTGTTTATAGTCTTGTAAATAATTACAATAAAAATAATAAATAACTTTTAATTGAAGATGTGATCGTTATCTAGCATCTGAGTGAGATGAAGGTGGTAATGCCAGCGAAATGAGTAGGCTACAAGTCCAGCGCCGAAAGCTACCCAGCTTTTGTTCTTATTGGGTTGAGAGAAAACCCTGTAAAAAATTTCAAACAGTTAACTTGTCCCAAACAGGATTTGAACCCGGGACCTCTCGTTTCAAGGTCAGACATGCTATTCACTATTGCTGTAAATGACACTCCTCTTGGTACATAAGTAAGAATCTGTTTAGGCCATCTAGTGCGATCCATCCTTTCGACATGTTTTTTCCACTGAAGTCGATATTGTTGAACAATATTAACTATAGGATCCATTTTTAGTTCCTGGAATATGTCCACATTTTTAAAGTGTTCTAAATAAATAAAATTAAATTAATTAATAAAATTAAAAAAATAAATTAATTAATGTATTGAATTAAATAAATTGAATTAAATAAATTAAATTAAATTAAATAAGTAACTAAATAAAATTAAATAAATAAGTAAATAAATTAATTAAATAAATTATTAAATAGATCAAATAAATACATTAAATAAAATAAAATTAATAAATATGTAAATAAATTAAATTAAATAATTAGATAAATTAAATAAATAAAGTAAAATAAAGAAATAAATGAATAAATAAATTATATTAAATAAATTAAATAAATAAATTAAACTAATAAATTAAATAAATAAAATAAATTAAATTAAAAAAATAAATGAAATAAATAAATAAAATAAATTAAATAAATAAAATAAAATAAATAAATAAAATAAATAAGTAAATTAAATAGATTAAATAAATTAATTGAATAAAGAATAAAATAAATTTGATTAAATTAATTAAGTACATGAATTAAATAAATAAATTAATTAAATGAATGAATTAATTAAATAAATTAAAATAAAATAAACTATCTATGTGTCTGTCTGTCTGTCGTGGTACTCTTTGTCGATGGCAACCTGTAGTGGTTACGGGAAGAAATTAAATCAAATCAATAAATCAATTAAATAAAATTAAATATAAATAAATAAATTTAACACAAATATAAACAAAAAGGTTATTAAGATAAAATTGAATATAAATAAATCCAAAAATAGATCAATTAAAAGAAATTAAATATAAATAAATAAATCAATTAATAAATAAAATAAAAACAATTAAATATAAATAAATAAACAAAAATACATATAAAATAAATAAATGAATCAAATTAAATATAAATAAATAAATCAAAGAAAATAATTAAATATAAAGAAATACAATTAAATTGTAAATAAATTAATTAAATAAAATTAAATATAAATCAATAAATGAAATTGAATTAAATTAAATACAAATAAATAAATATATAAATGAATAAGTAAATAAATAAATAATTAAAATAAAATTAAATATAAATAAATAATTAAAATAAAATAAAGTATAAATAAATTTAAAATGAAATAAATATATTACATAAATTAAATATATTAAATAACTTAAATGAAATAAATGAATAAAATAAAATAAATAAATTGAAAAAATAAAAAAGTGAATAAAATTAATTAAATAAATTAAATAACTGAACAAATAAGTAAATAAATGAAATAAACTAAATAAATAAAATAAATAAATAAATAAATGAGTGAATTAAATAAATAAAATAAAATAATTTAAATAAATATAATTGAATGAATTAAAATAAATAAATAAATAAATAAAATAAATAAGCAAATTAAATAAATAAATTAATTAAATAAACAAATAAGTAAATAAATAAAATAAACTAAATAAATTATATTAAATAAATTATGTAAATTAAATTAAATAATTTAAATATATAAATAAATAAAATTAATGAATTAAAATAAAAAATAATAATCTAAATAAAATAAATAAATCAATAAAGTAAAATAAGTAGATTAAGAAAAAATAAAATAAATGAATAAAAAAAATGAAATTAATTAATGTATTGAATTTAAAAATTTGAATTAAATAAATTAAATTAAATAAATAAGTAAAACTAAATAAATTAATTAAATAAGGTATTAAATAGATAAAATAAATATATTAAATTATATTAAATAAATTAAAGTAATTAAATGAATAAAATAAATTAAATTAAAAAAATAGATAAAAAAAATAAATTAAATTAAATCAATAAAGTAAATCAATTAAATAAATGAAATAAATAAAATAAAATAAATTAATTAAATAATTAAATAAATTAAATTACATAAATAGATAAAATAAATAAATGAGTAAATTAAATAATTTAAATTAAATAATTTGAATAAAAAATGAAATAAATATATAATTAAATTACTTAATTAAATAAACTAAATAAATTTAATTAAATTAATTAAATGAATGAATAAACTAAAATAATTAAATAAATAAATTAATTAAATAAATTAAAATAAAATAAATATATTACTTAATTAAATTCAGTTAATTAACTAAATTAAATAAATCAAGAAATAAAATGAATAAATAAAATAAATAAATGAATAAAATAATTAAATTAATTAATTGAATTAAATTAAATTAATTAAATAAATAGCTTATAATATAGTAAATTAAAGTACATATATATAAATCAAATAAATAAATAAAGTAAATAATAAATGAAATAAAATAAATTAATTAAGTAGTCAAACATGCTATTTTAGCACAATAAAGAAAAAATATAACTTGAGTAAATAAAAATAAAATAAATAAATAAAATAAGTAAATAAATTAAATTAAAACAAATAAAATATAAATAATTAAATTAAAATAAATAAAATAATAAAATAAATTATATAAATAAATAAATTGAAATTAAATTAATGAAAATAAATGAAATGAAATAAATAAACTAAAATGAAATAAAAAATACATTAAAGTAAATAGAATAAATAAATTATTTAAATATATTAAATTAAAGATATTAAGACAAACTAAATATGTAAATAAAATAAGTAAGTTAATAACATAAATAAAATAAATAAAATAAACAAAATTAAATAAAGTATATTAAATAAAATGAAATAAATTAAATAAAGAACTTAAAATAAAATAAATTGAATAAAAATGAAACTTAAAAATAAGATAAATAAATACTATAAATTGAATAAAATTATTTAAATAAATTGAAATGAAATAAATTAAAATAAATGAATAAATTTAATTAAAATATAAATAAATGAAGTAAATTAATAAAATGTAAAGTAAAATAAGTGAATGAATTTAATTAAAATAAAGAAATAAACTAAAATAAATAAATAAATTTAAATAAATAAAAATAAATAAACTAAAATGATTTAATTAAAATAAATGATACAAATTAATTATAATCAATAAAATAAAATAAATTAAAATAAATAAAATAGAATAAATAATTATATTAATTAATAAAATAGAAGAATAAATAAATAAAAATGAATAAATAAATAAATTAAGTTGAATAAAATAAATGATTAAATTATCTAGATAATTAAAATAAAATAAATAAAACAAATTGAAATAAAATTAATATTTAAATAGATTTAAAGAAATAAATTAAATACGTAAATTAAATTAAATAATATTGAAATTGAAATAAGTTAAATAAAATAATTAAATATATGAAAATAAATAAATAAGCATAAATAGAATACAATAAATTAAAATAAGGTAAATTAAATAAATAAAGTTGTAATAAATAAAATAAGATAAATGAATAAGAAGTAAAAAATAGATAAATTTTAAGTAAAAATAAATAAATAAAAATAGAGTAAATAAATGATTAAAATAAAATAAATACACAAATTAAGTAAATATAATAAATAAAATAAATTAAATATAATTATTTAATTAAAATATATTAAAATAAAATAACTTAAAATAAAAGAAATTAGAGTAAATAAAATTAATAAATATATAAATAATTTTAAAAAAATTAATTAATTAAATTAAAATAAATACATTAAATAACATAAGTAAAATAAAATAAGTAAATAAATGATATTGAATAAAATAAATTAATTAATTAACAAAATAAATAGAATAAAATAAATTAAAATACAATAAATAAATAAATTAACAAAATTAAACAAATTAAATAAATTAATTAAAATAAGCAAACGAAAATAAATATGTAAATAAATAAATAAATAAATTAAAAAACAATATATATACATAAATTAAATAAGTAACTAAATATACCAAAATAAATTAATTCTATATATTAAAGAAATAAATAACCAAATAAATACATAAATAAATAAATTAATTGAAAACAAATTACTTAGATATATAAGTAAATTAAGTATATTAAATATAAATAAATAAATAAAATATAAATGAATAATTATATATAAATAAAATATAAATGAATAAATAATTAAATTAATTAAATAAATGAATGAATAAATAAATAAATATATAAATAAACCAATCAAATAAATAATATATATATATAAATTAATTAATTAAATTTAAATCTATTAATTCAATAAATGAAATATAAATAAATAAATGAAAAAAATAAATCAAAATAAATTAAGTATATTAAATGGAAGTAAAATATAAATAAAATATATAAATAAATGAATTAATTAAATATAAATAAATTTGATAAATAAATAAATATATAAATAAATTAAATAAGTTAAATATAATTAAATATACTAAAGATAAATAAATAAAATAAACTTTAAATAAATAAGTATATAAATAAATTAAATGTAAATAAATAAGTAAATTCAATTAAATTAAATTTAAGTGAATAAATAAATTAAATTAATTAAATAAATGAATAAATAAATAAAGTTAATAAATATAAATAAAATATAAATATACTGCATAGATAAATAAGTAATAAATAACCTAATTAAATATAAATAAATAAATTAATTAATTGATTAAATAAATTAAATATAAATAAATGATTAAATAGAATGAAATTAAATTTAAATAAATAAATAAAATAGATGAATAAATAAAAAAATGAAATATAAATAAATTAGATAAATGATTTATAATAATAATATATTTATTGAACACACTGTGTACATAAGTACGATTAAGTAAAGTTAGCATTGCTTGCATAGTGGGACAGTGTCAATGTTCTTTCTTTGCATTCGATGATGTGATACGTATCACAGGGTCCTCCACATACGGTGCACTGACATCCGTCGGTGGGCTGTGGTATCCCTTGCTTAGGCATATTCGGTGATGTAGTCCATGGGCTGTACAGATGGCGCAGGTGGTCCATTCGCTGTTCGTCATCGCTGAGGAGTCTATGGTTAATGTCTGTTGCTGTTTGTCGCCTGTCTTCCAGGAATCTGATGCTTTGTGGTGTTGGTACCAGTGGCGAAGCTACATTCATGCAACTGGGTATTCTAAAATTCATACCTTATATTTTTTTGTAGATAAACTCCAGTCGGCGTGTTTTTCGCTCTGCAAAGATGTCGATGATGCGTTCTTTGAAGAGGTCGTCCCTGGAAAGACTGTTTAACAAACCCTTCTCAATAGCCAGATTACTCAAATTGGTCAGTCTAGAATCTGACATGGAGTTCCTTAAAAATGTCTTAACTCTCTTCAATGCACTCATACTTCGTTCACTCGACGCAATAGATACAGGGAAGGTGAGAATCAGTCTTATGAGCCGCACTGTTTCTTGATAGATTTTTTCTAAGCCATTGTTCAAAAAATATTTCAGCAACAAACCTGCAGGCAAATGCTTTGTTTGGTCAGAATAAACGTTTGTGAGTTCATTTTGAAGCTGTTCACTGTCAAAGTATGGATAATTTTTTACCAATGCACTCAACTTAAGTAACGGAAACACTGATCTATAAGCAGGGAACTGTTTTTCATCGAGTAAGTCAACAAAATTAAAGCTTTTAAGATCTTCAAATCTCGATTCCATCTGTGTCACTATGGCATCATTATTTCAAAAGCTAGGACTTGTAGTGTCATAAATGATCCTGATCCTGCCTCATTGTTCAGCACCTTAGCATCTTTGATGCACTCCTCAACAGTTTCCTGATTTCTAAGAGATTTTACATTCGTTATAGCATATTTTACTTCATGATTGCAAATGCTGATATTTGATGTATACTTTATTTGCAACACACTGTATAAGTGGCCAATGTAAACAAATATTTTCTGATAAAAACACAACAAGAAAATGAAGGTTGGATCTTCTAATCTTCTTAACAAACCAACAGCGCCATTATAGGAATCTCCATCCCAGTCTTCATCATTGTCAATAATATGAGACATCGCTCTTCTTAGTTCCTGCAAGTGAGCAGCTATAGTTGCTGTAGCTCTAGAGTGATAATTCCAGCGCGTAGTGCTTGCTTGAGGGAGTTTGAAACCTGCCTCTCTTAAAAGCATAGATCTTTTTGAAGATTTACTGAAAAATGTGTGAAAGGCTGTCAAATCATAAACAAAGAGACGAACTTTCTTAATCGTTTTGGCACCATACAAAAGTACCAGATTAAGTCTGTGGGCGTAACAATGAATGAACATTGAATTAGGGCACTGCTGCATTAACCCCACCACGAGAGCCTGACATCACTGAAGCACCGTCATAAGTTTGACAGATGAGCTTATTTTCAACTTTGCTGTCTTTCATCACATTCAAGATAACAGTTGATAAACCTTCGACGGTTTTGTCTTTTGATACATCAAAGAATCCTAAAAACCGTTCTTGTACTGAATCGTTCACACAATAACGAAATATAACACTCATCTGTGATTTACAAGACACATCTAGTGTTTCATCTGCTTGAACTGACACGAATTCCGCCAAGTCTAATTCCTTCTGAATTGTTTCCTTGACTACTAATGTTGCACATTCAATTAATTCATTTTGGATTTCACTTGAAGTCCCTTTAAAGCCCGATATGGATTCCAACTTTTCTCTAACAAACTGCTCTTCTTGCGCAAGCATGTCCAATATTTCTAGGTAATTGCCTTTATTTTCTGACTGATCGCTCTCATCGTGTCCACGAAATGAGAGCTCTTGCTTTCCTAAGAAGCAGATGACTTGAATTAGTCTGCCAAGATATCGTCTATTGCGACTCACCATTTCGTTGTGCTTGAGACTCGAGAGCCGAGCCGCTTCTGATAGAGCATGCTCTATTCTGAGTTGTCCCAGAAGATGATATCGTTCTCAATTAAGAATATGTTTCTTAGAAATTTGATGTTTTCGTGCTCTACGATAGAAGCTTTTTCATACATGCAATCCCAGTTTCACTCCATTCTTTATTATCGCCTTCACCACCAAACAGAAGACAAACGTAACAATGCATCATGCCGGTCGTTACACTTGCTGTTAACCATTCATATTGCTCATACCACTGAGGCTGAAACTTACTTGACTGATGTTTATCACGCTGTACAATGTTTAGATGAGGTTTTGGTCTTCTCTCTTTCACTGCACATTTCTCTTCATAGGGCAACGAAGAAAATGGTCTTGATTTCAGATACACTATTAGATCACTACACTGATCCATGTTTTTAAACTCACAAACAAACATGAACTGAAATACCGCTCTCACTTCACTTCATCGCGTGGTTATTTAAAGACGCTGCTGCTAACCAATACAGTCATGCTCCTGCGTCGAAAAGTGTCATTAGAAAAAGTTCGTTTTCACGAAGTATTCTTTACCAACCGTTAAATGTATTTTCAATTTTCACGTTCGTTTCAGTAGCTAATCTAATTCGAATTCTATACTATAAGTGTATTCGTAGTACCGAAATACCGCACCCACAGTTGACTGAATAAAAACGAAAAGTGAATAATGGATGATACACGATAATAATGAACACAACTGCACTTTACGGAAACAGACCGACGAAAAATGAATACTGTCCTCTAGTATAAGTATTGCAGATCTTTTTGTCACTTGTGAGGAAAGAGGACGTTAGCAAGCGAGCCTTTATGGTGATGGTCCTGTGCAGGATTGGGTCAAGCAAAGGGACTCGGGTAGACAAGGGAGGAACATTGACACCAAGGAAAGTATACTCACTTGCTTAGAAGAAATCGACCTGTAGGCGAGACGCCTCCATTACTTTTAAACTAAAATACAGTAGGTCTACTAAAAGAGGATGAACAAGAGAGATCGTTCTTAATGTATAAAATTTTATGAGGAAATAACCAGAATAGTAAAAAATAAGTAGCAGATGCAAACAAGATGTCTAACAAATGTGAAGGCCACACCTGTGGAGTAACGGTAGCGCATCTGGCCGCGAAACCTGGTGGCCCGGGTTCGATTCCCGGGGCAAATTACTTGGTTGAGGTTTTTTCTGGGGTTTTCCCTCAACCCAATATGAGCAAATGCTGGGTAACTTTCGGTGCTCGACTCTGGACTCATTTCACCGGCATTATCACCATCTCATTCAGACGCTAAATAACCTAAGATGTTGATAAAGCATTGTAAAATAATTTACTTAAAAAATAAGAAAAACAAAGGTGAAGAGGATTTTGCCTGAACAAAAATAACATGAAGCTGAAGGATTATCAGGGAAGAAACGTCAATGCAAAAGACCGCTATTGATATTGACGACTTTGACAAATGGAGATCATAATAATAACAAAATACAATGAAAGCAGTAGTGATAGTGTTGTGGAAAAAATTTCTAACAATAACAATAAACTCACAGTCTGCAACGTTTTATTAGATTTGGTTTTCTTAACTTATTGGCATTATATGACTATTTACACGAGTTCTGAGTGTACTTCTACTGTCACGGCGTTTGGCAGGATGGTGTCTGTAGGGGGTTGCAGCTGGTTGGGAGACATACAAATTGGACAGTGACTCGCTTCTTTGTTTAACATTTAAAATTTCAGGGGCCAAAAAGATCTGCGATACTTTTTTTTATACCATAATTTCTCACACACTGACAGACTGCAGCTTTGCCAACCATGGCCGAATTCGGCTAAACGTAGCTTTTAGCAGAATGGTCGCAGTCGAATGGCAAAGTGTAGCCGAATGAGATTCGATCGAATGACCATTTGTGAATACTCGATTTTATTTGTAAACACGTTCTTCTATCAAATTTTATTTTCTCACATTCTAATAACCATAAGAAGTTTCTCGCTTCCTCAAAAAAATTACGAAAACATAATAGAAAATTTAAGTTAGGACTGAATTCCGGACACTGCGACCATTATTTATGGCAAGGAAAACTTTATTGTTTTCAGTTTCCTTTTCCTGTTATGTGAATTGAGCCCATTGTTTAATGGTCAATTCCTGGATTCGTGAATTCGCCGACACCTGACAGTGTCTTTGTTGGGAGTCGACTATGCAACAAAAATGAACTGGCCCTAAATTAATTAATGACATTTCCAACACATCCGCCTTCGAACATTGTAACTATAGCATAGGTCATAGATTCTGGTTATTACTCTGTGAATGTGTGTTGCTTCATTTTGGTATTTGTAGCTGAATTTCGGACCTTTGTAGCAGACTCACTAGTATTAAGGTTGGTAACGCTGAATGACACGTCCGGAGCATGTCCAGAGTCTAGGCTCTTTCCAGACTTCACAGCACACGGTTTAGCATTAGTGACGTATGCAAGCACTCCGCTTGGCGCATGCGCATATGCTTTCTCTATCAGCTGCAGCGAGCCTGATTTGAAGCAGTCTCCTCATTCAGTGAGTGTATAACTCATTGGTGAGTAGCCATAATGTAGTTGTGCGCTGGTCCCGCGCCGAGGAGCTGGCGTCAATCCTTCCGTAACTAGAGAGCGTAATACCGAAAACTAGAGATTTCATTTACTTATACCAATGGAAACAGGAAAATGAAAATGCGCTTATTTCTTGAAAATCCCATGGGTATTCTAAGGCTCACAGATTACCCTTCAGCTTCGCCCCTGGTTGGTACCAGGCTGTGAGTTGCCATCAGGTCCCCTATGAAGTAGGTTGTGTCTGCTAAGATATATGCTATTCTGCTTTGCGTGTATTTTGAGATGCAGAGCGTTCTTTTCAGGTAGGCTGCTTTGACTCTCTCCAGCCGTTTGAGATTAGAGTACGTGAGGTGGTTCCATAAATAAATAAATTAAATAGATTAAATATAAATTAATAAATAAATTACATTAAATTAAATTTAAATAAGTAAATAAATAAATTAAATAAAATAATAAATAAACAAATAAATAAAATAATTTATTAATTAAACAAATTAAATGTAAATAAATAAATAAGATAAATATATAAATAAATGAATTAAACAACTTAAATATAAATAAATTAATTAAATATAAATAAATAAATAAAATATTAGTAAAATAAATAAATAAAATTGAATATAAATAAATAGAGTTAATTTAAATTCAAATAAATAAGTAAATTAATTAATTAATTAAGTTATATATAAATAAGTGCATACATAAATAAAATAAAAATAAATAAATCAAATAAATTAAATAAATAAATAAAATAACATTAAATTTAAAAATTTAAATAAATGAATAAATATATAAATTAAATGAAGTTAAATTTAATTTAATTAATTGTAAATAAGTAAATCAATAAACAAGTTGATAAAATTAAATACATTAGAATAAAATTAATGTAAGTTTTATATATTTATTTCTTCTATATAGAATATTGATAACCACATGAAAGAACTGTTTACATTGGCAACCAGTATTATAATGTTGTCATGAATGAAATTGACGTTAATCCATGTACATCCACATCTTTTGTTAATTCTTCAAACAGAATAAAGTGTACCATTTGTAATAAACATTTTACAAAAAGAGGTATTCACATACCTTAAGTCCATCTGAAGATCAATTAACTGTAATGGGCTTCGCAGATGATATTGTTATCATTGGTAAAGACAAAAAATCCTCTTTAACACTCTTCAATCACGCAGTTCAACAATTCCATGAAATCGGACTAGATATTAACATTAACAAGTGTAAAGGCATGTGTATTAAAAAGGGTCAGCTGTTTGAAGAAAATTTCAACATCTCGTCTGGAAATGAAATAGCTGGTTTGCAAAAAGGTGACTTCATTCGCTATCTAGGAGTCAATTTTTATGACGAGATTAATTTTGATCAACTTTCAATATTGACTTAAATTAAGAACAAACGTAGAATTGCTTATTTCTTCACCATACTTATAAGCGGATCAAAAATACATCATTAACACCTCAATCTGTCCTAGACTACAGTAATATATAATATTTCAGACAGAGCTTCCAAAAAAAGTTTGTAATAAATTCATTGTGGATGCAAATATTATGATAAGGCGTGTGCTGAAAGAAATATTGCAACTGCCTAACGACCTTCCTATATATATGTTGCATACACACACAAAATTCAAGGGATTAGATTTATTTTGTTCAGCATGGGAATTATACTTACAACATATAAATGCATGTAAGATATTGCTTAAATCAAATAATTCCTTCCTACATGCTACAAGGCAATTAACCCAAGAAATTACATCCAGTCTCACAGCACTCAATATCCCCGAATCACAAAATATTTTAGACAAATACGGCACTGTAGATACGCAAAGGTACGGCAAGTACAAAGATAAAAAGCGTTTGAGAACTGGAGCCAGAAAAACATAAAGGCAAAGGCGTGCTCTGATACCAACAATATACCCCGGCCAATAAGTGGATCCGGAATCACAAGGGTCTTTCCTGTAGTGAGTGGAGGGAAGCAATCAAGATGAATGCGAACGTATCAGCTGTGCGTAGTGTACCTGGCAGGTCTTCGGGCAGTAATCTCTGTCGACGTTGCGACAGGGAGGTTGAAACTCTTGCCCATGTCCTGAGGGACCTATCCACACGGTGAACTTCTACGAAATACGGGGCATCATACAGTAAGATCTATAATAGCAACTGCCTTAAGGAACAAAGGCTATTCAGTATATGAAGAAGTACACGGCATATCCAGTGAGGGCAGTAATCGAAGAATCGACATAATTGCATTTAAATCCCCCTCTCTTGAAGGTTACATCATAGACCCTACTGTGAGATTCCAATCGCACGAACACCAGCCAGAAGAAGTACATGAGGAAAAAAGGAATATATATGAACCTTCCATCAGTTTTTATAAGGACAAATACCATCTGGAATCCCTCGTCATTACGGGACTAATGATAGGAGCCGGTGGGACCATACCACGGTTCCTAGTCGACTTCTGTAAATCTTTTGGCCTGCATAAAAATATTTTAAGATATCTAACAATTGCAGCACTCAAAGGCTCAATAGCTATTTTCAGGCATCATACATATGGACCAGGACTAATTCGCATCTCCTTGACGTTACTTCGTTTAATATCATGTGTTTCAATATAATTCAAATTGTTTATTTTTCACTCTAACAACAATTTATCACTAAGCCTCAAGGCATTGTATCATGGTACTCTTTGTCGATGGCAACCTGTAGTGGTTTACTGGAAGGAATTAAATCAATCAAGTAAATAAATAATGTAATTGATCAAAATAAGTAAATAACTATATAAGCGAATTAATTAAATTTAAATAACCTACCACATTTTGCCCCAATTATCACCAACTCACCCTAAGTTCCGCTAAAGTACCCCAAGTTACCC
The DNA here is from genome assembly GCF_040183065.1 of Periplaneta americana. Lineage (NCBI taxonomy): Eukaryota > Metazoa > Arthropoda > Insecta > Blattodea > Blattidae > Periplaneta > Periplaneta americana. Next base: position 182,669,452 of record NC_091131.1, read on the forward strand.
TAAATTATCCTGAATTACCCAATTTCCCAATGTACCTCAAAATTATCTTATGTTAACCTAAGTTCCCCTAAATTACACAAAGTAACTGTAAGTTACAATAAATTTAAAAAAATTAGCTTAACTTACCATAAATTCCCCTGAATTACCCCAAATTAAATATGGTTCTTATAAATTACGTCAAATTACCCCAAGGTACTCCAAGTTACCCCAAAATACTCCACATTACCCCATTTTACCACAAATGACCCCAGTTACCCTAAGTGTCCCCAGATTAACCGAAATTACCCCAAGTAACCCAAATTACACAAAGTTCCCCAAATTACCACAAATTACCCCCAGTTACCCCAAATTACTCCAAGTTACAATACATTACTCCAAATTATCCTACATTACTCCAAGTTACCCCAGGTTACCCCATATTACATCAACTTACTCCAAATTAACCCAATTTACCCCAAGTTACCTCAAATTACCCCATGTTACTCCAAATTACCCCCAAGTTACACCAAATTACCCCACGTTACCGCAAATTACACTGTTACCCCAGTTATCTCAAATTACTACAAATTACCACAAGTTACACCAAATTACCCCACGTTACCCCAAATTACAGCTTGTTACCCCAAATTACACCAAGTTAACACAAATTACCCAAAATTATACCAAGTAACTGCAAATTACCCTCACGTTAAGACCAAATTAACACAAATTACCCCAAGTTATTACAAATTACACCAAGTAACCCAAAATTACCCCAAGTTACCCTAAGTTACCCCAAATTATCTCAAGTTAACCCAAATTACTCCAAGTTACCCCATATTACCCCACGTTACCCAAATTACCCCAAGATGCCCCATGTTACCCCAAGTCACAACAACTTACCCAAAGCTACCCTAAATTACCCCATATTACTCCAAATTTCACCAAGTTACCCCAAATTACAAGTTACGCTCAAATTTCCCAAAGTTACCCAAATTTCCCCAAATTATAAAAAATTACACCAAGTTACCCCAAATTACCCAAAGCTACCCCAAATTGCACTAAGTTACCCATAGTTACCCCAAGATACTCCAAGTTACCCCAAATTACCCCAAGTCACAACATATTACCCAAAGTTACCCCAAATTACCCCAAAAATACTCAAAGCTACCCCAAATTATCCAACGTTACCCAAATTTACTCCAAATTACCCCAAGATGACCCATGCGACCCCAAATTATCCCAAGTCACAACAACTTACCCAAAGTTACCGTAAATTACCCCATGTTACTCCAAATTTCACCAAGTTACCCCAAATTAAAATTTACGCCCAAATTTCCCCAAGTTACCACAAATTACACAAAAATTTACCACAAATTATACAAAGTTATCCAAATTTCCCCAAATTATAAAAATTACACCAAGTTGCCCCACATTATCCCAAGTTACCCAAAGTTACCCCACAACCCCAAGATGCCCTAAGTTACCCCATATTACCCAAGTCACAACATATAACCCAAAGTTACCCAAAAATTACCCCAAAATACTCCAATTTACCCCAAATTACCCCAAGTCACAACAAAATACACAAAGATACCCCAAATTAACCCATGTTACCCCAAGTTACCTCATGTTACCCCATGTTTCTCCAAATTACCCACAAGTTACCCCATTTTACCACAAATGACCCCAGTTACCCTAACTTTCCACAGATTAACCGAAATTACCCCAAGTTACCCCAAATGACGCTAAGTTCCCCAAATTACCACAAATTACCCTGTAAACCAAAATCACTCCAAGTTACCCTACATTACTCCAAGATACGAGTTACCCCAGGTTACCCCAAATTTCACCAACTTACTCAAAATTATCCCACGTTACCCCAAATTATCCCAAGATACCCCAAATTACCCCAAGTTACCTCAAATTACCCTATGTTACTCCAAATTACCCCCAAGTTACACCAAATTACCCCACGTTACCACAAATTACACTGTTACCCCAGTTATACCAAATTACTACAAATTACCACAAGCTACACCAAATTACCCCAAGTTACCCCAAATTACAGCATGTTACCCCAAATCACACCAAGTTAACCCAAATTACCCAAAATTATACCAAGTAACTGCAAATTACCCACAAGTTACGCCCAAATTAACCCAAATTACACCAAGTTATCACAAATTACACCAAGTAACCCAAAATTACTCCAAATTACCCCAAGTTACCCTAAATTACCCCAAGTTACCCCAAATTATCTCAAGTTAACCCAAATTACTCCAAGTTATCCCATATTACCCCACGTTACCCAAATTACCCCAAGATGCCCCATGTTACTCCAAGTCACAATAACTTACCCAAAGCTACCCTAAATTACCCCATGTTACGCCAAATTTCACCAAGTTACCCCAAATTACAAATTACGCCCAAATTTCCCAAAGTTACCACAAATTACATAAAGTTACCCAAATTTCCCCAAATTATAAAAAATTACACCAAATTACCCAAAGTTACCCCAAATTACCCAAAGTTACCTCAATATACTCAAAGTTACCCCAAATTACCCCAAGTCACAACATATTACCCAAAGTTACCCCAAATTACCCCAAGTCACAACATATTACCCAAAGTTACCCCAAATTACCCCAAACTAATCCAAGTTACCCCAAATTATCCAACGTTACCCAAATTTACTCCAAATTACCCCAAGATGACCCATGCGACCCCAAATTACCCCAAGTCACAACAAATTACCCAAAGTTACCGTAAATTACCCCATGTTACTCCAAATTTCACCAAGTTACCCCAAATTAAAATTTACGCCCAAATTTCCCCAAGTTACCACAAATTACACAAAAATTTACCACAAATTATACAAAGTTACCCAAATTTCCCCAAATTATAAAAAATTACACCAAGTTACCCCAAATTACGCAAAGTTACCCCACATTACCCCAAGATACCTTAAGATACCCCATATTACCCCAAGTCACAACATATTACCCAAAGTTACCCCAAATTACCCCAAAATACTCCAAATTACCCCAAATTACCCTAAGTCACAACAAAATACAAAGATACCCCAAGTTACCCCATGTTACCCCAAATTACCCCCAAGTTACCCCATTTTACTACAAATGACCCCAGTTACCCTAAGTTTCCCCAGATTAACCGAAATTACCCAAAGTTACCCCAAATTACCACAAATTACCCTGTAAACCAAAATCATTCCAAGTTACCCTACATTACTCCAAGATACAAGTTACCCCAGGTCACCCCAAATTTCACCAACTTACTCCAAATTATCGCAAGTTACCACAAATTGTCCCAAGATACCCCAAATTACCCCAAGATACCTGAAATAACCCCAAATTACCCCATGCTATCCCAAATTACCCCAAGTTACGCCAAATTACCCCAAGTTACCACAAATTACACCAAGTTACCCCAAATTAACACAAATTACCCCAAATTACAAAAAGTTACCCTAAGTTACCTCAAATTACATTACGTTACCCGAATTACACCCAAGTTACCCCAATTTACACCAAGTTACCTCAAATTTACTCTACGTTACCCCACCCCAAACTACCCCACAATAAACGTTCTCCGAAGTTAGTTCACGTTACAACCCCAGCTCAAATCACGTAACTCAAATCACCATAAAAACTATAAATAGGCCTACCCTTAATTTTTTCAAGTATTAACTTTTGAAAATAAAAGACAAAAAAAAAACTTTGCTTTTGAACAAAAAATTAATTTAATAAACAAATTATTGAAAAGTTTAAAAAAAGTATGTCAAAATAAGAAAAATTGAAAAAAATTGCAAAAATTGATCGGTTAAAAGAATTAAAAAAAAAAATGGAAAAATAAAAATAAAGAATTGTTTTCAATAAAAATTTTGAAAAAAAAATAAAAAAATGAAAAAAAGGAAAAAATCAACAAAGAGATTTTTAAAAAATAATTCTTAAAAAAAAAGTTAAAAAAAATTTAAAAAATGTAATACTTCAGAAACAAATTTCTGACAAGAAAATTAAACGAAGTAAAAACAATAAAAGAGAGAAATGAAAGTATAAAAAAATTGAAAAATTAAAAAAAGAGCATAGAAGAAAACAAAAATAAGGAAAAAAAAAATTGAAAAATATTTTAAAAACAATGTTTAAAAAAAAAGTTGAAAATAGGAACCGAAAAAAAAATTAAAAGAAATCCTGAAAAAAAATAAGAAGAAACAGAATTTAAAAAAAGTCTGCCAAAAATAAGAAAAAAAAAATTGAAAATAAGAAAAAAATATAAAAAAAATACTTTGAAAAGTTATACAAAAATTGAAAAAAAAAATGAAAACAAACCAAAAAATGAAAAAAAAAAGTTTCACAAAATGAAACGAAAAAAATCTATAAATTAAACAAAATTAAAAGAAGTTTTGAAAAATGAAAAGAATAACAAAAATAAAAATTGAAATCAAATAAAAAAAAACTTATTTTTGATTTTAAATGTTGAAAATATTTTTTCTATAATTTTTCATTTTTTTATTTATTTTTTCTCCTATTGTTAATTTTTTTTCTTTTTCTGATAGACATTTTTTGTTCCTTTTTATTTTTTTCATCTTTTTTTAAACATTTCTTTTCGAGAGTTTTTTTTTTCAATTTTTATTATATTTGTTTTCTTGAGGTATCTTGGGGTAATTTGTGGTTATTTGGTGTAAGTTGAGGTAATTTGGAGTAACATGGTGTAATTTGGGATAACATTGGGGTAATTTCGGGGACTTAGAGTATCTTGGGGTAACTTGGTGTAACTTTGGATAATTTGTTGTGAAATGGGGTAATTTGGGATAACTTGGAGCATCTTGGTGTAATTTGGGGTAACTTTGTGTAACTTGGGGTAATTTGGAGCAACTTGTAATTATTTATAATTTCTGGGTAATATGGGTTAATTCTGGGTAATTTGGGCTAACTTGGGGCATCTTGGGATAATTCTGGGTAAATTTGGGTAACGTGGGGTTATTTGGGGTAAATTAGAGTAATTTGGGGTAACGTGTGATAATTTGGGGTAACTTTGGGGTAATTTGGGGTAACTTTGGGGTAATGTGGGGTAACTTATGGTAACTTGGGATAATTTGGTGTAATTTTGGTTAACATGGTTTAATTTGTGATAACATGGGGTAATTTGGTGTAATTTGGAGTTACGTGGGGTAATTTGGGGTAACTTGTAGTAGTTTGGGATAACTTGGGGGTAATATGGGGTAACTTGCGGTAATTTGGGGTAATTTGGGGTAACTTCGGGGAATTGGAGGTAATTTGGTGTAATTTGGGGTAACTTAGGGTAATTTGGGATAACTTGGGTTAATTTTGGCATAACCGGGTAATTTTGGGTAACTTAGTGTAATTTGGAGTAACTTAGGGTCATTTTCGGTAAATTTATATATTTATTTATTTATATTTAATTATTTTAATTAATTAGTTTATTTTATTAATTAACTTTATATTGTTTTTATTTGTATGTATTTATTCTCTATTACTCTATTTTAATTAATTCATTTATTTTAATTTTATTTATTTATTTTATTTTTTTATTAAATATTTTATTTATTTATTCTATTTTATTTATTTTAATTTATTTTATTTTATTTATTTTAATTAATTCATTTAATTTATTTGTTTGTTTTAATTCAATATATTTACTTATTTTCATCTATTTCATTAATCCATATTTATTTTATTTCACTTTATTTATATCCCTTAATTAATTTTATTTATATTAATTTATTTTGTTTTAATTAATTTTATTTATTTATTTTAACTTACTTTGTTTAATTAATTAATTTTAATTTTATTTATTCAGTTATTTTATGTATTTAATTAATTTTATTCAATTTATTGCATTTAGTAATTTTTTTATTTTTAGTGTATTTATTTCATTGATTTTATTCAACTTATTTCATTTATTTTATTTGTTTATTTTTTATTTCATTTAATTTGATTAATTTGTTTATTCTATTTATTAATTTAATGTAATTTTTTTATTTAACTTCTTTAATTCAATGTATTTTTAATTTATTTATCTTATTTGATTGATTAATTTACTAATTTTTTATATTATTTAATAAACTATTTTATTTATTTAATTTATATTACTTAATATATTGAATTTAATTTATTTAATTAATTTATCTATTCATTTTATTTACTTTAATTTATTTTTATGTTATATTTTTATTTATTAATTTTAATTTATTTTAAATTATTTTATTATTCATTTATTTTATTTAATTTTTTTACTTTATTTTATTGACTATATTTTACATTATTTTGATTTATTTTATTTATTCTAATTTATTCTATTTTAATTTATGTTATTTATTTTATTTATTTTCTTAATTTTATTTATTTCAATTGAATTTATTTGTACATGTTATTATTTTTTTAATTTATTTTATTCATTTCTTTAAATTAATTAATTGATTTATTGGTACACGCCTACTGTCCCGTACCGGCGATCCTAGATGTATCAATTTCCTTCGTCAACGCATTGGAATAGCGGTTCAGCGAGGGAATGCTGCCTCCATCCTGGGATCATTTCCTAACTCTATTTCGGTAGAAGAGATCTTTCTCATTTAATGTGTAGCGTACCTGCTTGAGCACGGGTAGAAAGTTCGCAAGAACAAAACTTCCACGAAGAAAGGAGAGAGGATGTCCGATCTTTAATGAAGCCATGGTCGAGAATATCCACAAGGCGAGGTGCTCCCCATCGGCAACATGAAGATCAACTCTATGTCTGAGTTACAACGGCTGGCCGGCGCCAAGAGCATGGGCGATGCGGAATGCCCCACGCTGCTGGACATCGAGATCTGCAGCGAGCAGGACGACCCCAGGCAGCGCCCCAACTTCGGCGTCAAGTGCAAGATCTTCGAACTGGACGCTTGCCAAGGCATCGGAAAGGTGTGTCTGGTGTACCTTCACAAGAGCGAGTGCGAATCCGATCTAAAACGAGAGGACCCCAAGATCTGGCTGCTGGACAGAAGTTTCGAGTGGCACTACCTGGCTGCAGACTTCACGCAGTACTTCCGCATGATGCTGGTACACCAGGGTCTCCCCCAGTGGCAGTTCAAATTCACGCCCATGGACCATTATTATGAAATTAGTTTATTGATTTATTTATTTATCTATTTTAATTTATTTATTATGTTTATTTTATTTTTATTTATTAATTTAAGTAATTAATTTATTTATCTATTTTAATTAATTAATTTAGTTTTATTTATTTTATTTTAATTTATTTAATTAATTAATTTATTCATTGTAACTTAATTAATTTATTTTAATATAATTAATATGAATTATTAAATTGATTTAATTTAATTTAGTGTATTTAATTATTTTATTTATTCAAATCATTTTAATTACTTAATTAATTTATTAATTTAATTTATTTTAAATTATTTTATTTTAATTTTTATTTATTTATTTTATTTTTATATTTATTTTATATAATTTAAATATTTTATTAATTTCTTTATATTATTTCATTTATGTATTTTATTTTATTTACATATTTTATTAATTAATTTATTTGTATTATTTACTTTAATTTATTTCATTTATTTTATTTACGTTAATTTATTTAATATTAATTTATTTTATTTTTTTATTTATATAATTTATTTTATTTTATTAATTTTTTATTTTATTTTAATTAACTTATTTAATTTAATTTATTTATTGTAATTCAAATATTTATATTCAATTTTTAATTTAATTTATTTTATTTCTTTATTTATTTTAGATTATTTATTTTAATTTAATTATGTATTAATTAATTTATTCAATTTATTATATTTATTTCATTTTGTTTCACTTTAATTTATTTTCATTTATATATTTAATTTGTTTATTTAGTCTATTTTATTTATTTACTTATTTTAAGTGACTAATTTTAATTTATTTATTTTATTTTAATGTATTGTATTTAATTTTTTTATTTTAATTTATTTCATGTGTTATTTATTTATATTATTTATTTGATTTAATTTATTTTATATAATTGATTTAATTTATTTGTTTTTTATTTTATTTTATTTATTCATTTTTATTAAATTTATTTATTTATATGATTCCATATATTTTATTCAATATCTTTAAGTAATTAATTATTTAATTTATTTTATTTTATTGATTTTAATTTATTTTAATTTCATTTATATTTTTTTATTTATTTTATTTCTTTATTTAGTTACTTTAATTTGTGTTATTTTAATTTATTTAATCTATTTTATTATTTATTAATTTGATTATAAAATGAATTAATTAATTTATTTCAGTTAAAAAAATTTATTTATTTATATTTATTGATTTACTTTATTTCAATATAGTTAATTTAATTTTCTTACTTTAATTTAATATATTTAATTTTAATTAATATATTTATTAAAATGGACTTAATTGATTTAGATGGTTTATTTATTCAATTTATTTTATTTTATTAATGAATTTATTAATTTTTTAATTATCTTACTTTAAATTATTTTATTGTAATTTTTATTTACTTATTTATTTTATTTTGTTTATTTATTTAAATTATTTATTTTAATTTTATTTATTTTATTTCAGTTATTTATTTTATTTAATTATTTATATATTTTATTGTATTTCTTTAAATAAATAAATAATTTAATTATGTTATTTATCTTGACTTATTTTACTATAGTTAATTAATTCGTTTATTAAATGTATTTTATTTTTATTTATACATTTCTTTTAATTAATTAATTAATTTTTTAAATTTATTTCTTTTAATTAATGAATTAATTTATTAACTTTAGTTCACTTTATTTATTTATTTGAATTTATTTATTTATCTTATTTAATTTATTTTATTCAATTTCTTTAAATAAATAGTTGATTAATTAATTCATTTATTTTATTTTATTTATTTTTTCAATTAATTTATTTTACTTTTATTTATTTATATAATTTATTTTATACCTCATAATTTATTATAATTAATGTATCTATTCATTTTTATTTATTTACTTATTTGAGTATTTTATTTTGATTAATTTTATTTCATTTAATTTCCTTCAATAAATAATTAATTAATTTACATATTTATTCAATTAATTTTAATTTATTTTACTCCAATTCATTTCATTTCATTTAAGTTATTTATTTATATTAGCTTATTTTATTTTAATTGATTAATTAATTAATTTAATTTAATTCATTTAAACAATTATATTGCATTTATTTTTTATTTTTACATAATTTATATTATTTTAATTTATCGATTTAGTTATTTATTTCATTTAATATATTTATTTTATGTAATTTATTTATATTCATAGATTTCATTTAATTAATTTTTTATTCAATTAATTTATTTTAATTTATTTATTTTTTCAATAAATATATTTATTTACTTATTATAATTGAATATAATTAATGTATTTATTTATGTTTATTTATTGTCTTATGTATTTTATTTCAATTAATTTAATTTATTTATTCATTTCAATTTATTTATTTTAGTTAAATTATTTAGAAATTTATTTAATTAATTTTATTTTATTTATTCTATTTTATTTATTTTTTATTTATCTTTTTTAATTCATTTTATTCGATTTATTGATTTATTTTATTTTCTTTTATTATAATTTATTTATTTGACTTATTTTATTTTTAATTATTTCATTTAATTTATTCATTAATTTAATTCATTTATTTTATTTAATTAATCTATTTTACTAATTTATTTTGCTGATTTAGTTATTTATTTCTTTATTTATTTAATTTATTCATTTTAATTGAATTTATTTAATTATTTTATTTATTTATTTTATTTTAATGTCTTTATTTATTTTATTGATTTATTTAATCGTTTAATTAATCAATTAATTTATTTTATTTATTTGATTTTTCTTTTACTTCAAATTATATAATTTTAATTTATTTATTTATTTATATAATTTAATTTATTTTTATTTAATTTATTTAATCTATTTACTTAGTTATTCTTATTATTCATTTAAATAATTTTATTAAATTTATTGTATTTATTTATTTTTCTTATTTTTTGTTTATTAATTTAGTCTACTTTATTTTACTTTATTTTATTTAATTGATTTATTTTTTATTTAATATGATTTATTTAATTAATTAATTTTATTTATTTATTTAACTGAATAAATGTATTTTATTTAATATATTTTATCTAATTTGGTTATTTAATTTAATTACTTGGTTTCATTTATTTTATATCATTTATTTTATATATTCTTATAGTTATTTATTTTAATTAATTTATTTATATAATTTATTTTATTCTTATTTTATTTATTTATTTATTATATTTAACTTATTTTTTGTTATGTTATTTATTTATTTCAATTTAATTTAATTATTTTATTCAATTTTTTAATATAATTTATTTTATTTTTTCTAATGTATCTTTTTGAATTTATTTTTTACTTAATTTAAATGGAATTTATTTTAATTTATTTAATATATTTCATTTATTTATGTACTTCATTTATTTTATTCATTTTACTTAATATATTTAATTTAATTTATTTAATTTATTTATTTACTGTATTTACTTTAATTTATTTCGTTTTATTTTATTTTATTTCACTTATTTATTTACTTAATTTAATTAATCTATTTTAATTATCTGATATATTCCTTTAGTTATTTATTTTAATTTTTTGATGTATATAATTTAGTTTATTTTATGTTATTTATTTCAATTCAATTTATTTGTTTCATTTAATTTTTTAATTTAATTTATTTGATTTATTCTAATTTATTTTATTTTACATTATTTTATTTTAAGTATGTAGTTAATTTTATATTTAAGTAATTAATTTATTTTAACTTATTTATTTCAATTTAATTATTTATTAATTGATTAAAATAATTATATTTTATTTTATCTATTATAATTTCTGTTATTTTACTTTTTTTAATTATTGGTTTTTTTATTTTAATTTTGTTTTGTTATAATTTAGTTACTTAATTGATTTTTATTTTCTTATTTAATTTAATTTATTCATTTATTTATTTTAATTAATTTATATTCATTTATTTTATTTTAATTAATTTATTTATTTTGTGTTATTAATTTATTTTATTATTTTTTTAGCTGTTTTATTTATATATTTTATTTATTTATCATGACTTATTTTATTTTAATTTTTTAGTTTATTTTATTTTTATTTATTCATTTAATTAATTCATTTATTTTAATATATTTCTTTTAATTTATTTATTTTAATTCATTTGTTTTAATTAATGAATTAATTTATTTTAATTAATTTAATTTAACTTAATTATTTATTTATCTGATTTATTTATTTAATTTATTTCATTCAATTTCTTTAAATAAATATTTATTTATACAATTTATTATAATTAATGTATTTATTAATTTCTATTTATTGACTTATTTATGTATTTTATTGTAGTTAATTTAATTTCATTATTTTATTTATTAATTTAATTTTATTTCATTTAATTTCCTTAAATAAGTAATTCATTAATTTACCTATTTACTTAATTAAATTAAATTTATTTTATTCTAATTTATTTGATTTAATATAAGTTATTTATTTATTCATTTCAACTTATTTTATTTTAATTGATTAATTAATTTAATTTAATTTATTTAAACAATTTTATTGCATTTATTTTTTATTTTCACTTCATTTATTTTAATTTATTTAATTTTCATTTATTGATTTAGTTATTTATTTAACTATATTTATTATTTATTTTATGTAATTTATATTTTATTTTATTTATTTTAATTCAGTTTTTTTACTTATTTTATGTATTCTTTTAGTTATTTATTATTAATTAATTTTCTTATACAATTTATTTTAATTAACTTATTTTATGTCATGTTATTTTTATATATTATATTGAATTTCTTTTATAATTATTTAATTTTTATAATTTATTTATTCTATTTTATTAATTTATTTAGTTTATTTAATTTTTATTTTTTTAATCAATTTATTTAGTTGAATTAAATTTATTTATTTATTTTATTTATATATTTAATTTATTTAATTTAATATATTAATTCATTTATTTTAATTAATTAATTAATTTTTATTTACTTATTTTATTTTAATTAATTTAATTTATCTTATATAATTTACATAATTTATTTTAAGAATTTATTCACCTTATTTATTTATTTATTTAATTTATTAATTTTAATATAATGCATATATTTTATTTATTCATTTAACTTATTTTATTCAATTTCTTTAAATAAATAACTAATTAATTTATTTATTTATTTAATTTATATTAATTTATTTTGTTTTAATTAATTAATTACGTAATTTATTCGTTTTATTTATTTGTATTTATTTATTATAATTTAATTTATTTAATTTAATTTATTTATTTTAATTTTATTTATTTAATTACTTTAATTTATTTAGTCTTAATTAATTAATTAAATGTAATTTAATTATTTTATTAATGTTTTTTTTATTTAATAATGTATGTTATTTAATTTATTTAAATAATTTTATTCAATTTATTGGATTTATTTATTTTTCTTATTTTTTGTTTATTTATTTATTTTTATTTATTCTATTTTAATGACTTAATTTATTTATGTTATTTATTTAATTCAATACATATTATTTTATATATTTTTATTCAATTAATCTATTTTAATTGATAATGTATTTTATTTCTTTAATTTATATTGCTTAATATATTTAATTTAATTTAATTTAATTTATTAATTTCATTCACTTTAATTTATTTTATTTTATTTCATTTCATTTATTTTATTTATTTTATATATATTCTTTTAGTTTATGTTATTTATTTATTTTAATTTAATTTAATTATGTAATTAATTTATTTATTTTATTTATTTATTTTATTTCATTGTTTATTTAATTTAATTCATTTAATTCATTTATTTACTTTATTTATGAATATAATTTACTTTATTTTATTTTATTTATTTTATTTAATAGATGTTATTTAATTTATTTTATTTTATTTTATTAATTTTATTAATTGATTTATTTAATTTATTTACTTATTGCCTTCAATTTATTTTGTTTTATTTTATTTTATTTACTTATTTTTTTAACTAAATTAATTTCTTTCATTTATTTGATATATTCTTTTGGTTATTTATTTTAATTAATTTATTTACATAATTTATTTTATTTATATTTCATTTATTTATTTCAATTAATTATTTTATTATTTATTTTAATTCAATTAATTTTATTTATTCTAATTTATTTTATTTTATTTTATATATGTATTTCATTTTTATATTTAATTTATTTATTCATTTTTATTTATTTAATTTAATTTAATTATTAATTAATAAATTTTATTTTATTTATTCCATTTTATTTATTTTAACTTATATTATTTTAATTCACGTTATTAGATTTATTTTATTTACTTATTTATTTTCATTTCCTTTATTAGAATTTATTTATTTCATTTAATTTATTTATGAATTTAATTTAATTAATTCATTTATTTAATTTAATTAATTAATTTATTTATTTTAATTTATTAAATTAAATTAATTAATTTTATTTAATTAATCTATTTTATTAATTTATTTTGCTGATTTAGTTATTTATTTATTTAGGTTATTCATTTTAATTCAATGTATTTAATTATTTTATTTATTTATTTATTTTAATTTAATTAATTTATTTATTTTATTGATTTAATTAATCAATTAATTTATTTGATTTCTTTATGTATTTAATTTATTTAATTTATTTTTCTGATTTATTTATGTAATTGAATTGATTTTATTTGATGTATTCTTCTAATTATTTCAATTTATTTAATTTTAATTAATTTATTTATTTATCTATTTATGTAATTGATTTCATTTAATTAATTAATTAATTTTTATTTAATTCGATTTATTTAATTAATTAATTCTATTGATTTATTTAACTTAATATATTCATTTTATATTATTTAATATTTTTTTATCTAATTTGCTTATTTAATTTAATTTCTTTCATTTATATGAGTTTAAATATTTAATTAATCAATTTATTTATTTTAATTACTTTATTTTATTTTATTTCATTTATTTATTTTATTTATTTGATTTATTTTATTTACTTATTTTATATATTCTTATAGTTATTTATATTATTTTTATTTTATTTATTTATTTATTATATTTAACTTATTTTATTTTATGTTTTTTATTTATTTTAATTTAATTATTTTATTCAATTTTTATATAATTTATGTTATTTATTCTAATGTACCATATTGAATTTATTTTAATTTAATTTATTTAATTATTTTATTTACTAATATAATGTATTTCATTTCATTTTATATATTATATTTAATTAATTTATTTTATTTATTTATGTATTTCATTTATTTAGTCTATTTACCTAATATATTTAATATAATTTATTTATTTACTGTATTTACTTTAATTTATTTTATTTCGTATTATTTTATTTTATTTAACTTATTTATTTATATAATTTAATTAATCTATGTTTTTATCCGATATATTTTTTCAGATATTTATTTTCATTTATTGATTTATATAATTTATTTTATTTAACTTATTTTATGTTATTTATTTCAATTCAATTTATTTGTTTTATTTAATTTTTTTTAAATTTATTTGATCTTTTCTAATTTATTTTATTTTACTTTATTTTATTTTATATATTTATTTTATATATTTATTTAATTTTATATTTAATTAATTAATTAATTTTAACTTATTTATTTCAATTTAATTATTTATTAAATGATTAAATTAGTTTTATTTTATTTTATATATTATAATTTATGTTATTTTACTTTATTTTAATTTTGTTTGATGCATATAAATTTGTTATTTAATTAATTTTTATTTTCTTCTTTAATTTAACTTATTCATTTATTTATTTTAATTTATTTATTTATATTTATTTATTTATGTTATTTTAATTATTTTAATTTATTCATTTTAAGTTATTAAATTATTTAGCTGATTTATTTATTTATTTTATTTATTTCAATTTATTTATCTTGACCTATTTTATTTTAATTAATTAATTTATTAAATGTATTTTATTTTTATTTATTCATTTAATTGATTTATTTCAATTCATTTCTTTTAATTTATTTACTTTAATTCATTTCTTTTAATTAACGAATTAATGAATTTATTTATTTTGATTAATTTTATTTAACATATTTATTTCAATTTAATTAATTAATTATCTTATTTATTTATTCAATTTCTTTTATTCAATTTCTTTAAATAAATAGTTGATTAATTCAATCATTCCTTTTATTTCATTTATTCTTATCATTTATTTTATATCTCATAATTTATTATAATTAATGTATTTATTCATTTATATTTATTGAATTATTTTTTTGTATTTATTTATTTTACGAATTTATTGAGCTTATTAATTAATTTATTTAATTTATTAATCTTAATTTAATGTATTTATTTTATTTATTGATTTAATTTATTTTATTCATTTTGTTTAATAAAATCACTAATTAAGTTACTTATTTATTTAATTTATATTAATTTATTTTGTTTTAATTAATTACTTAATTTATTCATTTTTTATTATAATTAAATTTATTGAATCTAATTTATTTAATTTTATTCAATTGCTTTAACTTATTTAATCTTAATTTATTAATTTAATTTAATTTAATTATTTTATTGATAAATTAATTTGATTTAATAATGGATTTTATTTTATTTATTTAAATAATTTTATTCAATTTATTGCACTTATTTATTTTTCTTTTTTTTCTTTATTTATTTATTTTATTTTATTTTGTATTACTGAATGAATTTATTTAATTTTTTATTTAATTAATTTAATTTATATATGTTATTTATTTAATTCAATAAATTTTATTTTATTTATTTTTTATTTTTTTAATCAATTTATTTACTTGAATTAAATTTATTTATTTATTTCATTTATATATTTAATTTATTTCATTTAATATATTAATTCATTTATTTTAATTAATTAATTAATTTTTATTTACTTACTTTATTTTAATTGATTTAATTTATCTTATATATTTTATATAATTTATTTTAAGAATTTATTCACCTTATTTATTTATTTATTTAATTTATTAATTTTAATATAATGCATATATTTCATTTATTCATTTAACTTATTTTATTCAATTTCTTTAAATAAATAACTAATTAATTTACTTATTTATTTAATTTATATTAATTTATTTGGTTTTAATTAATTAATTACGTAATTTATTCGTTTTATTTATTTGTATTTATTTATTATAATTTAATTTATTTAATCTAACTTATTTATTTTAATTTTATTTATTTAATTACTTTAATTTATTTAGTCTTAATTAATTAATTAAATGTAATTTAATTATTTTATTAATGTTTTTTATTTAATAATGTATGTTATTTAATTTATTTAAATAATTTTATTCAATTTATTGGATTTATTTATTTTTATTATTTTTTTGTTTATTTATTTATTTTTATTTATTCTATTTTAATGAATTAATTTATTTATGTTATTTATTTAATTCAATACATATTATTTTATATATTTTTATTCAATTAATCTATTTTAATTGATAATGTATTTTATTTCTTTAATTTATATTGCTTAATATATTTAATTTAATTTAATTTAATTTATTAATTTCATTCACTTTAATTTATTTTATTTTATTTCATTTCATTTATTTTATTTATTTTATATATATTCTTTTAGTTTATGTTATTTATTTATTTTAATTTAATTTAATTATGTAATTAATTTATTTATTTTATTTATTTATTTTATTTCATTGTTTATTTAATTTAATTCATTTAATTCATTTATTTACTTTATTTATGAATATAATTAACTTTATTTTATTTTATTTATTTTATTTAATAGATGTTATTTATTTTATTTTATTTTATTTTATTAATTTTATTAATTGATTTATTTAATTTATTTACTTATTGCCTTCAATTTATTTTGTTTTATTTTATTTTATTTACTTATTTTTTTAACTAAATTAATTTCTTTCATTTATTTGATATATTCTTTTGGTTATTTATTTTAATTAATTTATTTACATAATTTATTTTATTTATATTTCATTTATTTATTTCAATTAATTATTTTATTATTTATTTTAATTCAATTAATTTTATTTATTCTAATTTATTTTATTTTATTTTATATATGTATTTCATTTTTATATTTAATTTATTTATTCATTTTTATTTATTTAATTTAATTTAATTATTAATTAATTAATGTTATTTTATTTATTCCATCTTATTTATTTTAACTTAGGTTTTTTTAATTCACTTTATTAGATTTATTTTATTTACTTATTTATTTTCATTTCCTTTATTAGAATTTATTTATTTCATTTAATTTATTTATGAATTTAATTTAATTATTTCATTTATTTAATTTAATTAATTTATTTATTTTAATTTATTACATTAAATTAATTAATTTTATTTAATTAATCTATTTTATTAATTTATTTTGCTGATTTAGTTATTTATTTATTTAGTTTATTCATTTTAATTCAATGTATTTAATTATATTATTTATTTATTTTAATTTAATTAATTTATTTATTTTATTGATTTAATTAATCAATTAATTTATTTGATTTCTTTATGTATTGAATTTATTTTTCTGATTTATTTATGTAATTGAATTGATTTTATTTGATGTATTCTTCTAATTATTTCAATTTATTTAATTTTAATTAATTTATTTATTTATCTATTTATGTAATTGATTTCATTTAATTAATTAATTAATTTTTATTTAATTCGATTTATTTAATTAATTAATTCTATTGATTTATTTAACTTAATATATTCATTTTATTTTATTTAATATTTTTTTATCTAATTTGCTTATTTAATTTAATTTCTTTCATTTATATGAGTTTAAATATTTAATTAATCAATTTATTTATTTTAATTACTTTATTTTATTTTATTTCATTTATTTATTTTATTTATTTGATTTATTTTATTTACTTATTTTATATATTCTTATAGTTATTTATATTATTTTTATTTTATTTATTTATTTATTATATTCAACTCATTTTATTTTATGTTTTTTATTTATTTTAATTTAATTATTTTATTCAATTTTTATATAATTTATGTTATTTATTCTAATGTACCATATTGAATTTATTTTAATTTAATTTAATTTATTTAATTATTTTATTTACTAATATAATGTATTTCATTTCATTTTATATATTATA
The DNA here is from genome assembly GCF_040183065.1 of Periplaneta americana. Taxonomy (NCBI): domain Eukaryota; kingdom Metazoa; phylum Arthropoda; class Insecta; order Blattodea; family Blattidae; genus Periplaneta; species Periplaneta americana. The sequence goes on from NC_091131.1 coordinate 182,687,724, forward strand.
TTTAATTAATTTATTTTATTTATTTATGTATTTCATTTATTTAGTCTATTTTACCTAATATATTTAATATAATTTATTTATTTACTGTATTTACTTTAATTTATTTTATTTCGTTTTATTTTATTTTATTTAACTTATTTATTTATATAATTTAATTAATCAATGTTTTTATCCGATATATTTTTTCAGATATTTATTTTCATTTATTGATTTATATAATTTATTTTATTTAACTTATTTTATGTTATTTATTTCAATTCAATTTATTTGTTTTATTTAATTTTTTTTAAATTTATTTGATCTTTTCTAATTTATTTTATTTTACTTTATTTTATTTTATATATTTATTTTATATATTTATTTAATTTTATATTTAATTAATTAATTAATTTTAACTTATTTATTTCAATTTAATTATTTATTAAATGATTAAATTAGTTTTATTTTATTTTATATATTATAATTTTTGTTAGTTTACTTTATTTTAATTTTGTTTTATTATATTTTAGTTATTTAATTAATTTTTATTTTCTTCTTTAATTTAACTTATTCATTTATTTATTTTAATTTATTTATTTATATTTATTTATTTATGTTATTTTAATTATTTTAATTTATTCATTTTAAGTTATTAAATTATTTAGCTGATTTATTTATTTATTTTATTTATTTCAATTTATTTATCTTGACCTATTTTATTTTAATTAATTAATTTATTAAATGTATTTTATTTTTATTTATTCATTTAATTGATTTATTTCAATTCATTTCTTTTAATTTATTTACTTTAATTCATTTCTTTTAATTAACGAATTAATGAATTTATTTATTTTGATTAATTTTATTTAACATATTTATTTCAATTTAATTAATTAATTATCTTATTTATTTATTTAATTTATTTTATTCAATTTCTCTAAATAAATAGTTGATTAATTCATTCATTCCTTTTATTTCATTTATTTTTATCATTTATTTTATATCTCATAATTTATTATAATTAATGTATTTATTCATTTATATTTATTGAATTATTTTTTTGTATTTATTTATTTTACGAATTTATTGAGCTTATTAATTTATTTATTTAATTTATTAATCTTAATTTAATGTATTTATTTTATTTATTGATTTAATTTATTTTATTCATTTTGTTTAATAAAATCACTAATTAAGTTACTTATTTATTTAATTTATATTAATTTATTTTGTTTTAATTAATTACTTAATTTATTCATTTTTTATTATAATTAAATTTATTGAATCTAATTTATTTAATTTTATTCAATTGCTTTAACTTATTTAATCTTAATTTATTAATTTAATTTAATTTAATTATTTTATTGATAAATTAACTTGATTTAATAATGGATTTTATTTTATTTATTTAAATAATTTTATTCAATTTATTGCACTTATTTATTTTTCTTTTTTTTCTTTATTTATTTATTTTATTTTATTTTGTATTACTGAATGAATTTATTTAATTTTTTATTTAATTAATTTAATTTATATATGTTATTTATTTAATTCAATACATTTTATTTTATTTATTTTTTATTTAATTAATCTATTTTATTTGATAATGTATTTTATTTTTTTAATTTATATTCCTTAATATATTAAATTAAATTAATTAATTAATTTTATTCACTTTACTTTATTTTATTTTATTTCAGTTATTTTATTTATTTTATGTATTCTTTTAGTTTTTTGTTTTAATTAATTAATTTTTTGTAATTTATTTTATATTTATTTTATTTATTTATTATGTTTAACTTAATTTAATTTAATTCATTAATTTAATTTAATTTATTTTATTTTTTATTCAATTTAAATTATTTAATTTATTTATTTATTTTATTTTATTAAATTTATTACTTGATTTATTTAATTTCTTGACGTATATTATTTATTTATGTATTTTATTAATTTAATTTATTTTACTAAATATATTTAATTTAATTGATATAATTAATTCATTTAGTTACTTTATTGCCTTCAATTTATTTCATTTCATTTTATTTATTTTATTTCATTTTTTATTTAACTAAATTAATTTATTTTTTTATTTGATATAATCTTTTATTTATTTATTTTAATTTAGTTAGTTATATAATTTATTTTATATTTTATTTATTTATTTCAATTACCTTTTTTTATGTTATTTATTTATTTTAATTCAATTTATTTTACTTATTCCAATTTATTTTATTTTAATTTATTGTATTATATTTATTTATTTCATTTTTGTATTTTATTTATTTATTTTAATTTAATTATTTATTAATTTTATTTTATTTATTCTATTTTAATTATTTTATTTTATGTTATTTTAATTCATTATATTCGATTTATTTTATTTATTTACTTATATCAATGTCTTATATTATAATTTATTTAACTTATTTTATTTTTATTTATTTATTTCATTAAATTTATTCATTTATTTAATTTAATTAATTTATTTATTTTAATTAATTAAATTTAATTAATTAATTTTATTTAATTAATCTCTTTTATTTATTTATGTTGCTGATTTAGTTATTAATTTATTTTATTCATATTAATTGAAATTATTTTATTATTTTATTTCTTTATTTTAATTTAATTTCTTTATTCATTTTATTGATTTATTTAATCGTTTAATTAATCAATTAATTTATTTTACTGATTATACTTAATTTAATATATTTAACTAATTTATTGCCTTTATTTTATATTATTTTATTTATTTATTTATGTAATTGAATTGATTTCATTTTATTTTCTTGATATATTCTTTTACTTATTTATTTCAATTTATTTAATTTTAATTTATTAATTTATTTATATAATTTATTTTATTTTTATTTAATTCATTTATTTTAATTTTACTTACATAGTTATTCTTATTATTCACTTAAATAATTTTATTCAATTTATTGTATTTATTTATTTATCTTATTTTTTGTTTATTAATTTAGTTTAATTTATTTTACTTTAATTAATTAATTTATTTTATTTATCTATTTATTTAATTGTTTTTATTTAATTAATCAATTTACTTTTTATTCAATTTGATTTATACCACTAATTAATTTTATTTATTTATTTAAATTAATATGTTTATTTTATTTTATTTAATATATTTTATCATATTTGCTTATTTAATTTAAATAATTTAATTTATATTAGTTTAAATATTTAATTAATTTATTTATTTTAATTACTTGATTTTATTTCATTTCATTTATATATATTATTTTATTTATTTGATTTATTTTATTTCATTTATTTTATATATTATTATACTTATTTTTTTAATTAATTTATTTATATAATTTATGTTATTTTTATTTATTTATTTATTATATTTAACTTATTTTATTTTACGTTAGGAATTTATTTTAAATTAATTTAATTATTTTATTCAATTTTTTATTTTTATTTTTTTTATTTCATTTATTGTAATGTATCTTATTGAATTTATTTTTAATTTAGTTTAATGTATTTAATTATTTTATTTAGTAATATAATGTATTTTATATTATATATTATATATAATTAGTTTATTTTATTTATTTATGTATTTCATTTATTTAATTTATTTTGCTTAATATATCTAATTTAATTAGTTACTTACTGTACTTACTTTAATTTATTTTATTCCATTTTAATTTATTTTATTTCACTTATTTATTTATTTAACTTAATTAATGTATTTATTTATAATATATTCTTTTAGTTATTTATTTTAATTTATTGATTTATATAATTTATTTTATTTAACTTATTTTATTTTGATATTTATTTCAATTCAATTTATTTGTTTTAATTAATTGTTTAATTTAATTTGATTTATTCTAATTTATTTTATTTCACTTTATTTTATTTTATATATTTAGTTAATTTCATATTTAATTAACTGATTTATTTTAACTTATTTATTTCAATTTAATGACTTATTAATTGATTAAATTAATTTTATTTTATTTATTATAATTTATGTTATTTTACTTTACTTTAATTCATTGATTTTATTTATTTTAATTTTGTTTTATTATAATTTAGTTATTTTATTGATTTATTTTATTTCATTTGTTATTTAATTTAATTTATTTAAATTATTTATTAATATAATTTATTTTATTTTTTTATTTTATTTTATTACATTCAATTCATTTATTTAACTAAATTAATTTCTTTTATTTATTTGATATATTCTTTTGGTTATTTATTTATTTACATAATTTATTTCATTTATATTTTATTTATTTAACTCGATTAACTTATTTTATTTTGTTATTTATTTTAATTCAAATTATTTTATTTATTCTAATTTATTTTATTTTATTTATGTATTTCATTTTTGTATTCAATTTATTTATTCATTTTAATTTATTTCTTTTAATTTAATTATTAATTAATTTATTTCATTTATTTTATTTATTTATTCTATTTCATTTTAATTTGTTATTTTCATTCATTTTATTAAATTTATTTTATTTATTCATTTTTATTTCTTTTATTATAATTTATTAATTTGACTTATTTTACTTTTATTCATTTATTTCATTTAATTTATTTATTAATTTAATTTAATTAATTAATTTTTTATTAATTTAATTTAATTAATTTATTGCATTTAATTAATCCATTTTATTAAATTAGTTTACTGATTTAGTTATTTATTTATTTAATTTATTCCTTTTAATTGAATTTATTTAATTATTTTATTTATTTATTTATTTAATTTAATATAATTTTAGTAATTTATTTATATTATTTATTTTGTTTCATTTTTTTATTTATTTTAATTTAATTCCTTTATTTATTTTATTGATTTAATTAATCGTTCAATTATTCAATTAATTTATTTTAATTATTTTACTGATTATATTTAATTTAATTTATTTAATTAATTAATTTACTTTATTTTATTTTATATATTTGATATGTTCTTTTAATATTCATTTCAATTTAATTAATTTTAATTAATTAATTTACTTATATAATTTATTTTATTTTTATTTAATTCATTTATTTTAATTTTACTTACTTATTCTTATTATTCATTTAATAATTTTATTCAATTTATTGTAATTATTTATTTTTCTTATTTTTTGTTTATTAAGTTAGTTTAATTTATTTTACTTTAATTTATGTATTTTATTTATGTATTCACTTAATTGATTTTTTAAATTAATTAATTAATTTATTTTTTATTATTTTGACTTATTTAATTAATTAATTTTATTTATTTATTTAACTTAGTAAATATATTTTATTTTATTTAATATATTTTATCTAATTTGCTTATTTAATTTAATTTATATAAGTTTAAATACTTAATTAATTCATTTATTTTAATTACTTGATTCCATTTTATTTTTTTCATTTATTTATTTTATTTTATTTATTTGATTTCTTTTATTTTATTTATTTATTTTGTATATTCTTATAGTTATTTATTTTAATTAATTTATTTATATAATTTATTTTATTTTTATTCTATTTATTTATTATATTTAACTTATTTTATTTTACGTTACTTATTTAATTTAATTTAATTATTTTATATAATTTATTCATTTATTCTAATTTATCTTAATGAATTTATTTTTTTAAATTTAATTTATTTAATTATTTTATTTAGTAATATATTGTAATTTATTTTATTTTATTTTATATATTATATTTAATTAATTTATTTCATTTATTTATATATTTCATTTAATTTATTTTAATTAATATATTTAATATAATTTATTTATTTACTGTATTTGCCTTTACATATTTTATTTCGTTTTATTTTATTTTATTTCTATTATTTGTTAATGTAATTTAATTTATTCATTTATATAATTTATTTAATTTTTTTTTAAGTATTTATTTTATTTTTATTTTAAGTATTTATTTATTTACTTTATTTTACTTATTTTATTTTATGTTATTTATTTCAATTCCATTTATTTGTTTTATTTAATTCTTTAATTTAATTTATTTAATTTATTCCAATTTATTTCATTTTATATATGTAGTTAATTTTATATTTAATAAATTAATTTATTTTAACTTATTTATTTGAATTTAATTATTTATTAAATGATTAAATTAATTTTATTTTATTATATTTATTATAATTTATGTTATTTTACTTTATTTTAATTTATTGATTTTATTTATTTTAAGTTTGTTTTATTATAATTTAGTTATTTAATTTATTTTTATTTTCTTATTTAATTTATTTTATTCATTTATTTATTTTAATTAATTCAATTATATTTATTTATTTTATTTTAATTTATTTAATTTAATTTATTAATTTTAAGTTATTAATTTATTTAGCTGATTTATTTATTTATTGTATTTATTTTAATTTATTTATCTTGACTTATATTATTTTAATTAATTAATTTACATATTAATTGTATTTTATTTTTATTTATTCATTTAATTTATTTATTTCAATTCATTTCTTTTAATGTAAGTCATTTCTTTTAATTTGTTTATTTTAATCCATTTATTTTAATTAATTAATTAATTAATTAATTTTAATTAATTTAACTTAATTAATTTATTTCAAATTAATTTATGTACTTATTTATCTTATTTATTTATTTAATTTATTTTATTCAATTTCTTTAAATCAATAGTTGATTAATTCATTTATTTTATTTTATTTATTTATATCATTAATTTTATATCTCATAATTTATTATAACTAATGTATTTATTCATTTATATTTATAGACTTATTTTTTTGTATTTATTTATTTTACGAATTTATTCAGCTTATTAATTTATTTGTTTAATTTATTAATCTTAATTTAATGTATTTATTTTATTTATTGATTTAATTTATTTCATTCAATTTGTTTAAAAAAGTAACTAATTAAGTTACTTATTTATTTAATTTATATTAATTTATTTTGTTTTAATTAATTACTTAATTTATTAATTTTATCTATTGTATTTATTTATTATAATTTAATTTATTGAAACTAATTTATTTATTTTTATTTAATTAAATTTAATTATTTTAATAATTACTTAACTTTATTTAATAATGTATTTTATTTTATTTATTTAAATAATTTTATTCAATTTATTGCACTTTTTTATTTTTCTTTTTTTGTTTCATTATATATTTTATTTTACTTTGTTTTACTGAATTAATTTATTTAATTTTTTATTTAATTAATTTAATTTATATATGTTATTTATTTAATTCAATACATTTTAATTAATTAATTTTTTATTTAATTAATCTATTTTATTTGATAATGTATTTCATTTCTTTAATTTATATTGCTTAATATATTTAATTTTATTAATTAATTTTATTCACTTTAGTTTATTTTATTTTATTTCAGTTATTATATTTTATTCATTTTATATATTCTTTTAGTTTTTGTTTTAATTAATTTATTTTTTATAATTTATTTTATATTTATTTTATTTATTTATTATGTTTAACTAATTTTAGTTCATGTTATTTATTTATTTTAATTTAATTTATATATGTAATTTAATTAATTTATTTTTTTTTTTTCATTTAATTTACTTTATTTATTTTATTTCATAGACGTTATTTAATTAATTAATTTAATTTTATTTTATTAAATTTATTACTTGATTTATTTAATTTATTTACTTATATTATTTATTTATATATTTTATTAATTTGGTTTATTTTACTTAACATATTTAATTTAATTGATATAATTAATTTATTTAGTTACTTTATTGCCTTCAATTTATTTTATTTCATTATATTTATTTTATTTCATTTATCTATTTAATTAACTAAATGAATTTCCTTTATTTTTTTATATAATCTTTTATTTATTTATTTTAATTTAGTTATTTATATAATTTATTTTATATTTTATTTATTTATTTCAATTAACTTATTTTATTTTATGTTATTTATTTATTTTAATTCAATTTATTTTATTTATTCCAATTTATTTTATTTTAATTTATTTTATTATATTTATGTATTTCATTTTTGTATTTATTTATTTTAATTTAATTATTTGTTAATTTTATTTTATTTATTTATTTTAATTTCTTATATTATTATTTATTTATTTGAATTATTTTATTTTTATTTATTTCATTAAATTTATTCATTAATTTGATTAAATTAATCTCATTTATTAATTTATTTTGCTGATTTAGATATTAATTTATTTTATTCATTCTAATTGAATTTATTTAATTATTTTATTTATTTATTTTAGTTTAATTTCTTTATTTATTTTATTGATTTATTTAATCGTTTAATTAATCAATTTATTTTACTGATCATATTTAACTTAATTTATTTAATTTATTTATTTATTGCCTATATTTTATTTTATTTCATTTATTTAGGTAATTGAATTGATTTTATTTTATTTTCTTGATATATTCTTTTCCTTATTTATTTCAATTTATTTAATTTTAATTAATTTATTTATTTATATTATTTATTTTATTTTTATTTAATTCATTTATTTTAATGTTATTTACTTAGTTATTCTTATTATTCATTTAAGTAATTTTATTCAATTTATTGTACTTATTTATTTTTCTTATATTTTGTTTATTAATTTAGTTTAATTTATTGTACTTTAATTTATTTATTTATTTTATTTATCTATTTATTTAATTGATTTTATTTAATTAATTAATTTAGTTTTTATTTAATTTGATTTATTCGACTAATTAAGTTTATTTATTTAACTTAATATATTAATTTAATTTAATTTATTTCATTTATATTGGTTTAAATATTTAATTAGTTTATTTATTTTAATTACTTGATTTTATTTTATTTCATTTATATATTTTATTTTATTTATTTGATTTATTTTATTTCATTTATTTTATATATTCTTATAGTTATTTATTTTAATTAATTTATTTATATAATTTATTACATTTTTATTTTATTTATTTATTTTTTATATTTAACTTATTTTATTTTATGTTATTAATTTATTTTAATTTAATTTAATTATTTTATTCAATTTTTTATATAATTTATTTCATTTATTCTAATGTATCTTATTGAATTTATTTTTTATTTAATTTAATTTATTTAATTATTTTATTTACTAATATAATGCAATTTATTTTATTTATTTACATATTTCATTTATTTATTTTATTTCGTTTTATTTTATTTTATTAATTTATTTAATTTAATTAATGTATTTATTTATCTGATATATTGTTTTAGTTATTTATTTTAATTTATTGATTTATATAATTTACTTTATTTTAATTTTATTTATTTATTTATTTTATTTAACTTATTTTATTTTGTTATTTATTTCAATGAATTTATTTGTTTTATTTAATTTTTTAATTTAGTTTATTTGATTTATTCTAATTTATTTTATTTTACTTACTTTTATTTTATATATTTAGTTAATTTTATATTTAGTTATTTAATCTATTTCAACTTATTTATTTCAATTTAGTTATTTATTAATTGATTAATTTTATTTCATTTATTATAATTTGTTATTTTACTTTATTTTAATTCATTTATTTTATTTATTTTAATTTATTTATATTGACTTATTTTGTTTTAATTTATTTATTTATTTAGTATATGTATTTTATTTTTATTTATTCATTTAATTGATTCATTTTAATTCATTTCTTTTAATTTATTTATTTTAATTCATTTTTTTAATTAATGAATTTATTTATTTATTTTAATAATATAATTTTATTTATTTATTTCAATTTGATTTAATTATTTATTTATCTTATTGATTTAATTTATTTTATTTTATTTATTTTTTCAATTAATTTATTTTATTTTGATTTATTGACTTATTTTTGTGTTTTATTTCAGTTAGTTTAATTTAATTATTTTATTTATTAATTTAATTTTATTTCATTTAATTTCCTTAAATAAATAATTAATTAAATTGCCTATTTATTTAATTAATTTCAATTTATTTTATTCTAATTTATTTTATTTTATTTAAGTTAATTATTTATTTATGTCAAATTATTTTATTTTAATTGATTAATTAATATATTTAAACAATTTTATTGCATTTATATTTTATTTTTTTTAATTTATTTTATTTTAATTAATTTAATTTAATTTATTTATTTTATTTTTTTATTTAATTTTATTTCATTTAATTTCCTTAAATAAATAATTGATTAATTTTCCTACTTATTTAATTAATTTCAATTTGTTTTATTCCAATTTATTTTATTTAATTTCAGTTATTTATTTATTTTAACTTATTTTATTTTAAATGATTAAGTAATTAATTAAATTTAATTTATTTAAACAATTTTTTTCATTTTATTGCATTTATTTTTTATTTTCACTTCATTTATTTTAATTTATTTAATTATATTTATTTTATGCAATTTCTTTTAAATAACAGATTTCGTTTAATTAATTTTTTATTCAATTAATTTCTTTTATTTTATTTATTTTTATTTATTTATTTTATGTATTCTTTTAGTTATTTATTATCAATTAATTTATTTTATTTAAATTATTTTATTTTATTTCATCTTATTTTTATATATTATACTTAATTTATTTTCTAATTATTTAATTTATATAATTTATTTTTTCTATTTATTTAATGTAACATATTAATTCATTTATTTTAATTAATTAATTAATTCATTTTTGTTTACTTATTTTATTTTAATTAATTTAATGTATTTTATATGTTTTATATAATTAATTTATTTTATGAATTTATTGAGCTTATTTATTTTATTTATTTTATTCAATTTCTTTAAATAAATAACTAATTAATGTACTTAATTATTTGATTTAGATTTATTTTGTTTTAATTAGTTAATTACTTAATTTATTAATTTTATTTATTTGTATTGATTTATTATAATTTAATTGATTTAATCTAATTTATTTAATCTTCATTAATTAATTTAATTTAATAATGTATTTGATTTAATTTATTTAAATAATTTTATTCAATTTATTGCATTTCTTTATTTTTCTGATTTTTTTTTTATTTACTTATTTTAATTTATTTAATTTAATTTATTTATGTCATTTATTTAATTCAAAACATTTTATTTTATTTATTTTTTTATTTAATTAATATATTTTATTTGATAATGTACTTTATTTCTTTAATTTATATTGCTTAATATATGTAATTTAATTTAATTAATTAATTTTATTCACTTTATTTTATTTTAGTTATTTTATATATTCATGTATGTTTTTGTTATTTATGATCTTATTTATTTTTGTTTTGCACCTTTGTATATTCTGTTTGTGTATTGTGCTGATCTATAATTAGCCTCTGGCTGTTGTTCAGCACACAAGTATTAATAATAAATAAAATAAATAAATAAATAAATAAATATTCTTTTAGCTTTTTTTTTACTTAATTCATTTAAATAGTTTATTTTGTTTTTTGTTTTATTTATTTATTATGTTTAACGTATTTTAGTTTACGTTATATATTTATTTTAATTTAATTAATTTATTTAATTTAACTTATTTATTTTATTTAATTGATTTATTTTATTTCATTTTTTCTTTAATTTAATGTATTTAAATTATTTATTAATATAATTTATTTTATTTTTTATTTTATTTAATAGATGTTAATTTTATTAATTGATTTATTTAATTTAATTACTTATTTTATTTAATTTATTTTACTTAATATATTTAATCTAATTTATATAATTGATTTATTTCGTTACTTTATTGCCTTCAATTTATTTTATTTCATTTTATTTTATTTTATTCGATTTATTTACTTACATAATTTATTTTATTTATATTCTATTTATTTATTTCAATTAACTTATTTTATTTTGTTATTTCTTTTAATTCAATTTATTTTATTTATTCTAATTTATTTTATTTCATTTATGTATTTCATTTTTGTATTTAATTTATTTATTCATTTTAATTTATTTATTTTAATTTAATTATTAATTAATTTATTTAATTTATATTATTTTATTTATTCTATTTTATTTTAACTCATTTTATTAAATTAATTTTATTTATTTATTTTTATTTCCTTTATTATAATTTATTCATTTGACTTATTTTACTTTTATTACATTTATTTCATTTAATTTATTCATTTATTTAATTTAATTAATTAATTTACTGATTTAGTTATTTATTTATTTAATTTATTCCTTTTAATTGAAATTATTTAATTATTTTATATATTTATTTAATTTAATATAATTTAAGTAATTTATTTATTTTATTTATCTTCTTTCATTTTATTTATTTATTTTACTTTAATTCCTTTATTTATTTTATTGATTTAATTAATCATTTAATTAATCAATTTATTTATTTTATTTATTTTACTGATTATATTTAATTTAATTTATTTAATTAATTAATTAATTTACTTTATTTTATTTTATTTATTCGATATGTTCTTTTAATATTCATTTCAATTTATTTAATTTTAATTAATTAATTTATTTATATAATTTATTTTATTTTTATTTAATTCATTTATTTTAATTTTATTTACTTACTTATTCTTATTATTCATTTAAATAATTTTATTCAATTTAATGCAATTATTTATTTTTCTTATTTTTTGTTTATTAATTTAGTTTAATTTATTTTACTTTAATTTATGTATTTTATTTATCTATTCACTTAATTGATTATATTTAATTAATTAATTAATTGTTTATTATTTTGATATATTTAATTAATTTTATTTATTTAACTTAATAAATGTATTTTATTTTATTTAATATATTTTATCTAATTTGCTTATTTAATTTAATTTATTTCATTTATATTAGTTTAAATATTTATTTAATTAATTTATTTTAATTACTTGATTTTATTTTTTTCATTTATTTATTTTATTTTATTTATTTGATTTATTTTATTTTAATTCTTTATTTTGTATATTCTTATAGTTATTTATTTTAATTAATTGATTTATATAATATATTTTATTTTTATTCTATTTATTTATTTATTATATTTAACTTATTTTATTTTATGTTATTTATTTAATTTAATTTGATTTAATTACTTTATATAATTTATTTCATTTATTCTAATTTATCTTATTGAATTTATTTTTTATTTAATTTAATGTATTTAATTATTTTATATACTAATAAAATATAATTTATTTTATTTTATATATTATATTTAATTAATTTATTTCATTTATATATGTATTTCATTTAATTTATTTTACTTAATATATTTAATATAATTTATTTCAGTTTAATTATTTATTAATTGATTAAATTAATTTTATTTTATTATATATATTATAATTTATGTTATTTTACTTTATTTTAATTAATTTATTTATATTTATCTATTTTATTTCAATTTATTTAATTTAATTTATTCATTTTAAGTTATTAATTTATTTAGCTCATTTATTTATTTATTGTATTTATTTTAATTGATTTATCTTGACTTATTTTATTTTAATTAATTAATTTACATATTAAATGTATTTTAATTTTATTTATTCATTTAATTTATTTATTTTAATTCATTTCTTTTAATTTGTTTATATTAATCCATTTCTTTTAATTAATTAATTAATTTATTTATTTTAATTAATATTTTAATTTAATTTATTTATTTCAATTTAATTTATGTATTTATTTATCTTATTTATTTATTTAATTTATTTTATTCAATTTCTTTAAATCAATAGTTGATTAATTCATTCATTTATTTTATTTTATTTATTTATATCATTTATATTTATTGACTTAGTTTTTTGTATTTATTTATTTTACGAATTTATTGAGCTTATTAATTTATTTGTTCAATTTATTAATCTTAATTTAATGTATTTATTTTATTTATTGATTTAATTTATTTCATTCAATTTGTTAAAAAAATTAACTAATTAAGTTACTTATTTAATTTATATTAATTTATTTTGTTTTAATTAATTTATTTATTCATTTTATTTATCTGTATTTATATATTATAATTTAAATTATTGAATCTAATTTATTTATTTTTATTTAATTACTTTAATTTATTTAGTCTTAATTTATTAATTTTATTCAATTTATTGGACTTATTTATTTTCCTTTTTTTTATTTATTTATTTTATTTTATTTTGTATTACTGAATTAATTTATTTAATTCTTTATTTAATTAATTTAATTTATATATGTTATTTACTTAATTCAATACATTTTATTTTATTTATTTTTTATTTAATTAATCTATTTTATTTGATAATGTATTTTATTTCTTCAATTTATATTGCTTAATATATTTAATTTAGTTTATATATTCTTTTATGTTTTTGTTTTAATTAATTTATTTTTTATAATTTAATTTTTATTTATTTTATTTATTTATTATGTTTAACTTATTGTAGTTTATGTTATTTATTTATTTTAATTTAATTAATTTATTTAATAATATAATTTACTTTATTTTATTTTATTTATTTTATTTCATACATATCATTTAATTTATTTATTTCATTTTATTTTATTAAATATATTAATTGATTTATTTAATTTATTTACTTATATTATTTATTTATGTATTTATTAATTTAATTTATTGCACTTAATATATTTAATATAATTGATATAATTAATTTATTTAGTTACTTTATTGCCTTCAATTTATTTTATTTCATTTTATTTATTTTATTTCATTTACTTATTTATTTAACCAAATTAATTTCTTTTATTTATTTGATATAATCTTTTAGTTATTTATTTTAAATTTGTTATTTAAATAATTTATTTTATATTTTATTTATTTACTTCAATTAACTTATTTTATTTTATGTTATTTATTTATTTTAATTCAATTTATTTTGTTACATTTATGTATTTGATTTTTGTATTTAATATATTTATTTTAATTTAATTATTTATTTATTTTATTTTATTTATTATATTTTAATTATTTTAATTTGTTATTTTAATTCATTTTCTTCGATTTATTTTATTTATTTATTTTAATTTCTTATATTATAATTTATTTATTTATTTGACTTATTTTATTTTTTTTATTTCATTAAATTTATTCTTCAATTAAATTAAATTAATTAATTTATTTTAATTTATTCAATTTAATTAATTAATCTCTTTTATTAATTTGTTTTGATGATTTAGTTATTAATTTAATATATTCATTTTAATTGAATGTATTTTATTATTTTATTTATTTATTTTAATTTAATTTCTTTATTTATTTTATTGATTTATTTAATCGTTTAATTAATCAATTAATTTATTTTACTGATTATATTTAACTTAATTTATTTAATTTATTTATTTATTGCTTTTATTTTATTTCATTTATTTATGTAATTGAATTGATTTCATTATATTTACTTGATATATTGTTTTCCTTATTTATTTCAATTTATTTAATTTTAATTAATTAACTTATTTATATAATTTATTTTATTTTTATTTAATTCACTATTTTTAATGTTATTTACTTAGTTATTCTTATTATTCATTTCAATAATTTTATTCAAATTATTGTATTTATTTATTTTTCTTATTTTTTGTGTATTAATTTAGTTTAATTTATTTTACATTAATTAATTTATTTTATTTATCTATTTCTTTAATTGATTTTATTTAATTAATTAATTTACTTTTTATTTCATTTGATTTATTCGACTAATTAATGTTATTTAACTTAATATATTTATTTTATTTAATTTAGTATATTTTATCTAATTTGCTTATTTAATTAATTAATTTATTTATTTTAATTACTTTATTTTATTTTATTTCATATATATATATTTTATTTATTTGATTTATTTATTTCATTTATTTTATATATTCTTATAGTTATTTTTTAATTAATTTATTTATATAATTTAAGTATTTTTATTTATTTATTATATTTAACTTATTTTATTTTATGTTATGAATTTATTTTAATTAAATTTAATTATTTTATTCCATTTTCTTATATAATTTATTTCATTTATTCTAATGTATCTTATTGAATTTGTTTTTTATTTAATTTAATTTATTTAATTATATCATTTAGTAATATAATATATTTTATTTTATTTTATATATTATATATAATTAATTTATTTTATTTATTTATGTATTTCATTTATTTAATGTATTTTCCTTAATATATTTCATTTAATTTATTTATTTACTGTATTTACTTTAATTTATTTTATTTCGTTTTATTTTATTTTATTTCACATATTTATTTATTTAATTTAATTAATCTATTTATTTATCTGATATATTCTTTTAGTTATTTATTTCAATTTATTGAGTTATATAATTTATTTTATTTTTATTTGATTTATTTATTTTATTTTAATATTTATTTTAATTCAATTTATTTGTTTTATTTAATTGTTTAATGTAATATGATTTATTCTAATTTATTTTAATTTACTTAATTTCATTTTATATATTTAGTTAATTTTATATTTAATTAATCGATTTATTTTAAATTATTTGTATTTTAATTAATTTAATTTAATTAATTAATTTTATTTAATTAATTATTTTATTAATTTATTTTGCTGATTTAGTTAATTATTTAATTTATTCATTTTAGTTTCATTTCTTTAATTATTTTATTGATTTATTTAATCGTTTAATTAATCAATTAATTTATTTTACTGATTATGTTTAATTTAATTTATTTAATTTATTTACTTACTTATTTTATTCTATTTTATTTCATTGATTTATTTATGTAATTGAAGTGATTTAATTTTATTTACTTGATATATTCTTTTACTTATTTATTTCAAATTATTTAATTTTAATTAATTTATTTATATAAATTATTTTGTTTTTATTTAATTCATTTATTTTAATTTTATTTACTTAGTTATTGTTATAATTCATTTAAATAATTTTATTCAATTTATTGCATTTATTTATTTTTCTTATTTTTTGTTTCATTTAGTTTAATTTATTTTATTTTAATTTATTTATTTATTTTATTTATCTATATATTTAATTGATTTTATTTAATCAATTAATTTATTTTTTATTTAATTCGATTTATTTAATTAATTTTATTTATTTAATGTAATATATTTATTTTATTTTATTTAATATATTTTATCTAATTTCCTTATTTAATTTAATTTATTTCATTTATATTAGGTTAAATATTTAATTAATTATTTATTTATTTTAATTACTTGATTTTATTTCATTTATTTATTTTATTTCATTTTATATATTCTTATAGTTATTTATTTTAATTAATTTATTCATATAATTTATTTCATTTTTATTTTGTTTATTTTTTATATTTAACTTATTTTATTTTAATTTATTTTAATTTAATTTAATTATTTTATTCAATTTTTTATATAATGTATTTCATTTATTCTTATGTATCTTACTGAATTTATTTTTTATTTAATTATTTTATTTATTAAGATAATGTAATTTAATTTATTTATTTATGTATTTCATTTATTTATTTTATTTCCTTTTTATTATATTTTATTTTATTTATTTATTTTAATTTATTGATTTATATAATTTATTTTATTTTTATTTTATTTATTTATTTATTTTATTTAACTTATTTTATTTTATGTTATTTATTCAATTCAATTTATTTGTTTTATTTAATTTCTTAATTTAATTTATTTGATTTATTCTAATTTATATTTTTACTTACTTTTATTTTATATATTTAGTTAATTTTATATTTAGTTATTTAATCTATTTTAACTTATTTATTTCAATTGAATTATTTATTAATTGATTAAATTAATTTTATTTTATTTATTATAATTTATGTTATTTTACTTTATTTTAATTTATTGATTTTATTTATTTTAATTTTGTTGTATTATAATTTAGTTATTTAATTTATTTTTATTTCCTTATTTAATTTAATTTATTCATTCATTAATTTTAATTAATTTAATTTAATTTATTTATTTTAAGTTACTAATTTATTTTATTAATTTATTTAGCTGATTTATTTATTAAATGTGTTTTATTTCTATTTATTCATTTAATTTATTTATTTTAATTCATTTCTTTTAATTTATTTAATTTAATTCATTTTTTAATTAATGAGTTTATTTATTTATTTATTTATTTATTTATTTTAATTAATATAATTTAATTTATTTATTTCAATTATTTATTTATCTTACTGATTTAATTTATTTTATTCAATTTATTTAAATAAATAGTTGATTAATTCATTCATTTATTTTATTTTATTTATTTTTTCAATTAATTAATCTTATTTTGATATATTGTCTTATTCATGTATTTTATTTTAATTAATTTAATTATTTTATTTATTAATTTAATTTTATTTCATTTAATTCCCTTAAATAAATAATTAATTAATTTGCCTATTTATTTAATTAATTTCAATTTATTTTATTCTAATTTATTTAATTTAATTTAAGTTATTTATTTATTTATTTCTTTCAACTTAATTTATTTCAATTGATTAATTAATTCATTTACTTAAACAATTTTATTGCATTTATGTTTTATTTTTCTTAATTTATTTTATTTAAATTAATTTAATTTAATTTAATTTATTTATTTTATTTCTTTATTTAATTTTATTTCATTTAATTTCCATAAATAAATAATTTATTAATTTTCCTAATTATTTAATTAATTTTAAATTCTTTTATTCCAATTTATTTTAACTTATTTTATTTTAAATGATTAAGTAATTAATTAAATTTAATTTATTTAAACAATTTTTTTCATTTTATTGCAATTATTTTTTATTTTCACTTCATTTATTTTAATTTATTTAATTTTAATTTATTGATTTAGTTATTTATTTAGTTATATTTATTTTATGCAATTTCTTTAAAATAATAGATTTCATTTAATTAATTTTTTATTCAATTAATTTATTTTATTTATTTTTATTTATTTATTTTATGTATTCTTTTAGTTATTTATTATTAATTAATTAATTTATTTTATTTAAATTATTTTATTTTATTTCACCTTATTTTTATATATTATACTTAATTTATTTTTTAATTATTTAATTTATATATTTTATTTTATTAATTTATTTAGTTTATTTATTTTTTATTTATTTAATTCAATTTATTTACTTTAATTAAATTAATTAATTTACTTAATTTATTTATTTAATTTATTTAATTTATTTTTTGTATTTATTTAATGTAATATATTAATTCATTTATTTTAATTAATTAATTAATTCATTTTTGTTTACTTATTTTATTTTAATTAATTTAATTTATGTTTTATATAATTAAGTCAAACAAGATGGCGGACGAGGTAGAAGAACGTGTTGAAAGCGCTCTCAAAATCATAGAAAATATTTCGGAAGCAGGTGGCTTCCTGAAGAAGGACTCAAGAGAAGACATGCAGAAAGCTGTAAGCATTATCAGAAACTGTTTTACGAAAATGAAAAGTGTCTTAGAAATTAACAGCAAAGAAAAGACCAAACATGAAAACGAGGTTAAGGAAGGTCGATTGGAGATCACACAAGTGGAAGACGACAGTCCCCTAGAGGGACAAGTGGCGCCATCTACCGGCCCAAATCATGAAACATCAAGCAGATGCCAGCAACTAACGGCACCTGGCGGAGGAAAACAGAACAGTATCGAAAACCGCGTGGAGACAATGGAAGAAAGAATCACAGATAAAGTAAATCACCAGATCCAAGCAATGATGGAAAAGCTATCACTCAGCGTCAAAAAACTGATAAAAGAAGAAATAAAAAAACGCGACACAACAGGCACAGAATCCTACGGAGATGGATACAAATGAAGACGAAACCAGTATACAAAGAGAATCACACAGGCCGAACATAGAGGGAGGGGAAGACCTCACCCGCCGCAGCATAGAACGGAAATCAACTCCAGCGCTACAAACTGCGACGAGTCAACATGGACAGAAGTCGTAAATCGAAGACGTAGCCCCAAATCACCACTCATCCAGACTCCAACAATCGTAGGCACCAAGCATACCTCGGAAGCAACAAAATCAGCACCCGACAATGAGCTCGAAGCGGCATGTCACAGAGCATGGCTATATATAGGCCACCTGCACCAAAACTCGACCCAGGAGAAGTTAGTGAGACATCTGAAGAAATTAAACGTAACAGAAATACTGGAGTGCGAAGAAATCCAAACGAGAGGCTCACTAAAAGCCTTCAAGGTAGGAATACCTCTCAGACACCTACATAACATCACAAACCCGGCATCATGGCCAGAGGGAGCCATCGTCAGACGATATCGGTTTTTTCGCCTCCAAAGTCAGGGAGCAAGACTCGAAAATTAACCTATTGTTATGGAACGTCGAGGGGCTAAGAAGCTCCCTCCAACTAACCGCGAGCGAATGGCTAGACAAGAACGACATCCTGATCCTAAACGAGACCTTCGCGACTAGCACCATAGATATACCGGGATTCTACTCAGAACAAATACTCGCCACACAAGCTCCAAGAGGAAGACCGTCACAAGGATTAGCATGCTACTATAAACCCAAAATTGGGAAAATCTTAACAACCGAACGAGACGAAGACTACTTAATTATCGAAACCGAAAGACTCGCCGTAATAGGAATATACATGAAACCCCTCACACCGATAGAAGACATAATAGCCACAATTATGACAGCCCTCACAAAGATAACGCCTGGATGCAACACCATCATAGCCGGAGACATGAATTGCAGAATGGACGTAAACGACAACAGGAGCAGAGAACTACTGCAGTTGTTGGCAGAAGAAGGCTTTACGTTAATAAACAATAAAAACGACAAGACTTACCTTGCTCACAATGGAAGCAGTACAATTGATCTAATTTTCTACAAGGGTTCAGAAATCAATTTGATAAGCCACAAAGTAGGTTACTCAGTAAAAGAGGCGCACCTGAAGAAACACATTCCTGTAACAGCAAGTTTCAGTATAAAACAAGCTTTCCTCACAAAAGAACGTAGCATAACTAAGCCCAGATCGAGGAAGTTCGACGTCCACTCTCTCTCACAACAGCAAACAAAAATAACGGACTTACAAGAGAAGATAGAACAAAACGACATAGATGCTGCCGCCGAGATCATGGAGGACATTATCAAAGGTGCAACTTCCCCAATAAAGAAACGAAGATCTCAAAAGTGGTTCGACCGAACATGCTACCTAGAAAGGAAGCGAGTCATCCAGGCACTGCACAAGGCAAGGATCAGTAACTCTCGTGAAGACCTAACTACATACAGTGCTCTCAGAAAGCAATACAAAACTCTCCTCAGAAACACCCGAAATAACTACATCGAATCGGAAGCAATCAGGATGGTGGAGGAAACAAGAGAAAACCCGTACAGAGCACTAAAGCCCCGAAAAACAAAAACAGTTAGTAAAATAGACATGGATATATGGGAAGAGCATTTCACAGATCTTCTTAACCAGAAAAGATCCTTACAAGCATACCCAATAAAGACCGTAGAGCCAAACAGTCCCCAAAACCCTTTCACCTCTGAAGAGATAGGCGCTACCCTATCAAAACTCAAAGACAGGAAAGCTTGCGGACCCGACGGCATCTTCAACGAGCACATCAAGTCATCAGCCGAGATACTACTTCCAACACTAACAAACCTGCTGAATGCATGCCTGCGAACGGGAAACATTCCAACAACATGGAAAACGTCAACAATTAAAGTAATGTACAAAGGCAAAGGAGATCCATGCGACCCTAACTCTTATCGAGGGATCGCCCTAGAAAATAACCATCTGAAGATACTGACAAGGCTGATCACACAAAGGATTACGGAAGAGATAGAACAATCAATCCCAGAAGAGCAGTTTGGGTTCAGAAAGGGAAGAAACACAATCCAAGCCATCAGAAACCTACTGGACGACATAGATACCGCTCTACGACACCCTCGAGGAAAATTCCATGCAGTATTCATCGATTTCTCAAAAGCATTCGATAAACTGAACAGGAGCATCATCTCCTCAAAACTAGAGTCCATAGCCATGGAAAATAAAGACCTCACATGCCTGATTCACAACATCCTGAGTAGTAACAGTGTACAGATCTCAGACAGTATAACCTTGTCAACAAACATCACGCAAACAAATGGAGTGCTGCAGGGAGACCCCCTCAGTCCTCTATTATTTAACATCGCCACCCACGACGTCGCAAAATCAATAAGAGAAGAATCTACAGATGTCAAGATCTATATCTAGTCCACACCTGTGGAGTAACGGTCAGCGCGTCTGACTGTGAAACCAGGTGGCCCGGGTTCGAATCCCGGTCGGGGCAAGTTACCTGGTTGAGGGTTTTTCCGGGGTTTTCCCTCAACCCAATACGAGGAAATGCTGGGTAACTTTCGGTGCTGGACCCCGGACTCATTTCACCGGCATTATCACCTTCATATCATTCAGACGCTAAATAACCTAGATGTTGATACAGCGTCGTAAAATAACCCAATTAGATAAATCTATATCTATGCCGACGACATGGTCCTGGGATCTCATGACAGGAGTGAACTCCAAAAAGCAACCTACGCGCTGGAAAAGTGGGCTGACCAAAATGAGCTGGAGATAAACATGCAGAAAACCGAACACATGATATTCAGGAAAGGGGGGAAGATATCTCAACAAGACAAAATCTTCCTGAAACAAGAACCTCTACAAACAGTAAACCAGGCCAAATACCTCGGTCTGACCCTACAGACCACAACAAATTCATTCAGGGTACACACCAAGCAAAGAGTTACAGCAGCCACAAAAGCCATTCATGACATCAGAGAACTAACCAAGCTATCTCTCAAAACAGCGATGATCATCTTCCACACCAAGATAGTCCCCATACTTACATACGGACTAGATCTAACGTGGGACAAACTGCGCACGAAAGACCTCCATACCCTAGAGAACGTCAAGGCTCGCTTCTTGAAGACTGCACTATCCTATACTATATTATACTATACTATACTATACTAGACTATCCTATACTATACTAATGTATACTATACTATACTATACTATACTATACTATACTATACTATACTATCCTATACTCTACTATACTATACCATAATAGAGTATATTATACACTATTGTACTATGCTTTACTAGACTATCCTATACTATACAATACTATACTATCCTATACTATATTATACTATACTATACTATACTATACTATACTATCCTATACTATCCTATACTATACTCTACTATACTACACTATACTATACTATACTATCTTATACTATACTAGACTATCCTATACTATACTATACTATACTATACTAAACTATACTATACTATACTAGACTATACTATCCTATACTATACTATTCTATCTTATACTATACTATACTTTGCTATACTATACTATACTATACTATACTATACTATACTATCCTATACTAAACTATACTATCCTATTCCTTACTGAACTATACTATACTATACAATACTATACTATACTATACTATACTATACTATACTATACTATACTATACTATACTATACTATCCTATACTATCCTATACTATACTATACTATCCAATACTATACTATACTACACTATCCTATACTATTCTATCCTATACTATCCTATACTATACTATACTATATAATCCTATACTATCATATACTATACTATACCATACTATACTATACTATACTATCCTATACTATCCCTTACTATACTATACTATCCTATACTTTACTATACTATACTATACTATCCTATACTATACTATACTATACTATACTATAATATACTATTCTATACTATACTATCCTATACTATACTATACTATACTAGACTATCCTATACTATACTATCCTATACTATACTATACAATCCTATACTCTACTATACTATACTATAATAGACTATACTCTACTATACTATAGTATGCTATACTATCCTATACTATACTATACTATACTATCTCATACTATACTCTACTATAATATACTATACTATACTATATATACTATACTATAATATAATATACCATACTTTCTAACCTATACTATACCATACTATACTATACTATAATATACTATACTATACTATAGTATAACTATACTGTACTATACTATAGTATACTATACTATACTATACTATACTATACTGTACTATAATATACTATACTATAGTATACTATACTATAATATACTATACTATACTATACTCTACTATGCTATAATATATTATACTATACTATCCTATACTATACTATATTATACTATACTATCCAATACTATACTATACTATAATTTACTATCCTATACTATACTCTACTATACTATACTATACTATCCTATACTATATTATACTATACTATACTAGACTATACCATATTATGCTATACAATAGTATACTAACTATACTATACTATACTATACAAACTTTACTATCCTACACTATACTATACTATACAAGACTATACTATACTATACTATACTATACCATACTATACTCTCCTATACTATACTATAATATACTCTACTATCCTATACTATACTATACTGCAGTATAATTTACTATCCTATACTATCCTATTCTATACTATACTATACTATACTATCCTATACTATACTATACTAATCTAGACTGTACTATACTATACCATCCTATACTATACTATACTATACTAGACTATACTAGACTATACTATACTATACTATAATATATTATTCTATAGTATACTAGACTTTACTATACAATAATATACTATACTACACTATACTATACTATACTATACTATACTATACTATACTATACTATACTATACTATACTATACTCTACTATAATATACTATACTATACTTTACTATACTATACTATACTATACTATACTATACTATACTATACTATACTATCCTATACTAGACTATACAGTGCTATACTAGACTATACTATACTAGACTATACTATACTATAATATACTATACAATACTATAATATGCTATACTATACTATAATATACTATATTATACTATAATATACTCTACTATACTATACTATAATATACTATACTATACTATAATCTACTATACTATATTATAATTTACTATACTATACTATACTACACTCTACTATAATATACTATACTGTACTATAATATACTATACTATAATATAGTATACTATACTATACTGTACTATACTTTACTATCCTATACTATACTATACTATACTATACTATACTATAAAATACTATACTATACTGTACTATCCTATACTATACTATACTATACTATAGTATACTAGACTATACTATCCTAT
Organism: Periplaneta americana; assembly: GCF_040183065.1. Lineage (NCBI taxonomy): Eukaryota > Metazoa > Arthropoda > Insecta > Blattodea > Blattidae > Periplaneta > Periplaneta americana. The sequence goes on from NC_091131.1 coordinate 182,712,964, forward strand.
ACTATACTATACTGTATTGTACTATACTATACTATCCTATACTATAATATACTATACTATACTAGACTATACAATAGTCTACTATACTATACTATACTTTACTATACTATACTATCCTATACTATACTATACTATACTATACTATACCATACTATACTATCCGATCTGGACAGCTATGTATAACAAGTGCATGGAACTCAGCACTATCCCAACCTCTTGGAGGAGGTCACCGATAAAGGTGCTTAACAAAGGCAAAGGATTCCAGGACTCTCCTGATTCATACAGGGTGATTGCGCTAGAATGCGCCGCTTTTAAAATGTTGTCCAGCGTCATTCGAAATAGGATACTTGACGGACTAATGGAGGTAATACCAACAGAGCAATATGGCTTCGTACCTGGCAAGTCAACGGTACAGACAGTGCAACGTGTACTCGAATATATTAAAGACTCGATAAATGAACCAAACGGCCATGTTTTCGCTGCCTTCATCGATTACAAGAAAGCCTTCGATGGTATAAACAGAAACACCCTAATTCAGAAACTTGAGGCAGTAGTAGGCCCAGAAGATCAGTTCTTCAGCCTCATGAAGAACATCATGGAAACAAATATAATAAACATCAGCGACGGTCTTCTTGAATCACCAGACATCATACAAACGAATGGTGTACTGCAAGGGGATCCTCTGAGTTCCAAAATGTTCAATCTGGTTACGCACGATGTTGTTCAGAAGGTAGCAACACAAGGCATGAAAATGTACCTGTATGCAGATGATATGGTTGTGCTAAGCAACTACAGGACCTCACTCCAAGAGGCAGTCAACAACCTAGTCGTATGGTCCCAGGACAACGACATGCAGATAAACCAAAACAAGACGAAAATAATGAAGTTTCGAAAAGGAGGAAAATTATCCTCAAAGGACAAGTTTATCTGCGAAACTCAAACCCTCGAAATAGTAAAATATTTCAAATATCTAGGGGTGACTCTGCAAGTAACCGGTTTCACGTTCACCAGGCATATTGAGGACAGAACAGTCGCGGCAATCAAGGCCACAATGGGGATACGAAACCTCAAGTCCCTGTCACTTCAATAGGCCTACCTCTACACTAGACATCGTAGACTCTGAAGCAGGATCATGTTCAACATATTCCGAACTCAATCTCAAGTAATTCGCATTATCTTCTTTTAAAGTAAGGTTACAGCAGTTATTATATCCCTTTAACTGAGCACTGGTTGATAGCTGATGATTCTCGGGTATTACGGAGCCCATCTTAAGCCACAGTTCCATTTAAACGAAAGTTTAGCTAACACTTCTGCAAACATATCGGGGGTCCTAAGGAAGAACATTGTAACTGACAAAATGAACTTTTGCAGTAGAATTAAAAACAACTTCGGATGGCTGTGAAAAATCAGTTTACCTTAACAGAATTGTAACTACATAACTACAAACAGGAATGTATATAAATATTTACAAAAAGTATAGTAATTTGTTTTACAATGCCACTGAATTTAATATTATTCATCACAGCCGTGATAAATGCCAGGAATATGGGGTGTATTTCGTCACACTGATAGCAGATCGATGAATACTTTACTTTGGGAGATGGGTAGTGGAGCAATGTAATCATATTTTAGATTTATATCCTTCCAAGTCCTGAGTTTGACGTTGCGTTTTATGTCAATGCTACTGTATGTTCTTGTCCATCAATATAATTGTATTTTTTTAATATTTTCTTGCTTAATTCAGGAAAAATTTGAATTTGCTTCACTTTCATCGAAACACTTATTCATTTTCTTCTGTCAAATTTCAGTTGTCCTTTTCGTTGGCGATTAGAGACTTCAAGTTTTTAAAATCGATTTGTGCTATTTAAGTTACCTCTTAGGGTTTCCACTTGCTTTAGCCATTTTCACTAGCATTATCCGTAGTTCAGAGTGAATACTGTTCGTCCTTTTTTTCTTCGTTCATTTAAAGGATGGATTTAATCTGCTTTATTCCAAGAGTGTTCTTTTTTCGGGAATTTATCCTGAACAGACATATCATAATACTATTGTCAAATACAATGTGTTGTAGAAGTCTCTTATCGTTATCATCAGAAGTATCTTGCTCTGGTGCCATTTCCATTTGGTGCAGGTCAATCTGTGATACAAAATGATAGGATGCTAGGACTCACGTTACGGAATGCGCGCTGGTTCGAGTCCTCATGGGGGAAGAAATTTCCTCATGAAATTTCGGCCAGTGTATGGAACCGGTGCCCACCCAGCATCGTGATGCACTTGGGGAGATACGATAGGTAGCGAAATCTGGTTATGAAAGCCAGCTAAAACGTCTCGGGGGATCATCGTGTTAACCACACGATACCTGCATTCTGGTTGGATGATCGTCCACATCTCCTTCGGCATGTGGACGTGAGGCCAGCAGCCGGCTGGTCTCGTTGGTAATGGTCCTTCATGGGCTGTCGTGCCTCGGATTATTATAGGTCTGCATGTTGTTGTAAAATGCAGATACAATACTTTTACAATTACATACACTGATTCAATTATTCATTCAGAGAAGACTATGGTAACTGTGTAACGGATCATTATTGCGAAAGGAGGCAGTCGACAATTCTTAAGTGAGATACAATACTTTTCTACGTATAAAATGTATGAATGTTGGTTACAATATTTCAATATAGCGCGATTACTGCCCAAATATCCAGCCGATATTTATTCCACAGATGGTCTGTTATGAAACTTTCAGGTCTATGATTAAAACTCAAATTCTTCAAAATATCAGTTACAATGTTCTTCCTAGGGACCGTCGTTATATGTTTCAGGCAACATAACAGCCAATAGAATGTAGATTCCACGCATCACGATTAACAAACGCTGTCTGTCTGATGTATAAAACATGACATAAATTTCGAAAATCATCGAGTACTTGGCAAGCAAGAAACATTGAGATTGTAACCAGTACCAGTAACCAGTAGATCTATTATAGGCGCTTTCATCTAGCAAGAAAACTCAAACTATTTTCTGAGAAAGTATTTTCGCTTGGTGAAAGTAGTTTGCGTTTTTCTCGCTAGAGACTAGATGGAAGCAGCAATTTTTGTCATCTTCATAACTGCCTAGGACGGAGCCCCTGAGAATCACTCGCAGAGCCCCGAGGGCTCCGCGGAGCACACTTCGGGACCCGCTGGTATATAGTATAAGTCTAGTGTTCTGTGTCGTATAGTATAGCATACAGTATAGTATAGTGTAGTATAGTATAGTATAATATAGTATAGTATAGTATAGTATAGTAATAATAATAGTAATAGTCATAGTCATAGTAAGTCATAATCATAGTCATAGTTACGGTTATTGTTACATTTACAGTATTTAATATAGTAATAATGTAGTATAATATAGTAGTCTATAGTGTATATATATATATATATATATATATATATATATATATATATATATAGTATATAGTATAGACCTAGTGTACTTGTGGTATAGTATAACATACAGTATAGTATAGTATTGTATAGTATAGTATAGTATAGTAATAATAATAGTAATAGTAATAGTCATAGTCATGGTTATAGTTACAGTTACAGTAATTAGTATAATAATAGTATGGTATAGTATCGTAGCCTATAGTGTATAGTATATAGTATATAGTATATAGTATAGGCCATATGTACGATGTGGTATAGTATAGCATACAGTATGGTATAGTATATTATATTATATTATATTATATTATATTATATTATATTATAATATAGTATAGTATAGTATAGTATAGTATAGTATAGTATAGTATAGTATAGTATAATATTAATAATACTAATAGTCATAGTCATAGTCATAGTCATAGTTATGGTTATAGTTACAGTTACAATAATTAGTATAATAATAGTATAGTAGGATATAGTATAGTAGCCTATAGTGTATAGTATATAGTATAGCCCTAGTGTACTCTGTGGTATAGTACAGCATACAGTATAGTATAGTAATAATAATAATAGTAATTCTATTAATAATAGTTATAGTCATAGTCATAGTTATGGTTATAGTTACAGTTACAGTAATGAGTATAGTAATATTATAGTATAGTATAGTATAGTATAGTAGCCTAAAGTGTATAGTGTATACTATAAAGTATAGGCCTAGTGTATACTGTGTGGTATAGTATAGCATACAATATAGTATAGTATAGTATAGTATAGTATAGTATGGTATAGTATAGTATAGTATAGTTTAGTGTAGTATAGTATAGTATAGTATAGTTTAGTCTAGTATAGTATAGTAATAATAATAGTAATAGTTATAGTCTTTCATTGCAAACCCAGCATCCTCCAATTTTGACCCTCTTATTTTACCATCACAAGACTCATCATGTTATGTTTGCAATTTCTTCGGGAAAGATAAATGAGGTAGCTTCCCGTTGCTTTCAGCACCTCTCTCTCTCTCTCTCTCTTTCGCGCCTTAAAAATTCCAGGAGCTCCAATGTGGAGATGAGGACAGTGGATTTGACTAATTAGACCCTCCAGACTTAGACGAAATTCACTACAATGTTCAAATGTCAGTTCTATTATGGTTTTTGACCCAACCAGAGATCGGTAAACGCTGATTAGCCTTTGCTTCACTTCATACAATAGTCAAAATAGTCGTATGCATACGACTGTAGCCATACATATGGAAACCCTGAATACTACTGTTACTGCAATTGGCTGTTGTACGTTATATTATTATTCTACAATAAACCTTATAACAGGGTAATATTGTAGTATATATAAAATCTAAGGGACTGATTGAAAAATTGAAAAATGCTGGGTTTGTAGTGAAGGGAGGAACACTATGAATGAATAAATGCACGAACGAACGAATACACCCCACCGCTGTGTTATAAGTTATAACGCTTAGCATGACTGAGCGTGAAAATAACCGGTCCAGAGTTGAAACCATGTTTGGTTTTTTCCCGACGTTTTCCCCTCAACCAATTGAAGCAGAATTGCTGGGTAACTTCCTGCGTTGGACCTTGGATTCAACTTCATTATAATATCTTTAATAGTTTCAGTTCGACCAGAAGATACAGCAGACGTAGTACCGTGATTTGCATACAGATGGCACCTGTGTGAGGAAGCTGCATGACCATAGACTTTCTTTTAAGCCTCACATGAATAAAATTGCTGCCAAAGGATATGCTATGTTTCAACGTTTGTATCCTTTATTCAAGTCGCCATCGCTGAGTTTGTGGACTAAGAAAACTTTCTATATAACAATAATCAGAGCTAGCCTCCTATATGCATATCCAGCTTGGTCATCTGTCAATGGGTCTCTACTGAGAAGACTGCGTGGTGTACAAAGAACAGTTCTGCGCACAATTGCTGGAGCTGATTACACAACATCCAATAAATTTTTACATGAAGTTTTGGACATAGCACAATTGAAGAGTTTTCGGAAAATTTAAAATTCAAATTTATACAAACATTGAAAAATCATCCAAATCCTCTGCTACAGAAGTTTAATCATCAAACATAAATAATAAAACCCAAGTTATACCAGCCATATCTTTTACAAATTCATCATGGTTTAACATCAAGGACTGAAGAACTAGACTGAACAATTTCAAAGTGTTATAAATTAAAGGAGGAGTCAAAAGCAAGTCAGCTTGATCTCCGGTCATATAAACTTTCAGTGAAACAAGATGTTGGTTGGTTGGTTGCATCGCAGGAGACGAAGGGGCTTTCATAGCGGGCTGCGTCAGACCAGGGAGTTGTGTAGCAGAATCGACGGATGGCACTATGGTGACTCACGATATCGACGGCAATTCGATCATCAGGTCAATATAGGATATATCAGGACGTAGTACGTAATTTGTGAACAGATGGCATCGATCTGAGGAGGCTGCAGAATACAAAATGTTTCAAAAGTCAGGAACAATGGTGATATTCTTTCAACAGGATCGAGGCGAGCCCAGACACTGCAACGTACATTGCGTACTTTTACGTGAACGGTGAGGTCAACACGCAGAACTGGCGATTGTGGAGTGACTGAACAGATGCTACCGTCCAAGATGCAGGGTGTGAATAATATAATAGTGCGGTGTGGAATATGGGTGGGAGGATCGTTGGTTCGTTTTTTAACGAAGGTACCCTGATCGACGAGGAGTACAAAACTGACTCTCTTAGAAGAGTGTGTCTTGCCATCAGTTCTGAAAGAGACGGCGAGTTGCCTACAATGTTTCTGCAGGGTGGTGTTTCACCGCATTATGGTTTAATCGTACGTCAATGGCTTGATGACCAGTTTCCAAGAGGTGGATAGGTCAGCGAGGCCCCGTTGAGTGGCCGCAATGTCTCTTAACCCCACACCAAAGGATTGCTACGTATGAAGTCATATGAAGGCAATGGTATAAATCCATCAATCTCCGCTATCTACATCATATGAAAAGAAAAATAAATACCGCCTGGTGTAGGCCTACTCCTCCTCGTCTTCTGAAGAAATAGGAGCGTTGTTTCCTTTAGAGGGTCGCCATAATAAACATATCGTACAAGCAATACACGCTTAAGTAAACATTAAGGGTGGTAAGCATAGACATTTCGCTAGCCCGCGCTACGAGCGTGCTAAACTAGCCCCGGCTATCGAGTGATTACTTGTACAGGATTCATATCATATCATATCATATCATATCATATCATATCATATCATATCATATCATATCATATCATATCATATCATATCATATCATATATCATATCGCTAACACTGGTTTATGAATAGGAAAAACGTTAGTTCGCTGATCATTCACCGGAAGTCCGCGCTAAGAATGTCTATGAATATGGCCCTAAGGTTTCTGACATTTGCCTCACTTCATATTGACAGGGAGGCGGAAGGGCTTTCCTGTTTACGGTAAGTCCATAGTCCCCTTCGCATCTTACGTTTACACGTTAAGGAATATCTTATGCAAGACTCCGCTATATTCTTCATTTGCTTTTGTTTGTTCCATTTTCTGTATCTTTATATAGGCCTATCAAGTGTTTTAAATAATTATTTATAATAAAAGTGTATACCTAGCAGGGGTAAATTAGGTGCAAAATAACATCCTTTCCCTAGTCGTGTGGATCAGGCGCTGCCCAAAGTGGACATGGACAAATTCACGCTATAGGAGATGGTTTATTGTGTTAAACACAGCACACGACTTACGAAAAATAATTTAAAAAAATTGAAATAAATCTGAATACTAAATGGCAATCGCAAATCGTCCACTATCAATGCTGACTCGCACTGTTTTATTAATTTCTGTTTGTTCGTTTTGTAATAATTACCGATTTAAGTTGGTTAACATTTTATTCGGTAATTTTAAAGATACAATGAAAAGCTATGATTGGTGAAACTAAGGCTTAAGGGGAGGTTGTAAGCCCTATCCTCACCGTGTTAAATTTAGCAACTTCAGGTACACTTATCTCAGAAACTATTCAATCTACATCTATGAAAATTTGCACACCTGTAGTTGTGATCTTCCTTAACCTACCGACTTTTTCTTAATTTATTAGTTCAGCTAAAAATAAAAAAAATGTTAATTTTTAACCAAATCAGCTTACAACCTCCCCTTAAGTACTTCCGGTGATTTCGGAAGTGAAAATCCTTGAATTTGTAATGTTTTTGCAATTGATCATATATGCACGGCACAGGCCTAACCTAAACTGTTGCAGATTCGTATATGCAATGCGTTTCCATCATTTGTTTAAAACTCTCTTTACTTCTTGTTAGTTACTATTTTAATATTATATAAACAGTTTACTGAAAACGTAAAAATGGAATTATGTAAATATATGGAAAGACTCGGTAATTTAATTATCACTAAAATAATTTATCCAATAATAATAAGATGAAGTTCAAGAGATACTAACGCGGCACACGGGAAATGCCATGAAATCACTCCAACGAAGTATGAAGGCACTGTGGGACCGGTGTCCACATTTTCGACCAAATTATGTCCTTAAATGAAGAACAGACCATGAGGGGGATTGTTACGCGGTAATAAATTAAATATTCGCACATACTGGGCTGTGTTTCCACACCTGTAAATGTATAATAAGCATATTCCACAATATGATTCCATATTTCGCAAAGCTAGTGCGTTTTGCGTAATAATTCATGCCCGCACTTTAGACAAAGCTAGCGAACATGTCACTGTGGACACGAAGAAACCTTTTCTGTAGCACGCAACTTCCAACTTGATTATTTGTAAGTTCTAAGGTAGGCCTACAGGAATCTGTGACAGGTTAGGTTATATTAGGTTAGATTAGGCTTTTCATATGCCTTGTGCATTCGAATCTGTAACAGGTTAGGTTGGGTTTGTTTAGGACTTTTGTATGCCTTGTATAGGCCTATACTAAGTGAAGTATAATGTGCGATTCACTTTTATTTTGAAGTGTTCTACCTCTTTATTTAATGCGTTAAATAATCACTTTTAGGTTATCGGTACCGATCAATTATTTCCACTTTTTACCTACTTTCTAATGTTTACAAATCAATTGACATCCTATACCAGTGGTCGTCAGCACTCGCTGAAATGTGAAAAGGGTAAGGGGACCCATCCCGTGTGCACCGTGGTGCAGCAGGAAAAGGTAGAGGGCATACCCGCTAGCAGCTACGAGTGCACCATGGTGCACTGTGTTTTCCGCGGGTAAGTGACGCTAGCCCCAGGGTGCTCTGTGTTGACGACCGCTGTCCTATATGAATTCTTCACATTCCAAACTACCTTCCCACTGAAAATTAGGCTGTTTCACTTTTTTCGTCAATAAAATGGTCAGTGTCGAGAGCTATAGATAACCCCTCGGAGAATATTAAGAGAAAATGCCTCTACATATAGGTCCTACAGAAATTCTATGATTTAAAGGCAAATATAATGGATCAATTTTTGGCGAAAATGAGATTTTTCTGTATGTTGTGCATCCTAATGTTATCTTTATTGTGGCAAAATATGGCATGCGTATTGTATTTCTATAGTATTCTCTCTAACCAATTATTATGAAACATGGTATGAACTATGATTTTATACAGTCGTTTAAAATTTAAATTATCGCTCCTGAAAGACTACAAAAAATGACATATTTTGTCTTGGAACAACAGGATTCCTCTCTAAGAACAGGTATTTGTAACATATTATTTTCCCTGGTTGATATAAGAAGTTTGTAGCCGGTTATTTAACGGCGTTTTATCAGCTACAAGATTACTTAGCGTCGAAGACATTAGTCACAATGAGATGTCTTTTAAAGAATATGGGGTCGAAGATTCGCCATGTGACTATCTAACATTCTGCTTACAGTTCGGAAAAACTTGAGGAAACAAAGCCAGTTATTCAGCTGAAGCGCAACTCCACATCGGTAGGGAAGGGAACGTGTGATTAAAGCAGTGTTAAAGTACGGCAGTCTCTAAGAATGGCTCTAATATTCCTGCTGGTCACAATGATGCTGTTTTGTAACCACCGGACCAAGATCCCTCCTATTGAAGTCAAAGATAACCTATACCTACAGGAACAACAGTGTTAAGTAATACACGCAGTTGCAGTATGAGTGTGTAACCTATACTAATAAAAAACAAACACTCAACATTTACTTTGACATAAATTCTAAGAAAGAATTCTATGGAATAGTCCGAATTCAAGTTGGAAATATGAACTAAATCACTTACGTGTAACGCTTGAAACGTGTATATCAGTACATATTTCTTCCCCCATGCGTAAGTATTTTACCCCTATCGTAAATAAGAAATAGACACAGGTCTGTCTATAACACGTTTCTTAATATAATAATAAATATACATAATACACACCAAGCTTCAGCTAGTAGCTTGAACGTACAGTAAGTATTACAGTGATAAACGCACATCAAAAAGATTTTTTTTTTAATTTGGAGGTTAAACGTGATAAAACATAAAACTTATTTTATTAACTATTTTAAGTATCTAAACTGTCTTTGCTGTAAATCAGGGATGTTTATTAATGCCCACAGGAGCAAGCGCGCGCTTTAGAGCCCAGGAGAGCCTGAGCGCTTTACAGCGGAAAGGAAAGAGACAGACGAAAGAGGTGGTATATGCCGCTTGGTCGAGCTATATTCAGGGATGGCCAGCACTGATTCAATGGATAAAGGGAAGAGAACTTATTAAAACTGTATCCATGTTAATTTTTAGATTTTCCTGAGAAGTATAAGTGCATTACAAGAATGTAAGTTTTAATTTTAATGCTCATTTTTCACAAGTTTGATTTTTTTATTCAAAAGAAATATTTTCTCAACTTTTCGTATAGAAGAGTGAAATTTCCAGGTATAGGCCTATTTATTTAGTAGCCTTACAGAATGTTTTCGTAAATCTAGTATACCGTAAATACGTATTACTGAAGATAGTGTATTCAAAATTTTGAAAATATTCGCATGGAAATTGTTCATAAGGAAATAAATTAACAAAGTAACTACCGTTACATCATAAGCAAAAGATACGTGCACATGTGTTGTAAAAATGTCAGCTCTATAGCTTCAACAGATTTCGAGAAAATAATTTAATATTCTGATGATAGGAAGTTGCTCACAAATATCACCTTAAAAGCATAATGCGATAAGAATTTTATTATGTAATATTAGTTACACTTAAAACAGATACAGTACCTAGGTAACTTAGCTTTGTACTGTAATATTGTTTTGATTAGTTTATTGATTACTTTGTAAGTCTAAAGATACCATCAATATAAATTCCAACTTATCATGTCATTCTGAATCTCTTTCTTTGGAATATCACTTTCTTTATGAAAGATGTGTTTCATCCACTTAATACAGTATAATTATACTACTATGAAATTTAAGTGAATATTCCTTCTTAACTCTCTATTATGTTATTAAGATTTAAAACACAAGTGAAATATTAAGAAATCAGTGTTAGTACTTTTGTTTTACAGACAATATAGATAATATTAAACAGAAAGAAGCCATATAAAAATAAAGACATAAAATTTCGCGTTCCTTTTGAAGTTTGTGCACCACTGTTTTCTTAATCCAACAGGTTGCTTATTCATATACACAACCCTTTCTCTTTCCATACTTAGCGCTTGCTGCCCGCGCACGACGTCAAGGTCAGAAAAATGCGCTTGCTTTGACATCACTGCTGTAAATCATCAGTATGTAACTTACCGTTATGTTGCACCGTTCCCTTCGTAATCTGTTCCTAATCTTCAGGTTTACACCGAACTTTAATTAAACTCAGTCCACAAAAACTATTTACATGCACACAACAGATTCCAACGAAGGAATACTGTCAAGGAAAACTACGCACTACACAATAACACTGGTAAACAATCTTGAAGACAGATGGTCGTGATTTTAGGGTATCAGCGTAACTACTGTCACGCGCTAACCGCTACTCCACAGGTGTGGACTATATATATGTACAATGAATTCAAACTTTATTTATGCCCCCTTGAGAAATCCACTCGCTTTCTATCATATTAACACGAACGTTTTGTTCAATAGTAATATTGTAAAGTCACACACAGTTTAAAGACAACGAAACTGACGCAGAAAAACATACAGGCGACTCCACGAAATGCAATGTTAGCAGATGAACACACAAGACGCTTCCCGATTGTCAACGCACGCACGCACACACACACTGTATGTGGTGCAGCGAGCGTGAGAAAGATAGACAAGAACAGATTTCTCTTTCCATGTGCAGGTCCATCTAGCTTCATTTTCTTACATTGCGAATTTTATTTTCCAACCCCAATTCAGTCTTTACTTTCTTGAAGGATGACTGAAAATCACATTTTCTGTTTCTGCTTTTTACTAATTCAACACTTGTTCTCTACGTCTTGTCTCTAATATAAGGTATATGTACACCTTTACATACAAAAATTTTTGTTTTGTAAACTTTTGCTCTGTAAAATTTTTATACAATTGAGAATGGTATCAGAAAAAGAATGAAGTGAACAGATCCCTTGAAATTATGTCTAAATTGTTTTTAAAAATTATTTTGTTTATACTTTTGACATGCAACTTGAAACATGATAGCTCATGCAGTTTTTAAGATAGAGACATTTTTTCACTCTTTTATAGCTAAAACTATTCTTTAGTGCCTGACATAGAGCTATTTTTTATTTTTATTTACATTAATTAAATATTACCATATATGTAATTTACAATAATATTTTATGTTCCATAAATCATGTAAAAATCCATAGATAATTATTAATTATATTAATGTTATTTTACTCATTGTCAGGCACTAGGGGACATTTCAAGCTTGAAAATGACACCAATATCTTCTTGGTATCACCATATTTGGCTGAGATATCATGTTTGAAAGAATTAAATATTCTAAAATTACTATTTACAGAAATGAGTCACAAACTTTGAGAGCCTAGAAGACTCCATCTCGTTTTTCCAGAAATTGTTAAAGTTATATTTCTTAAAATTTTCACAAATCTCCCAACTATTATACATATGTGCAGTATGTGGATAAGCTTAATACAGTCTGCAAAAATGTATGGTGGGGTTTCATGGGATTACTCTAATATATATATATATATATATATATATATATATATATATATATATATATTACGTGAAATGCTTTTATTTAATTCAGTAAGTCGGTCTCGGTAGCGCAGTTGGTATAGCGCTGGCCTTATGTGCTTTAGGTTGCGGGTTCGATTCCGGCCCAGATCGATGGCTTATGTTAGTAGATTTACTTGCATGTAAAAGAACTCCCCCGGGACAAAATTCCGGCACACCGACGACGCTGATAGAATCTCGGCAGTTGCGAACGTCGTTAAATAACATACTTTTGTTTTAAATTCAGTAACTCAGAAAGATTGCCTTCTTCTGTTGTTTCGCTCTGTCATTATTGACTTTATAGTAAATTGATTACTTCTCTTGCTTTTTCCCTTGCTAATTCACAAACTAAAAAAGGTCGTGTTCATGTATTTCTATCTAATGCCATTGTTGTTGTTGTCGTCGTCATAATAAAGCCATTGTAGTTAAATTAATCATTTTTACTTAGAAGGAACGGGAGTACCTCGAGAAAACCCCTCTGCAACGTCTGCTTTGTCCACCACAAATTCTATCATGATCTCCCGGGGGTCGAACACAGGTCGCTAGGATGGAAGACCAGTGCGCTGGCGGCATAGGCGCGGCGATTGACAAGGGAGCACACTCTACCTGAAATTTTGGAGATGCTGAGATACATAAAAAATAAAGATAACCTGTAAATATTATCTACAAATTTCAACTGAAATACTTACGGAAACAAGTTGTGTAAAATATCGCTGATTGAAGTTGAGGAGCCTTCTTTCCAGGACTGCGACTCCACTCTAGCTCCGCCTTCTGTTCGTCTGGACCCTCGTACAGCTTGAAGTTAAACCAGCTGCAAATTTGTTATTGTGAGAGATGTAGTCGTAAAAAAATTAATACTAAGCCTCTTCACGAAAAGTGTATTATGAATATAATAAATAAATAAATATTATTATTATTATTATTATTACTATTATTATTTGTTATTGATTTACTAATCCATACTTACACTAAGTCGAGTAAGACAATTCATTATTTTCATTCATTCAGCCTCTCATAGTTTTCTGCGCAAAGACAGGTCTTTCACTCCAAATCCAGCTTCCTTCAGTCTTTCCTATTTTCTGCCTTCCTCTTCTCTCCGCATATGATCCACATAATATCTTAATGTCGTCTATCATCTGATATCTTCTTCTGCCCCGAAATTTTCTCCCGTTCACCATTCCTTCCAGTACATCCTTCAGTAGTCAGTTTCTTTTCAGCCAGTGACCTAGTCAATTCCTTTTTCTCTTCCTGATCAGTTTCAGCATCATTTTTTCTTCACTCACTCTTTCCAACACAGCTTTATTTCTTATTCTGTCTGTCCATTTCATACGCTCTATTCTCTCCATATCCAAATTTCAAGTGTTTCTAGTCGGTTCTCTTCACTTCCTCGTAATGTCCATGCTTCTGCCTCATATAATGTCACACTTCATACAAAGCACTTCACTAATCTCTTCCTTAGTTCTTTTTCCAGAGGTCTGCAGAAGATGGTCCTTTTTCTATTAAAAGCTTCCTTTGCCATTGCTGTTCTCGTTTTCACTTCCTGGCAGCTCATGTTACTGTTTATAGTACACCCCAAGTATTTGAAGCTGCCCACTTGGTCTACTGCCTCATTGAGAATTCGCAAGATTACCTTCTTTATTTTTCTTCCAATGACCATGCTCTTCGTCTTATTTGCATTAATCTTCATTCCATTCTGCTCACAGCTGTCATTTACCTTCAGTAGCATATCCCTTAGTATCAGCTCCTCTTCTGCTAAAAATGCTGTATCATCAGTAAATCTTACGCACTTTATTCATCTTCATCCTACTATCACTCCTCCCATGTTCTGAAAACAGTTCTTCACTAAATCCTCCAGTATATGTTGAACAGGGTAGGTGATAAAGAGCATCCTTGACGTACTCCTCTCCCTATTTCACTTCTTTCAATTACTATTTTAAGAAGTAAAAATAAAGAAACAGGGCGCTCACAGGTTGCAGAGAAAAGTACCGGGGCGGCGCTTCATCGCACCCTGACTGCACCCCTGCAGTTATTGTATAACGTTGTTACACTTGTATTGTGGTTGGTAAATCACGGAGTGGTTGAAACACAAATTAATCGTGCACCAAGCACACCGGATTAAGGCATTTCAACACTCTTCTCGCCCACAATGCTTACACTGCTTGTTAGAACAAAATTCTGTGGGGATTTGAAACACCGTTCGTTGCTCTGGTAGCCTATGTGTTTTGTTCACCGGCAAAAAATCCTGTAAATTGCTTTCCATAATCGGACACACGACCGACCTGTTTGTAGCATCGTCAAATCCGTCTCGAAAACTGTACCTGCAATGACGGAAGAGTTTTGCCGTTCCCTTGGGTCACACACGCCTCTTTCAACATAGTGCTTCTATATACATTGTGGCTTTTTGCTAAGTTCTATTCTCTGTTTTTAAGTTATATTATAGTTTTAACTTCTGTTTTTAACTTTATATGCCAAGTGTTCACTTATTATAACATGTTCTATTCGACCTACACGACCTGAAGATGCCAATCAAAATTGGCGAAAACGTTTGTTTTTAAATCTGTTTAAGTTTGTTATAACATGTTTTATTGTGTTTTTATGTTAAGTATTGACTGAATAGAACTCATTTATCAATTAACATTGAACTTAACTGAACCAATATGCCTTTAAAATTAAGTTAAGTCTCAAATTTTTAGTTAATAAGTCTAACACAACGAAACAAGTGTCACTTCCTTTTTCATAATTTTCCTCTTCCACACCATAGAAAACAATTTTATTTCTTCTGCTTTCAATTTCCCATCTTTTCACTATTGCTTTTAACACAACCTGCTCTTGAATAACCTCTTTTAACTTATTTTCCACTTCATTATACCTATTAACTAGTGTATCTAAGTCATTTGAAACTTTTTTTTAGTAGAACACTTGCTTTCTGTCTGTCTTCTCTCGTTTCTTTCATGTAGTTTATCCATCCTCTTTGAAAGACTTCATCACTGTTGTCTCTTCCTTCCCTAGAGCCTGGTCCAGGGTTTAACTCCACATTTCCAATAATTAATGGGATTGATAAAACAGCCGCGGTCAGAAATATATTGTATCTATCTATCACTACAGCGTTTTCACATTTTGTATGCCTGTGGTAATGCCCTGCATTAGCCTATAGCCTCCCATCCGCGCTCTGTAGGAAACTAGGTCGTCACCCATAACTTCTTCACACACGCTAACCTACTTATAGACACTGTTTACCACTCGACTGCTCTCTACGACTGCACTTTGTGAACTGGCATTCAAATATAAAACTATTTCTTTTTTTCAGTGAGGTGTTTTTATGAGCACCCCTTGCCCATTTAGTAATAGTTGATTTGTTAATTCCTTTCAATGGAAAAGCCCGGTCAAAAATATATGTAACAATGTTTATAAATGTATCTGCCTTTTTCTCAATGTCACTTTCGTTTAATACTTCATTCCAATTATCCTTAGATAATAAGAAGTTAAATTGCTCAATATTTTCAGCATTATAAAATCCTTCCCATATGCAAATGTTTTCATTTAGATTATTTTTGTTTGTTTTGGTATAGTTATATGTAACAGGACTGCATTATGGTCAGATAATCCTAGACCTATGTTCTCTGTGTTAAATCGATTTGTTACTAAATAAAAAGAAAGAAATGGCGAAAGAAGAGATGCAGCTCTTTGCTTGTTTCATTCTTGAACTGAAACAACCCAGAACTCACCACGTGGAGGTGGCTGCATGTCGAGTTCCGCCCTGCCCATCCCAACCTCCCTACCTTGTGGGCAAGTCCATTTCATTATTCATTCTTTGTTCTTTCAATTATGTTTATACTCTTCGACTTGAAACATTATTTAGATTTCCATTTCATATCTTTCTTGCCTCAATTTATAAAAGTCACATTATTATGATATTCCAGTACAATATAATCAATTAATGCATATCAGTGCAACGAGAAATATGAAAAAATGCTCGATGTCATTCTTTTCGTCTGTCATTTTTTTCCCTTTTAGCTAAAGTGTAGGATAACTTTCGGTATGATGAATAATATTTTGTGACAAGAATTTAGTAACTTATATTTCTTGTTTCTCTATTTTATGGCTTTCTCTCTTCCTTCCATTTATTCTCAATTTTTTTATACGTATTGAAGTTTCTCTCTTTCTAGTCTTGAAATACTCTACATAAATAACATCTGAATTGGAAATTGTGAAGAAATATGGAAATATCCACTGTCAATATTTCTAGCAATTTTTTTCCCATTTCAATAACGATTTATTCCCATAGGATGTCAAGTGTGTATCCGGGCAGGAGAGGATCAACGGTTGCCAGCAGCAAGACTCTCAAATTCCTTTGCCAAGGATCCGTCTACTAGACTAGGATCTATACCTTTGCCATCGAAGGCAACTGCTGAAGGTAGGACGCCGTTAAACGTAAAGTAAAGTATTATTTCGAAATGGTGAATTTGCCACCACACCTGAAGAGATGTTGAAGCACCTCCACATTTTCTGCGAATTTTTCAGCAAATTCTTTCCTCGGTATGTGTCTTAACCATTTGAATTGGGAAGACTTCCCAAAATATATTCTTCCCTTCATATGCTGAAGTTATTACATTTATATAATATTTAATTTTATAGATTTCTTCCGTCTGCCTTAGAGGTGTACATTTTTACTATTTATTTTTGTTACATTTCAAACATGATATTTTCTTTCATTTAAAGTAAGCTTTACGTTATTTAATGTTCTCGGACATTGTCTTAATACACTTTATTGTCCTTTTTCACACCACTGTTGTTCTTATTACTGATCCAGGTCTTCGTACTGTACAAGATGGCCCTCATCATAATAATATCAGGAGTTATTTTCAGTCTGTTATATTGAGGCGATGAAGATGTTTTTCCATGCTGTTCTCACTATTTGAGAATATTAATACTGCGACTGCGTCTCTTCTTGTTTTATTACTAACTTCCATCCAGAGTTCACTTGCCCTCTCTGTTAAGTCACATTTTAGTTGCACATCATTGCAGTGTAGTCCAACTTCGGTTTTGTTACACGTTTAATAAAGTATTGTGAATTTTTTGTTTCAGCACAAGAATCGCAATTTTCAATTGCAAACATAAAAATTCGAACGATTATTCAGTGATAGATGTTCTTTCTTAAATAACTGGAATGATGCAAATTTTCGAAAATTAATATTCTGATGTATATTTTGTATCTAAAATTTTTACATTGTTGTAATGTAAAAGGTTATTGAATATTGTAGACGGTATAATAAAATTTATTGTTATTTTAAAAATTACGATTTTATCCTTCATCATGGTGTTGCAATATCACAGTTTAAGGTTTTCTTTGCGATGGTGTAAGCGAAGAAATTATCAACTATTTTCAACGTTGTATATATTGTGAATTGTATGTCTTTGTAGGGTGCAATTTTAATTCTGTTTCCTACTTTAATTTCCGTTATTACATCCATATAATATTTCTTCAGTAAAATAAATGCTCTCGAATACGAGATTAATAAATTTGTGTAATATGTAATGATATTTCTTCAAGTCATTGCTCAAAATTTACAGAAACAAATTTTTATGTTATAAAATTGTAGTGACAGATGTTCTACTATTCGGTGAAATAATTTAGAGAACCAAATTGTAGACCATTATTTGAAGTTAGCTGTGCATTTTACTATGGATTATCCATGTGAAAATGAAAGCATTAGATTATGTTCTTTATCGGTAATACAGTCGCATCCAAAGAAACTACAGACTATACCGAATTCGACGATTTAATTTTAATTTAATAACATCTTATTATCAAGTACATATGGTAAAATTAAATAGTACATACTACAACTGATGTATTAAAATTGAATATATATACAGAATACAGAAATATAATTACAACAATAGAAATAGAAATGTAGCTAATATAGATGTAAATGTAACGCATGCGTAATAGGTACCAACTGCTTCTAATCTAACGATCTCTATCTGTCAAGATATTCCGAGAGTATTATACCAGGTGGCCCATCTGCGCCGTTTTAAAAACTATTATTGAAAACCCATCAAACAGAAGAGCACGAAACGAGTTTTGCATTACAGGAGCAATGTCTTCATGAAATCAATGTGATGGCGATTGTCGCTGGTTTCTATCCATGGCTAAATATACTGAAAGGGATTTATAGCTTGTAATTATTATTATTATTATTATTATTATTATTATTATTATTATTATTAACATCACTTTCAAATCACTGCCAGCAAAGCCTACGAGCTACAGCTGCATTTTGCAGTGTTTCACCAAAGAGTAAAACAATGTCTGTGTACCAGGAATACTGCAGTTATCATTCATTAGTAACAAAACAGGAACGAACTAAATGAAGCGGTTTCATAACCCTGTTATTACTGTAGTTGTGCTTGATGTTTGAAATAGTGGACACTCCAGTCAAACACTTGCATTTGTTTTGGGATCCGTTCTCTAAGCCTCCGATCTAGGCAACTATTTAGCGTTTAATACCCGAAGGGAAGTGTAGCTCAACAAAAGACGGCGCAGATGGATCACCTGGTAGCTATGCCACACTAGCGTTGAAATGAACAATGCTGTACATACGAAATTAGCCAAAATTGAAGTCAAGTGGTCACTTAAACAAACTTACATTGCAAGACACTTCTTTCGACGTCGCAAAAAGTGTTAGAAGCTTAAGAATAACATGAAATGTCAGTGATGATTTTACATGATGAATTAGTCTGAAGTGTCGATCGAAAGTTAGAAATGAAATAATCCACCATAACTATGAATTGTACAGTTGGTTGACAAATAAATATCACATCACATCGCATCACATCACCATGGTAAATAAATAAATAAAGAAGCGAACAAACAAACACACAAAAAACCAAACAAACAAATTAATAAACAGATTAATATATAAATTAATTAATTTAATAATACATAAATTAATTAATAAATAAAAATAAATAAATGAATTAATTAATTAATTAATCAATATGTAAATTAATAATTTAATAAATGGGTTAAAAAATTAAACAAAATTAATCAAGTAATAAATAAATAAATTAATAGATAAATTCATTAATTAGTTAATTAATTAATATAAATATATAGATATTAGCAAGTAAATAAATTAATAAAAAAGGAAATTAATAAATGAAATAATTAATTGAAAAATATCTACATGGATAAATAAATAAATAAATAATTTAATAAATTAATAAATACATTAATAAGTAAATTAATAACTAAAAATATATAAAGTAAATAAATAAATAAGTGAATAAATAAATAAAATAAATAAATAAATATATTCATTAATAAATTCATAAATTACTAAATAAATAAATAGGTTAATAAAGTATTAAATAAATAAATAAGTAAATAATTAAGTAAACAAATATATATATATATATATATATATATATATATATAAATAAATAAATACATTAATTATTTCATAAATCAATACATAAATAAATTAATAAATGACTCAATAAGTAAGTAAATAAATAAAAAATTAATTAAACAAGTAATTAATTAATAAAATATATAAATATATAGGTAAATCAATATGTAAATAAATAAGTAAATAAAGCAATAAATAAAAATAAGTATATAAATAAAGACATAATTTAATAAATAAATATAAATATAAATAAATATATAAATATATAAATTAGTAAATAGATAAATAAATAAATAAGTTAGTAAATAAATACATAAGGAAGTAAATAAATAAATTATAAAATATAAATAAATAAAAAATTAATTAATTAATTAATAAAAAGATAATAAATGAATAAATATGTAAGTAAATAAATAAATAAATAAAAAAGTAAATAAATAAATGAAAATAAATAAATAAATAAATACATATGTAAATATATATAAATATATAAATAAGTGAATAAATAAATAAATAAATAAATAAATAATTTAATTAATTAATAAAGTAATAAATTAATAAATGCATTAATACATTAGTAAATAGATAAATAAGTAAATAAGTCTATTAATAAATTGATTAATTAATACATTAAGAAGTAAATAAATAAATAAATAAGCAAGTAAATAAATAAATAAAAAATGAAGTACATAAATAAAAAATAAATAAACACACAAAAAACCAAACAAACAAATTAATAAATAGATTAATATATAAATTAATTAATTTAATAATACATAAATTAATAAATTATTAAATTTATATAAATAAATAAATTAATGAATGAATTAAATAATCAGTATGTATATTAATAAATTAATAATTTAATAAATGAATTAATAAATTAAAAAATTTATCAAATAATAAATAAATAAATAAAAAATTAATTAATATAAATATATAGATATTAGTAAATAAATAAATTAATAAAAAAGTAAATTAATAAATGAAATTATTAATTAAAAAATTTCGAAATGGATAATTAAATAAATAAATAATTTAATAAATTAATAAATTAATTAATAAGTAAATTAATAACTAAAAAAATATAAAGTAAATAAATAAAATAAATAAATATATTCATTAATAAATTTATAAAATACTAAATAAATAAATAGATTAATAAAGTAATAACTTAATAAATAAGTAAACAAACAAATTCATAAATAAATTAATAAATAGCTAAATAAATTTATATATATATATATATATATATATATATATATATATAAATCCAATAATATCAGTAAATAAATAAATAAATAAGCAAATTAAATAATTAATTAATTAATTAATAAACAAATAAATAAATCAACAAATATATATATATATATATGTAAAGAAATATATTAATTAATTCATAAATCAATACATAAATAAATTAATAAATTATTCAATAAGTAAATAAATAATTCCGTAAGTAAATAAATAATTCCGTAAGTAAATAAATAAATAAAAAATTAATTAAATAAGTAATTAATTAATGAAATATATAAATATATCAGTAAATCAATATGTAAATAAATAAGTAAATAATTAAATAAAAACATAAGTAAATAAATAAAGAAATAATTTAATAAATTCTTATAAATATTAATAAATATATATATTAGTAAATAGATAAATAAATAAGTTAGTAAGTAAATAAATAAGGATGTAAATAAATAAATTATAAAATAAAAATAACTAAAAACATAATTAATAAATTAATTAACAAAACGTTAATAAATGAATAAATATGTAAATAAATAAATAAGTAAATAAATAAATAAATAAGTAAATAAATAAATGAAAGTATATAAATAAATACATATGTATATAAATAAATATATAAATAAGTGAAAAAATAGATAAATAATTTAATTAATTAATAGAGTAAAAAATTAATAAATGCATTAATACATTAATAAATAGATAAATAAGTAAATAAATCTATTAATAAATAAATAAATTAATTAATTAATACATTAAGAAGTAAATAAATAAATAAGAAAGAAAATAAATAAATAAGAAATTAATAAGTATATAAATAAAAAATAAATTAAGAAATAAATAAATTAATTAAGGAATAAATGAAGAAATCAATCATTAAATATACATAAATAAATAAGGAAATAAATAAAAAAAATATATAAATATAAATATATGAATCAATAAATAAATTAATAAATTAATAAATTAATTAATAAATTAATAAATAGATAGATAAATTTATAAATACATAAATTAGTAAATAAATAAATTAATAAATGAATAAGTGAATACATTAATAAATAAATAAGTAAATAAATAAGTAAATAAATAAATAGATAAAGAAACAAATATCTAAATAAATAAATACATAAAAAATTAATTAATTAATTAATTCATAAATAAATTAATTCATAAATTAATAAGGATATAATAAAGTAAAAAGATAAAGAGATAAAAAATAAATAAATAATTAAGTAAATTAATATGAAAATAAGTAAATAAATAAAGAAATAATTTAATAAATAAATAAATATATAAATTCATAAATATATAAAGTAGTAAATCAATAAATAAATAATTAAATAAATAAATAAGGTAGTAAATAAGTTAATTAAAATATAAATAAATAAATAAATAAATTAATTAATTAAATATTAATAAATACATAAATAAATAAATAAGGAAATATATGAAAATAAATAAATACATCAAAATAAATAAAGATATATATAAATAAATAAACAATTTAATTAAGTAATCAATTAATAAAATAATAAATTAATAAATACAATAATAAACTATTAAATAGTTAAGTAAATAAATTAATAAATTTTTTAATTAATATATTGAGAAGTATATAAATAATCAAGTAAAGAAATAAATGAATAAATGCACAAATAAATAAATAAAGACATTAATAAAGAAATTTAAAATATAAATAAGTAAATATAAATATATATATATATATAATTATATAAATTAATTAACTAATAATTTAGTTAATATATTGATAACTTAATAAATAGATAAATAAATAAATACAAAATTTGTAAATAACTTAATTAATAACTTAATAAATGAATAAATTAAAAATCAATATGTAAGTAAAATAAATAAATAAGGAAATAAATAAGAAAATAAATAAATATATAATTAAATAAATAAATAAATATTAAATAAGTATATAAAAATAAATATATAAACAAATAAATAAATAAATTAATAATTTAATTAATAAATTAATTAACAACTTAATAAATACATGGATAAATTTATAAATAAATAAATAGGTAAATATATTAGTAAATAAATAAATGAAGAAATGAATAAATTAACTAATAAATAAGTAAGTGAATAATGAAAAAGTTAATAAATAAAAATAAATAAACAAATAAATAAATAAGGAAATAAATAAATATATCAATAAATAAACTAATCAATTGATTAATAAATAAATAAATTAATTAATAAATAAGGAAAAAATAAGGAAACAAATGAGTAAATAAATAGACAAAAATAAATAAATAAATGAAATACATAAATAAGTAAATAAATTGTAAAGAAATAAAAAATAATTTAATGAATAAATATGTAAATAAATACATATATATGTAAATTAGTAAATAAATAACTAAATAAATAAGGAAGTAATTAAATTATTTAAAAATATAAATAAATAAATTGATTAATAATGTAATAAAAATTGATAAATAGATATATAAATGTGTAAATAAATAATAAATAT
Organism: Periplaneta americana; assembly: GCF_040183065.1. Taxonomy (NCBI): domain Eukaryota; kingdom Metazoa; phylum Arthropoda; class Insecta; order Blattodea; family Blattidae; genus Periplaneta; species Periplaneta americana. The sequence continues at coordinate 182,736,708 of NC_091131.1, forward strand.
ATGAAAATAAATAAATATAAATGAATAAGTAAATAAATTCATTAATTAAGCAATAAATTAATAAAATAATAAATTAATAAATACATTAATAAATAAATGAATAGATAAGAATATAAATTAATAAATAAATAAATTAATTAATACATTAAGAAGTAAATACATAAATAATCAAGTGAATAAATAAATGATAACAGTGAATAAATACATAAATAAATAAATAAATAACAAATAAATAAATTAAGACATTTGTAAATAAAATTAAAAAGTATAAACAAATATATATAAGTAAATAAATAAATATAAAATAAATAAATATATAATTATACAAAATAATTAAGTAATCAAATAAGTAAAAAAGTAGATAAAAAAGAAATAAAATTCATAAGTAAATAGGTATATTTGAATAAATAAAGAAACAAATGTGTAAATAAATTATTATATATATTAATAAATACTTAAAAACATAATAAAATAATTATGTAATTATTATATATAACTAAATAAATTAATTAATTTGTAAATAAATAAAGAAGTAAATAAGTACATAAATAAGTATGTAAATAAATAAATAAGTAATAAGTAAATAAAGAAATCAAAAAAATTAATTAATTAATTAATATTTATATAAATTAATAAATTATTGAATTAAAAAATAAATAAATAAATTCATAAATATATTAATGAATACATAAGTAAAGCATTAAATAAATATAAAATAAATAAATTAATTAATTTATTGCTATAAATAAATAAATAAGTAAATAAATCAGTAAATAAAGAATTAGTAAATAGAACAAGAAATCAGTTAATAAATAAATAAATATATAAATATATATAAAAATATATAAATTAGTAAATAAAAATAAATAAGTTAGTAAATAAATAAATAAGGAAGTAAATAAATTAATTAAAAAACATAGTAAATAAATAAGTAAATTAAGAAAAGTTAATAAATTATTAAATATATAAACAAATAATAAAATAAATAATTAAGTAAATAAATAAATGAGTATATATATAAATGAATATATAAATAAGTAAATATATAAGTAAATAAATAAATATTTTAATTAATTCATTAAGTAATAAATTAATAAATGCATTAATACATGAATAAATAGATAAATAAGTAAATAAATCAATTAATCAAGATCAACTCATTTTGAAACACTACAAACAATTCAAAACATTCATACAATCAATAGACTTTAACACATTATAAACACGAATACAAATAAGTACAACACATTGTAAACATGAATCCAAACAAGCATACAATTATAAGATTTTAAATTGTGGATCTGTGATGTACAATTCAAATATGACTCCGTCTATTGCAATAGTGTATTGTTAAATGACTGTGAACATGTATGTAACGTAAAAATAGCATATAAATATATTAAAACACATGTACAACATTGTCTTGTAATGTATGTAAGCATAAGCCTTATATTTGGCTAGCTTATCATCCATTGTACAGAGTAGAAAATTTTATTTAAATTTGTGATTTGTAATGTATAATATTTTAATTGTGAATTTGTAAGGTGCAATTTAAATTGTGGATTTGTAATGTATAATATTTTAAATTGTGAATTTGTAAGGTACAATTTAAATTGTGGATTTGTAATGCATATTTTGAAATTTAGGATTTGTAATGAATAATATTTTAAATTGTGAATTTGTAAGGTACAATTTAAATTGTGGATTTGTAATGCATATTTTGAAATTTAGGATTTGTAATGAATAATATTTTAAATTGTGAATTTGTAAGGTACAATTTAAATTGTGGATTTGTAATGCATATTTTTAAATTTTGGATTTGTAATGTATATTTTAAATTATGAATTGAAGGGTACAATTTCAATTGTGGATTTGTAATGTATAATATTTAAATTGTGAAATTCTAAGGTACAATTTAAATTATGGATTTGTAATACATATTTTTAAATTAGTTGATTTGTAATGTATAAATTAAATTGTGGATTTGTAATGCATATTTTAAATTTGTGGATTTGTAATGTATAATATTTTAAATTGTGAATTTGTAAGGTACAATTTAAATTGTGGATTTGTAAAACATATGTTAATTTTTGGATTTGTAAGGTATAATTTAAATTTGACTCTATCTATTACAATAGTGTATTGCTAGATAACTATGAACTATTCTACGTATATCAAATTCGATTAATAATATAAACATAGTATGTAATATTGCAACACTGGTACAAAACTTTTCTTATAATGCATTTAGGCATAAGCTTTGTAAATGGCGAGCGGATTGATTCTATATAGTACATGGATAATTTAATTGTGGATTTGTAATGTGTACTTGTAATGTATTAATTAATTGTGGATTTGTAATGCATAAAACTTATAATTGGCTAGATGATCATATATTGTGTAGAGAAGATAATTTTTATTTATTTTAATTTTTGTATTGTAATATCTATTTTAACCGACTCTGTATATTGCAATAATGTACTGCTATATGAGTATCAACTATGAACTATAAAATATGTAACATAAACATAGCATGTAGTATTGAAAATCTTGTATGCAATGGAACATGCTGTTTTAGCACATAAAGGGAAAAATAAATAAGTAAATAAAGAAATGAAAATAAATAAATATACGGGTACATGATTATATAAATAAGTAAATAAATAAATAAATAATTTAATTAATTAATTAATAAAGTAACAAATTAATAAATGCATTAAACATTAATAAATACATAGATAAATAAGTAAATAAATCAATTAATAAATCAATTAATAATATAGTAACAAGTAAATAAATAAATAAATAGTAAATAAATAAATAAAAAATGAATAAGTACATAAATAAAAAATTAATTAATTAATTAAGAAATTAGTAAATAAATTAAGGAATGAATAAATATATAAAAATAAATCCATAAATATACATAAATAAATAGGTAAATATTAACAAATATATAAATATACATATATAAATAAATAAATAAATTAATAATTTAATAAAAAAATTAATAACATAATAAATATATAGATAAATAAAGAAATAAACAAATAAATAAATAAATAAATAAATAAATTAGTAAATAAATTAATAAATGAATAAGTGAATACATTAATAAATAAATAAATAAGTGAATAGATAAAAAATGAATAAATAAATAAATAAACATAATAAAATAAATAAATATATAACAATTAAATTAATTAATTCATTCACTCATAAATTAATTAATTAATAAAGAAGGAAATAAGTAAATAAATAAATAGATAAATATACAAATAAATACATAAATATATAAATTATTAAATAAATAAATGAATAACTAAATAAATAAATAAGGAAGTAAATAAGTTAATTAAATACATAAATAAAATTATTAATAAAAAGTTAATAAATACATATATAAATTTATAAATTAATAAATAATTAAATATATGAAAATAAATAAGTATATCAAAATCAATATATATATAAATAAATAATTTAATTAAGTAATAAATTAATAAAGTAATAAATCAATAAATACATTAATAAGTTAATAAATAGATAAATAAATAAATTAATAAATAAATTAATTAATCCATTAAGAAGTAAATAAATAATTAATCAAGTGAATAAATAAATGAGAAGATGTATAAATACATAAATAAATAAATAAATACATAAGTAAATAAATAAACTAATAAACAAAGAAATTTAAAAAATAAATAAGTAAATATAAATATATTTATATACACAAAAATGAATAATTAAATAAATAAATATTAAATAAATATATATAAACATATAATTATATAAATTAATTAATCAATCAATTAATAAATAAATTAATAACTAAATTGATAACTTAATAAATAGATAAATAAATACATAATTTAGTAAATAAATTAAGAAATTAAGAAGTGAATAAATTAAGAAATTAATAAGTAAGCAAATAAGTAGGTAGAAAACAAATAAATAAATAAAATACCTGAGTAAATATATATATAAATAAAGAAATCCATATGTAAAAAATAAATAAATATATACTCAAATAAAATAATTAATTAATTAATTAATATGAAACTAAATAAATAAATAAATAAATTAGTAAATAATTAAAGACATAAATAAATACATAATGAGTAAGTAAATAAATAAATAAGTAATAAGTAAAGAAAAAAAATGAAATAAATAAATAAATTAATTAATAATTATATAAATTAATAAATGTTTAAATTAAGAAATGAATAAAGACATAAGTAAAGAAATAAATAAATAACTAATGAATAAATATATATATATAATAGAAAAATAAATATGTAAATAAAATAAATATATAAATAAATATATCAGTAAATAAATATTGGAATAAATAATTTAATTAGGTAATTAAGTAATTAATTAATTAATTATTTCTTAATACATTAAGAAATAAATAATCAAGTAAATAAATAAATGAAAAAATGAATAAATACATGAATAAATAAATAAATAAATAAATAAATAAATAAATAAATAAGAAATTAATCAATTAAGACATTATAAATAAATTAAAAAATATGTAAATATTAATATATAGATGTATATAAACAAATAAGTAAATAAATAAATGAATATTAAATAAATATATATAATTACATAATTAATTAATTAATCAAATAATATATAAATTGATAACTAAATAAATAGATAAATAAATACATAAATGAGTAAATAAATTAATTAATAAATTAATAAGTGAATAAATTATTAAATATATAATTAAGTAAATATGTAGATAAAAGATAAATAAAATACAGAAATAAATATATATATATATATATATATGAATAAATAAAGAAATAAAAATGTAAACAATTTATTAAATAAATAAATACATACATAGTTAAATAAGTAAATCAATAAATAAATAAATATAATAAGTAATTAAAAAATCAAATAAATAAATCAATTAATAATTATATAAATTAATAAATTATTAAATTAAGAAATAAAAAAAATAAATATAAAATAAATAAATATTTAAATCAAAAACTAAATAAATATATATAAATATGTAAATAAATAAATAAATTAAGTAAATAAAAACATAAGAAAATAAATAAGTAAATAAATAAAAAAGTAAGTAAATAAATAAAGAACTAATTTAATAAAAAAATTTTATATATAAATATAAATACATTAATATACAAATTAGGAAATGGATAAATAAATAAATAAGTTAGTATATAAATAAATAAATAAGTTAGTATATAAATAAATAAGGAAGTAAATAAATAATTTAAAAAACATAAATATATAAATTAATTAATAAATTAATTAATAAAAGTTAATAAATAAACTGATAATAATAAATAAATAAATAAATATAAATATATTACAGCATGTAATATTGCAAATTATGGTATGCAATAGAACATGCTGATTTAGCACAATAAAATAAAAAAAAATTAATAGATAATTAAATAAATAAATACATATGAGTAAATAAATAAATCAAAATGAACATATATAAATATATAAATAAGTACATATATATAAATAAATAATTAAATTAATTAATTATTTAATTAATTAATACCTTAATAAAGTAATAAATTTTAAATAAATAAATAAATAAATAAATAAATAAATAAATAAATAAATAAATAAATAAATAAATAAATAAATAAATAAATAAATAAATAAATAAATAAATAAATAAATAAATTCATTCATTATGAAGTAAATAAATAGATAAATAAATAAGGAAGTAAATAAATTGCTTAATTAGTTAAGAAATTAATTAATTAATTACGAAATTAATAAATGAATTTAAGAATAAAGGAATAAATGTATATAAATCAATAAGTAAATAAATAATTAAATAAATATATCTATTAATATGCAAATATATAAATAAATTAATGAATAAATTAATAAATAAAGTGATAAATTAATTAATTAATGAATTCATAAATATAAATAAAGAAATAAATAAATAAATACATAAATAAATTAGTAAATAAATAAATTAATAAATTAACAAGTGAATAAATAAATAAATAAGGAAGTGTTTAATAAATAAATAAATAAATAAATCTAATTAATCAATTCATTAATCAAATAATGAGTAAATAATGAAATAATAAATTAATTAATTAATAATAAATAATTAAATTAATTCATAATTAACACTTAAATAAATTAATAAATAAGTACGTAAATAAATAATTAATTTAGTAATTATATAAAGATTAATTATTTAATAAATAAATAAATATTTAAATAAATAAGTAAATAAATAAAAAAAGAAGTAAACAAATAAAGAATTAATTTAATAAATGAATATATAAATAAACACATAAATATGTGATTTAGTATATAAATAAATAATAAATAAATAAGTTGGTAAATAAATAATGAAGTAAATAAATAAATTAATTAAGAACCTAAATAAATAAATAAGTATATAAATAAATAATTAATTGAATATATATATGTAAATATATAAAAAGTAATTTAATTAATTCATTAAGAAATTAATAAAGTAATAAACTAATAAATACATTAATAAATTAATACATAGATAATTAAATTAATTAATTAATTGATATATTAAGAATTAAATAATTAAATAAGGAAGTAAATAAATAAAGTAGAAATGAATAAATACATAAATTGATAAATTTATTAATTAATTACGTAATTAATAATTAAATTAAAGAATTAATAAATTAATACATATAAATAAAGAAGTAAATAAATAAATATTAAATAAATATATAAATTAAATAAATAAATGAATGAATTAATTAATAACTTAATAAGTAGATGGATAAATAAATTAGTATATAAATTATTTAATAAATTATTAAGTGAATAAATAAATAAATAAGTAAGTAAATAAATAATTAAGTAAGTAAATAAATAAATAACAAAATGAATAAATAAATAAATAAACAAATATGTAAATAAATAAATAAATTAATTAATCAATTCATTCAGTCACACATAAATAAATAAATGAATAACTTAATAAAGAAAGAAATAAATAAGTCAGTAAATAAATAGTTAAAAAATTAATCAAGTAATTAAATACTTGAAGAAATATATATATATATGTAAATAAATAATGAAATAAATATATTCGTAAATGAATAAATAAATAAATAATTAAATAAATTAAGTAATTAATTAGTAAATAAATAAATACATAAAGAAGTAAATAAATAATTTAATTAATTAATTAATTAATTAAGAAGTATATAAATTAATAAATTATTAAAGTAAGAAATTAATTAATTAATATATTAATAAATGAATAAGGCAATAAATATAAAATAAATATGGATATGGACGCAGTAGAAGTGCCTGACTGAAATAGATACACATATTAACTGAAGCGTGTAAGTACTTATTAATTAACCTGTGCATTGTGATATTGTAATATCTGGAGCATTGTGAGATAATAGTTCCAATTGAGGAGAGTCTCCCACTATAATAAATAGCCTCACACAATTTCGAAGTGACCAATGGAGGTTAAGTAGATAGGATTCGCTTGGAGTGTTATTTGTGCCCACAGTCCGACTCTGTATATTGCAATAGTGTACTGCTATATAAATATCAACTTCGAACTATCAAATATGTAACATAAGCATAGCGTGAGTATTGCAAAGCTTGTATGCAATGGAACATGCTGTTTTAGCACAATAAAGGAAAAAAAAATGAATAAATGAATAAAGAAATAAATACCCATATATATATATATATAAATGAATAAGTAAATAAATAAAGAAATGAAAACTAAATAAATAAATAATTTAATGAATGAATTAATTAAGAAGTATATAAATTAATAAATTATTAAATTAAGAAATAAATAATTAAATTAATTAATATATTAATAAATAAATAATGCAATAAATATAAAATAAATATGGATGTGCAAGATGGCGGACGGGGCTAATACGCGTCTCGAAAGTGCACTAATACACCTAGAGATTATCGCTGATGAAGGCGGATACATGAAGAAATGAGCAAAGGAAGCCATGCACAAAGATGTGACATTAGAAACAGTTTTAATGAATTACAATTCGCCCTAGATGATAGAACTAAGGCTCAGAAGAGGCCTCACAATGAGGTTGGAATAGATAAAGCAACAAATACGGAGGGAGACGAGAATCGACCTAAGGGACAAATAGCGACATCTGCCGGCCCCTGCGCAGGAAGCTGCCAGCGGAAACCAGTCACTACCGACGCCTACCGGACAGCAACGTAATCACGTCAGCCAGGAGACTGGGGATGAAAAGGACTTCCCCCACCAGACAACACCTATAGAACAGACCCACATAGCATACTCAGTCACCGAAATGGAACACAAATCACTAAAAACGTAACACAGATGCTAAAAAACATGATGGATAGCTTCACGAGTAATATCTGAAACGTGATAAGAGAAGAAGTTACAAACAAAACAAACCCAAAACTGACGGCTGATAAAAAAAATCGTTCAGATGCAAACACCTCAAGAGCAACCACAGAGAGACAAAGAACTATGGACAACTGTAGTCACTAAACCCTTAACGCCCAAGGAAAACAGCGCGAAAATGAAGGCCACAACAACCGTGGGTACAAGAAAACCCGAAAATGAGAATGATAACCAACAATCGCAACCAGGACAACTGCAAGCCGCAGAACGCAGAGCCTGGTTATACATAGGGAAACTACACCACAGTACAACCGAGGAAGCAGTTAAAAGACATCTCACAAATTTACATGTAACCAACGTAATGGAATGCGAAGAACTCCAATCAAGAGGCACACTTAAGGCATACAAAGTGGTGATCCCTCTGACAGATGTAACAAAAGTCAACACACCGGAGGCGTGGCCAGAGGGAGTCGTCATAAGACGCTATTGGCTTTTTCGGCCACAGGGAGCAGGAGCCAGACTACCAGTTTAGTCTACTTCTGTGGAATGTAGAAGGGATAAAGAGCGCCCTAGCACTAACACTAATAACTTTCTGCACACACATGACATAATAGTCCTCGTAGAAACTCTGGCAACTAAAACATTAGAAATAAACGGATTCTACTCACAACACATACCTGCAACGCAAGGTCCAAGACGACGGCCAAAGCGAGGAACCTCCTGTTTCTTCAAACCTCAAATGGGAAAATTACTAAGCACGCATCAGGATCAAGACACACTAGTGATGAATTTCGAAAACCTCTCCGTAATAGCCATATACACAGAGCCACTAACCCCAATAGAAGACATAATAGAAACCATCATGACCGCCTTGAGGCACGTTGCGCCAGGGCAAAACATCATCATAGCCAGGGACCTGAACTGCAGACTAGACGTCGCCAGTCACAGAGCAAACGAACTGCTAGACATGATGACGGAAGAAGGTTTCACCCTTGCCAACAAAGCAGACGAACGAACATACTTCGCACACTCCGGATGTAGCACCATAGACCTAATCTTCTTCAAAGGACCCAACATCTCGCTCAATAACTACAAAGTTTGTTACACAGCAGATGAAACACCCCTAAAGAAGCACTGCCCAGTCGTGGCCAACTTCCGCATCCCAAAAGTGGAGAACAGAGTAAAAATCACAGCTACCAAAACCTCACGACAGCTAAATAAACAACTACTAAGCCAGAGGACAAGTGAATGGAGAGAATTTGCAAACCACATAAAAGAAAACGATATTGAATTGGCAGCCATCACACTGGAAAAAACCATTCAGTCTGCTATGGTATACAACCCCGAAAGAAGAGCACAGAAATGGTTCGACAAAAAATGCTATGGAAAAAGAAGAACCACCCTCCAGGTGCTGCATACGGCAAGATCCAGTAGAAGCCCAGAAGACCTCAGATACTACAGCCAAAACAGGAAAGAATACAAAGACCTCCTGAAGGCCAAACGCATGTACATGGAACAGGAAGAAACTAAGATGGTGGAGGAAGCCAAAAAGGACCCGTACATAGCATTGAGGCCGCGAAGAGCTCAGAGCAGCGGTAAAATGGACATAAGAATCTGGAAAGAACACTTTAGCAGCATTCTCAACATAGAAAAAACCACCTCAGCATATGAACCGATCACTGCGGGGATACACCTAGCGGAACGAACCCCTTCACGATGGAAGAGGTGCACGAGACAATAATGTCTCTGAAAAAGAAAAAGACTCCAGACCCAGATCGGATATGTAACGAGCATATCAAAGACTCAAACCTAATACCACAAGCAATCACAGATATGTTAAATCTATGCCTAAAAAAGGGCAACATACCAGATATATGGAGGCTCTCGACAATAAAAATGTTATTCAAAGGGAGAGGCGACCAAATGGACCCGAATTCCTACAGAGGCATCGCCCTGGAGAAAAGCATACTGAAAATACTCACAAGCATAATCACAAAACGCATCTCCAAGGAAGTAGAACACAAGATACCGGAAGAGCAATTCGGATTCCGAAAAGGCCGGAGCACACTACATGCCATCAAGAACCTGCTAGATGACACTAAGACACACCTGAAGAAAATTCCACGCAGTCTTCGTAGATTATACGAAGGCCTTTGATGAATTAAACAGAAGCCTTCTAGTATCGAAGCTGGAACAAATAAAAGGAAAAGATAAACTCACAGTGCTGATCCATAATATGCTGACAGCCAACGTCATTCAGATCACAGACGACGAAACCATATCGAAAACAATAAGGCAAACCAACGGCGTATTGCAGGGGGACCCATTAAGCCCCCTACTCTTTAACATTGCCACATAGGATGTTGTTCAGATGATTAAACAAGAGACGGAGGAAGTCAAAGTCTACATATACGCAGATGACATGGTCATCGGATCGAACTCCACACAGACCCTGCAAAGAGCAACCAACCAACTTGAGAAGTGGGCATGGGAAAACAAAATGGAAATTAACATGAAGAAAACGGTACAGATGACATTCCGCAACGGAGGCCGAGAAGCTAAGGAGGACAGAATCTACATAGGATCAGAACCTCTCAGGACAGTTAACAGCTTCAAATACCTGGGTCTAACTCTGCAAACCACCGCCAGGTCATTTAGAATACACATAAAATCCCGAGCAGCAGCAGCCACAAAAGCCATGTTTGACATCCAGGCGATATCCAGAATATCACTCAAAACCGCCATGGCCTTGTTCAACGCAAAAATAGTTCCCATCGCAACCAACAGAATAGACCTTATCTGGGAAAAGATGAGCCTAAAAGACTTAATGACTCTGCAAGCAGTGAAGTCACGATTTCTGAAAGCCACCTTGGGTATCTCCAAATACACAAAGTCGAGGCTAGCATACGAACTCGCCAGGGAACCCTTCTTCATAGAAGACCTACGTATGAGGCTCCCATCTACCGACAACTCAAAGAAACTTCTACACGAAAGGGAGAAAAAGAGAAGGGACATATGGTTGGATTTTTATACAACAGAAGCCATGACAAACAGATCCTGGACCGAAGCAAATCAAGATCTCCGACACCTAGTGAACTCAATAGCGGTGCATGGATACCACCACAAAATATGCAGGACTAAGTGCTTCCACGAACCTGGGAACAACTGTGTGTGTGAACTGCGCGAGCAACCATGTGACCGATACCACGTAACCAAATGCAAAAAACGAATGAAATCCCTGGTAGAATTCTGTGAATAATGAACAAGGTGAACAGTTAGAGGGAAATCCTCGGTAGAACATTGAGCACAAACAATGTGAGCAACAGAGTGCTAAGTTCAATCTGTATCTGATGTAGCTTAACTACCTTATGCACGACTTGTGCGCATTTATTCTATTATTATTATTAATAAGTAAATAAATATATAAATATTAACTTAAATATATATAAATCAATAAATAAATTAGTAAATAAATTAATGAATAAATTAATAAGTGAAGAAATTAATAAATAAATAATTAAATAAATAGATAAAAAACAAACGAATTAATTAAATACATAAATATATATACATAAGTAAATATGTAAATAAATAATGAAATAAATAAATAAGTAATAAGTAAATAAATATAAAATTAGTAACTTAATTAATTAATAATTATATAAATTAATAAATGATTAAATTAAGAAATAAATAAATAAAGTAATAAATTAATATATTAAGAAATAAATAAATAAGTAAGGAAATAAATATAAAATAAATAAATATAATAATTAATTAAATTAATAAATTATAAAAGTAATTAATAAGTTAATAAATAATTAAATATATTAATTAATTAATTAATAATTAAATTAATAAATTAGTAAATTGTTAAATAAATAAATAAGTAGATAAATAAGTAAATACTTTAATTATCTAATTAGTAATTAATAAATTAATAAATAAATGTATAAATTAATAAATTAATTAATAAACGAATAAATTAATTAATAAACTAATATGCTAGTAAACTAATTATCAAACAAACAATGAAACAAACAAACAAACAAATCAATAAATAAAGAAATCAATCAATAAATACAATTATCATATTGTACTGTACCTTACCCTAACCTACCATACCATACCATACCATGCCATGCCATATCGTATCATCATATAATACCATATCATACCATACCATACTATACCTTACCATACCATACTATAACATACCATACCATATCATATTATAGAAACATTGTAGTATTGAATACTGAACACTGAATGAATGCAAGAGTAAAATTCTGAGAAAAGGTCAGTAAAAAGTAGAGCAAATAATGTAATATTGCAATGTAAATGAAAAAGTGGAATATAGATAATTACCGTCAACCGGGTATACTTTACACAAGGGGGGTAACTTTACACATTTCTAGAAAAAATGTTTAGATGGCAGGAAATTACAGACAATGTGTAGCAACTCCGTGGAACTGATTCTGTGTGACAACAGCACATGTGTGTAGTAGTCTGAAGTGTGTGCCATTATTAAAGCTGTTATACACCATTGTTGCTGGTGAATTTCACGAGGCAAGTATTTTTACTCTTTTTTTATGTGTAAAAACTTTGTGTTGCACTGAACAGTTCAGTTCACACATTCAATGTTGACTAGTATTGTATGAAATTATGAAGCTTTCGGACTGCCTGATCAGTTTTTCGTTACATGTGCTATCCTGCGAGAGGGAAAACAAGAATGATAATAACCTAATGTACCTCTGAACGGGGCAACTTTACACAGATGTGAAGTGTTTATGGACACTTATTAAAAATAAAAATTCTTTTTAATATGATATATAATGTCACTATTAATGGTAGTAGGATCGATTCCCGTCAATGATAGGGGAAAATAAATGACTTTCAAAACAGACAAGGTTGTTACTTGTAGATTATTATTATCATTACTATTATCAGTAGGTAGCAGTATAGTCATGTGGTTAGCATGACGCTATCCCTCAACCGTTGGACCGTCACCAGGTTCTGAAAGGCTTCCTACAGCACCTTCCCAGGAAAATCACAATGTAGCAGCGCATTCATGAACAGCATATAACCATTTATTGTACTGTTATTACATTTCTTTACTTTTATATAAAATATTTCATTTTCAGGAATTTACCTATACATTTTGTTCCCACTGTGCTAACTGTAGTGGGCTAATAAATTGCGAAACACGTCATGTTCAGAAATGTTTTACCTTTCCAATCCCAGTACTTAAAACAGTGCAATGATGGACCATATAGGACAGAATACTCGATTATAAGGCAAAGTAAATATGTGTGTAAAGTAACCCTGTAAACGGGGCAACTTTACACACGTGCTTAATTTATTTACAAGTGTGTCATAATGCATATGTACAACCACTAGATTTTCAAATTTACTCAAATTAACCAGGAACATTCACATAAAAATTAATTTGTGTATCTAACTTTATAATCTTCAATTATTTTAACGAATAAGCAAAAAAAGTGTGTAAAGTAACCCCAGTTGACGGTAGTGAATATTAGTCAGAGATATAAAAGCTTGAATATAGACAGAAAATTAGGGACAATAGTAATGAAATGTAGCAATAAATAGTAGAGGAGGATTAGTTAGATTGTAGCCGAGAATGTTTTAAACAAGAGCAATGTATACAAGTATTGCTGCAGTAGAGGGAAGATAGAGGAGTACTGCCACTACCATCACTGCTGCTGCTACTGTAAATTCTTGTTGCTTTCTATTAGTTTTTGCAATGAAACGACTTAGGAGCCATAATCAGATAGGTGACCCTTTTCAATTTTCGAAAATAAATATAAAATAATTGTTATTAAAATAATACATTTTCCTATACTCATATTAACGTTTAAGTGCGCTTTGATATCCGAAAAGTTTGCACAACCAACTGTGTGTTTAATAATATATATATTTTTAATTTCTACTTTTGAGTAGTGACTCTCATCTCCCCCCCCCCCTGGAACGAAATCACAGCCCTATTGTCACAGAATCAGTTATACTGGCCTGAATATTTAATAATTTAATTCACTAAATGGAACGGCATTTCTTTATGACCTACACATAAACCGATACACACCCTTCCCCATCCCTACACAAGGCATACACAGATACACAATCTGTCAGTGACCTGGTTATACTATTTAAGATACATGTAGACCTTATTCTTAAGGGTATGGATTGTATAATTTGAACTTTTTCCTATTTGATGGTCATTTTTAATTTTTTGTTTGGACTCTCACTTTGAGGAAAAAACAGAGATTGAAGCTGTTTGAGAATACTGTTCTTAGCAAACTGTTTGGGGATAAGAGGGATGAAGTTACAGGAGAATGGAGAAAGTTAAACAACACAGAACTGCACGCATTGTATTCTTCACCTGACATAATTAGGAACATTAAATCCAGACGTTTGCGATAGGCAGGGCAAGTAGCACATATGGGCGAATCCAGAAATGCATATAGTGGTAGTTGGGAGACGGGAATAAAAAAGACATTTGACGAGGCCGACACGTAGATGGGAGATTAATATTAAAATGGATTTGAGGGAGGTGGGACATGATGATAGAGACTGGAGTAATCTTGTACAGGATAGGGACTGAAGGGGTGCTTATGTGAGGGCGGCAATGAACCTGCTGGTTCCTTAAAAGCCATTTGTAACTATGTAAGTAAGAAATATCATTGCTGCAACAATTTAAATTTAAGATTGGTAATTGCGTCAGAAATCTTGCAAAAAAAGTATCAGGGCACTTCAGTTCACCACAGAAATTCGAGAGTTTGAGGGAGCTATGACTTATCAAACAGTTGTTTGTTCTGTTGTTTATTAGGCCTACAAGAAATCTATAGGTATCAGCGATTTATTTTGTTTTATTTTTTAGTAGTTTATTTTACGAGGCTGTATCAACATCTTAGGTTATTTAGCGTCTGAATGAGATGAAGGTCAAAATGTCGGTGAAATGAGTTCGGGGTCCAGCACCGATAATTACTCAGCATTTCCTCATATTGGGTTGAGGGAAAACCCCGGAAAAACATCAACCACGTAACTTGTCCCGACCGGGATTCGAACCCAGGCCACCTGATTTCGCGGTAGATACTTCATTTTTGTATTATAATTGACGATAACTGTTTCAATATTTTCTGTGAATATTCGGATGTGCATTATGAATTTTGTGTGTAATTCAAGATTTTTGTGATATCTACTGATACGTCCCTAGTTACGGATAAACAACAGTACTCAGAAAATGATATTAACATCGTTGAATCAGTATTTGTAATGATTAATTTAAGGGGAGGAAATCGTATTTTTTGTAAAAATTAATAAATAAAAAAAATTTTTTAAATACTCTGTCATATGTGTGGAATACATTGCATAAATTTTGTGGGTATTTTTGCCCTTATTGGATGTTGAGATGCCATTTTTAAACTTCCTGCACTCTGGATTTTTAAATCACATGCCCCCTTTGATTCTTGTTTCCGCCAACTTCATTTTTTTTGCTACATTGATAGACAAAAATGGATATAATTTCTAAACTATTAAAGATACGTGCATAAAGTAGAACACATATTCCCTAGACTATTAGGAAACTTTTTTCTGTAACAGAATTTTGGTAATTGTTTTCATTTTAAAAATATATCTGTCTGTTTGCAAAAAAGGAAATCAAAAAAGGGTTATTCAATTTTAATTGTTTATTTTACAAATGTAAAGACTAATATCAACATTCTGTGACAGTTTGTACAGCATGCTTTTACAAGTGAAAGGGGAAAAAAACTGTTGAATTTATCTTTAAAAATGGCTTAGATATATCGGTTTTAGTAAAATCCTACATTGAGTACATTTTTTTTTCAAATCTGAGTCCCAAAATATATATATATTTTTTTCAAAATATTTATATTTGGTTGAGTTTCTATAGCCATGAGCTCTCTACATCCAAAAAACAATATTTTACACCAAATAGAGAAAAACTTTTAACAAATACCGTCTCTCCCCTTAATAACTGTGACTCTCATTCTCAGACTGCGTGCATTCACTGTGGAAAATTATTCAAATTCGCTAAAGGTGTTAATATTCATGTCACAAAAGTGCATCCAGAGCTACATCGTACATGGTTAGTGAACAGACAGATAAATGACCCATCTAATAATTCTGTTATTTCTAAATCACAAGAGACTTTATTGTTACCCCTTGAACAGGAAGCCAGTAATGGAGTTAAGTCTAACAATAATAGTCAACAACAAAATTCAGAATATAAGCAAATGGTAATGTAGAGAAGTAAATTAAATAATGATATCGATGATAATACGTTTTTCTCATTAGTAGACGAGTTTGTAGCTCTTCTTAGCCAAAGTCATTGACAGACTTTTTTCAGATAAGTTACTAATAAATTAATTGTATTGGGTTACTGTTCAGTCTAAACTTACCACTATCCAATATCCACCTACAACTATTATTGTATTTTAATTATTTTACCTGGCATATAAGACATATATCATGTGCATAATATTGTATATTTCTGGTTCTTCCATATTGAACAATAATATGCAAATGCCTCATAAATTACATATGCATTCTGACATGCTCCCAAGCAAATCACCGGTATTTCTAGTCTTCATCACAATGTTGTAATTCATGCATATTATATGTTGTTAACCAGATGCTTTATAATGTGTTTCTGTTATGATCATGAAACCTGGTGATGCTGTAAGGCGAAAGCGCTCGTCATATAATAAAATAAAATATATTTACATACAATGATATAATTCATTGTGTAAAAGTGATAAGTTTTAACTGAACAGTAACCCAATATAATCAAATTAAAGCCATTGATTTTCTGCCTGCATCTAAACATCCAGTGAAAAAATTTGAGGCACGTCAAAGGAAAATTAACGTTACTACAGAGAGATCATATGCACATAATTCAAATCCTCGGTTGAATCCAATGATAGGTTGCAAAGTGTCATGGCGGACGAGCGCAAGGCTACTACGTCATTCAAAATTATGCACGTATGCATTGCAGCCAACACTACACTATTTAGCGATGAGAGAAATCCTGCAATCATGTATTTGAAAAGCCAATAAGTTGTGACTATGAAATCGTGGACGTAGTTTATAGACACAACACCAGAGTCGCATTGATACGATGCATCCAGCACAGTAAACCCGTGCGGTACAGTAAGTGTTGATCCAACACATTAATACCCGGGATCGATTCCAGTATAGAAGTAATTCTTTGGGAAATGTATGAGAGAATTGCAAATTATCGTAAAATTAGGAACTTATACATCCAATGAGAGGACAGGGAAACGACTGACAAGACGGAGACTGGACTGAGAGCACATAGAGTGCACTGGGAAGATATTGAGTAGACTGAGAGGAGATAGAGTGGACTGAAAGGACATAGATTGGGCTGAAAACATATAGAGTGCATTGAGAGTACATGGACTGTAATGAGAAGATATAGAGTAGACTGAGAGGAGATAGAGTGGACTGAAAGGACATAGATTGGACTGAAAACATATAGAGTGCACCGAGAGAACATAGAGTGTACCGAGAGGACATAGAGTGAACTGAGAAGATATAGAGTAGACTGAGAGGAGATAGAGTTGACTGAGAGGACATAGAGTGGACTGAGTGGACATAGAGTGAACTGAGAGGACAAAGAGTGGACTAAGAGGACATAGAGTGGACTGACAGGACATAGAGTGGAATGAGAAGATATAGAGTAGAGTGAGAGGACATAGAGTGGACTGAGAGGACATAGAGTGGACTGAGAGGACAGAGTGGACTGAAAAGATATAGAGTAGACTGAGAGGACGTAGAGTGGTCTGAGAGTACATAGAGTGGACAGGGAGTACATAGAGTGGACTGAGAATATATAGAGTAGACTGAGAGGAGATACAGTGGACTGAGAGGACATAGAGTGGACTGAGTGGACACAGAGTGGACTGAGAGGATATAGAGTGGACTGAGAAGGTATATAGAGTGGACTGAAAGAACATAGAGTGGCTAGAGAGGACATAGAGTGGACTGAGAATATATAGAGTGGACTGACAGGAAATAGAGTGGACTGAGAGTACATAGAGTGGACTGAACAGAAGTAGAGTGGACTGAGAGGACAGAGTGGCCTGAGAAATATAGAGTGGACTGAGAGGACATAGAGTGGACTGAAAGGACATAGAGTGGACTGAGAGATATAGAGTGGACTGAGAGGACATAGAGTGGACTGAGAAGATATAGAGTGGACTGAGAGAAAATAGTGTGGACTGAGAGGATGTAGAGTGGACTGAGAGGACATAGAGTGGGATGAGATGACAGAAAGTGGACTGACAGGACATAGAGTGTACTGAGAGGACATAGACAGCACTGAGAAGAAATAGAGTGGACTGAGAGGACAGAAAGTGGACTGAGAGGACACACTATACTGAGAGGACGTAGAATGGACTGAAAGGAGATAGAGTGGACTGAGAGGACAGAAAGGGGACTGAGAGGACACAGAGTGTACTGAGAGGACATAGGGTGGACTGAGAGAACATAGAGTGGACTGAGAGGACAGAAAGTGGACTGAGAGGACACAGAGAGTACTGAGAGGACATAGAGTGAACTGAGAGCACAGAGAGGAGACAGAGTGGACTGAGAGGACAGAAAGTGGACTGAGAGGAAACAGAGTGTACTGAGAGGACATAGAGTGGAATGAGTGGACATAGAGTGGACTGAGAGAATAGAAAGTGGACTGAGAGTACATACAGTGGCCTGAGAGGACAAAAAGTGGACTGAGAGGACACAGAGTGTACTGTGAGGAGATAGAGTGGACTGAGAAAACAGAAAATGGACTGAAAGGACACAAAGTGAACTGAGAGGACATAGAGTGGACTGAGAGGTCACAGATTGGACTGAAAGAGTAGAAAGTGGACTGAGAGGACATACAGTGGACAGAGAAGACAAAAAGTGGACTGAGAGGACACAGTGTACTGAGAGTACCTAGAGTGGACTGAGAGGATATAAAGTGGACTGAGAAGATATAGTGTGGATTGAGAGAACATAGAATTGACTGAGAGAATAAAAATTGGACTGAGAGGACATACTGAGGACGCAGAGAACAGAAAGTGGTCTGAGAGGACACAGAGAGTACTGAGAGGACATAGAGTGGACTGAGAAGATATAGAGTGGACTGAGAGGACATAAAGTGGACTGAGAAGATATAGAGTGGACTGAGAGAAGTTAGAGTGGACTGAGAGGATGTAGAGTGGACTGAAAGGACATAGAGTGGACTGAGAGGACAGAAGGTGCCTGAGAGAATACAGGGTGTACCGAGAGGACATTGAGTGGACTGAGAGGAGAGAAAGTGGACTGAGAGGACGTAGGATGGACCGAGAGGAGATAGAGTGGACTGAGAGAACATAGTGTGGACTGAGAGGACAAAAAGTGGACAGAGAGGACACAGAGAGAACTGAGAGGACATGCACTGGACTCAGAAGATATAGAGTGGACTGAGAGGACATGGAGTAGACTGAGAAAATATAGAGTGGACTGAGAGAATGTAGAGTGGACTGAGAGTACATATAGTGGACTGAGACGAGATAGAGTGGACAAAGAGGACAGAATGTGGACTGAGAGGACTTCAGAGAGTACTGGGAGGACATAGAGTGGACTGAGAAGATATAGTGTGGACTGAGAGGCCATAAAGTGGACTGAGAAGATAAAGAGTGGACTGAGTGAACATAGAGTGGACTGAGAGGATGTAGAGTGGACTGAGAGGACATAGAATGGTCTGATTGGACAGAAGGTGGACTGAGAGGATACAGAATGTACTGAGAGGACATTGAGATGACTGAGAGCCGAGAGAGTGGAATGAGAGGACAGAAAGAGGACTGAGGGGACACAGATAGTACTGAGAGGAAGTAGAATGGACTGAGAGGTGATAGAGTGGACTGAGAGGAAAGAAAGTGGACTAAGACACACAGAGTGTACCGAGAGGACATAGAGTGGACTGGGAGAACATAGAGTGGACTGAGAGGACAGAAAGTGGACCGAGAGGACACAGAGACTACTGAGAGGACATAGAGAGGACTGAGAAGATATAGAGTGAACTGCGAGGACATAAAGTGGACTGAAAAGATTTAGAGTGGACCTAGAGAACATAGAGTGGACTGAGAGGATGTAGAGTGGACTGAGAGTCCAGAAGGTGGACTGAGAGGCTACAGAGTGTACTGAGAGGACATAGAGTGGACTGAGAGGACACAGAGTGTACTGTCAAGACGTAGAATGGACTGAGAGGAGAGAGAGTAGACTGAGAGG